>NW_020538040.1:99528162-99568162 GCF_003426905.1 Ctenocephalides felis
ATAAAGTACAATATAGATGTATCAGAATATGTATTGGCGCAATGAAATCCACGCCAATAAATGCAATGTTAGTTGAAAGTGGAGATTACCTCTAAAACTAAGATGGAAATATTTAATCCATAAAATATTTATAAGAAGATATTAAGAAGAGAGCCAAAATTATTAGTGGATTAGAAGAATTGGAAAAATTAATGGAGAATAATAAAGTTTGGGATAATAAGCAAAATATTATGGTAGACAGTTTGAATTTCATGAAGAAAACTAATGTTTATAAGATATATGAAAACAACGTTAATCTTAAAAAATTATGGTTTGATGAAGGAAACAATTTTTTGTCAATATTAATAATGAGAGACAAATATTATAAACAGTAGGATATGAGGAAATCTACACAGATGGCTCTAAAGTAAATAATGAAGTAGGGTGTGCCATGATCCATGAGAAGAAAGAATTTCAAAAATTGATAAAAACTACAGATTTTGTTTCAGTATATACTGCGGAATTAGTAGCTATAGGAGAAGCGGTAAAATATATTAAAAACTTGAACATAAGAAGAGCAATTGTATATACCGATTGTAAAAGTTGTGTAGAAAAATTAATAAGCATAAACAAAAAAATCTCTTTTGAGGAAGCAATTTATACAGAAATTCGAAGCGAGTTAGAAAATATAAAATTGATAGGAAATGAGATAAAAATTACGTGGATCAGAGGATAATGGAATAGAGGGAAATGAAAAGGTGGATAAATTAGCAAAATTAGCAACGAAACAAGGAGAAAAAATGGACATTATGCTGAAAAGTGATGTGGAAAACATAAGTAAAAGAAATGTGGAAGAGGAATGGCAAAAAATTTGGGATGACACGGTAAAGGGAAAAACATATAAGACTATAGAGAATAAAATTAGAAAAAAAAACTTGGTTTAAAAGTCTTAAAAATGAAGATAGAAAATTTGTAACTACGTTAAGTAGAATCAGATTAAACCATGGCAATTTTCCAAGTCACTTATAAAAATTGGTATTAGGTCTTCAGCTATCTGTGAATGTGGAGAAGAAGACGGAAATATAGAACATATTATTATGAAATGTAGCAGGTATATAAAACAACGAGAAGAAATGCTGGACAAATATTATGACGACCAAAAGTATAATAAAACCAATTGCATGGATTTGCATAATAAGAAATGAAAGAAATTATAAAATATTATATGAATTTATTGTAAAATCTAAATTAGTTATATAATTTTAATTTAGTAATAAGATGTTATGTATTTATTCTTAATGTATATTCATTATGTTTGTATATGACCAAATGTTATATAACGAAGTCAAATATAAAAAAAAAAAAAAAAAAAAAAAAAAAAAAATACTTCAAATAAATTCAACGTCGAGCGGTCGACGAGTACACATCTAGTTGCGTAAAATACCTGATATAAATAATAGATCAACAACAAAGTGTGGTGAGTCACAGGCAACTCGGGCCTGATGACGTTCCGTTATCGGTTTATAGAAATAATACAGTGAGTACAGAGGTCGAGACAGGTATAAAAATTAGTAATGCAGTGCATTTAATTAATAATAGTGATTGTATGGAATATGAAAGTGACGATGGAAGTGATTATAGTGATAGTAGTTTAATGAGTGAAAATAATGATGGTAAAAAAGTTAATTTGAATACTGTAAATAGTGTTAAAAATACTGATATAAGATGTGGTAATAAAAATGTCAAGATTAGTACTAACAAATTAGATACAAGAAAAGAATACAAAAAAATGGATAAGGTAAATAGATCAAAAATGAGTCCGAAGAAAAGTAACATTAATGAAGGAGTAATTAAAAAAATGGTACTGGGAATAAAAGATGATCAGGCAAAGGAAACAAAAAATATCAATGAAAATAATTTAAGAAATAATAATAAGGAACCTCAGCGGAATTGGAATGATATGGTAATAGAAGAAGAATTAAGTAGTAGTTCTAACAATATAGAAGTTTTAAAAGAAACTAATAAGAAGAAAAATGATATGGAAATTGAAGAAGAAAATAGTAGTAATCCGGATGTTATAGAAGCGGAAAAAGGAAATGGAAGGAATGACAACCACATGGTTGTTGAGGAAAATTCTAACAAGAGTCAGAGTGAATTAAAATTAAATATTGAGAAAAATTACTATAGTGCATTAGATGAAGGCCCATATGTAGTTTATGCTGAATCAATGAATCAAAATTTGGGTAATTATCATAATGTGGCACTGGGTAGAATAATATATAAAATTTCCCCAGTAATAAGTAGAAATATTGACAATTTTACAAAAATAGGCAAAAATAAAATTAAAATAGTTTTCAAAAATTATGAATATGCGAATAAAATAATTAGGGAAGACCTTTTGAACAAGAATAATATAAAAGTATACATCCCTAGACATAAATTATTTAGGGCGGGGATAATTTTCAATGTGGATGAAGAAATGGATGAGTCAGAAATTAAGGAAGTAATAAAATCAGATATAGAAATAATTGATGTAGTTTGTATTAAAAAAAGAAACAAAGATACAAATAGTTTGAAATCTCAAATGGTTAAAATTTTATTCAAAGGAAATTACTTGCCTGAAAAAGTATCAATATATTCAGTAAAACTTCAAGTGAGTCCATTTGTACAGAAAGTCATACAGTGCCACAATTGTTGGCGTTATGGTCATATTCGCCTGCAATGTAAGGCCAAAAAAAGATGCCGAAAATGCTCTAGAGAGCACAATGCTGAATTGTGTCACATAGAAAAAGATTTTGAATGCGCTGGATGTCACAAAAATCACGAAGCAAATGATAAAAATTGTGAAGTTTACCAATTTAATAAAAATGTAAAAGAGCTAATGGCTTTTCAGAATATTTCGTACTCGGAGGCCAAATTTATTCTTCGGAAACAAAATTATGCAGAAGTAACAAAAATAAATCACTTCAATCCAGACTTCAAAAAGACATTTCCTAGAATTAACGAAGCAGTTAATTATGGAACAAACATGATAAATAAAAATAGGTATGAAGCACTGAGTAACCTTCAAGAACAAGAAATAAATATTGATCAAAGTAGGTTAATGCTGATGAATAAACCTAGAAGAATTATGGAAAGAAGACAAACTGAAAATGGAAGATATATACAAATGAATAACAGGAATTTAAAACAAACAAGTGGAGAGAGAAATTCACAAAGGCGCGAATATTGCGGCAAAAATATAGAAATAGAAGAAATTAGGAAAATACAAATAATCCATGAGGAGCTAGTTAAAAAACTGAGAGAAAAAATAAGGAACAAAGAGTGTGATGATCTAGAGGAAGTTGTGGTAAAATTTAAAAAGGATATGGATATAATTTACGAGAAGTATAATAGTGTGGAAGTTAGAAATATTAGTGAACAACAAAATAAAGTTGGTTTTGATAATAATAACATAAGTTGAAATTATTAGAAGTAAAAGAAAATTGATAAACGTTTAAACAGTTAAATTCAAATTAAAACCAAATCTATAAATTTCATTATGCATTTATTACAGTGGAACATTAGATCGTTTAATTCTAACAAAGAAAGTTTGGAAATCTTTTTATATCAAAATAAAACTGATGTTATATTTTTATCAGAATCTTGGTTCAAATGGAACCGACGATACTATTTAAAAAATTACAATATAATCAGAACTGACAGATATGACGGGAAAGGTGGAGCGGCTATAATTATTAACGAAAGAATTAACTATCAGATTGTAAATATAGATATTGGAGAAATAGATATAAACAAAGTCCAATTATGTGCAATATCAATAATACTAGGAGATAAAAAAATATATTTGGTATCAATATATGTATCGCCAGGTACACACGTTACGAAACAACAATGGAATTATTTATTTGAGAATATTCCTAGACCGTTCATTATAGCTGGAGATGTAAATGCGCATCACCATTCCTGGGGATGTAACTATAATGATAACTACGGAATTAATTTCATGGAATCAATTGAAGAGTGTAATTTATTTGTATTAAATAATGGTTCCCCAACACTTGTGTTTAAAAACACTAAAACTGTAGTTGATGTTACAGTGTGCTCTTCTGAAATATTTCATTTAATAACATGGAAAGTAATAGAGGAAAACTTAGGCTCCGATCATTATCCTATTTATTTTTATTTGGATATAGTGAGAAGTAACAGGATATTGATTCCCAATAGAAAATGGAATTGTGGTAAAGCTGATTGGCAAAAATATAAAATAATGATTGAACATGAAATCTTAACATTGGGCAGTCATTTAGGTAGTAACATTTATGAAAAATTCACAAATATTATAAATCAAACTGCGGAAAAATGTATTCCAATAAATAAAATGTTAACAACATCTCAAGTGAGGAAACCAGTGTGGTGGGATGAAGAATGTTTTAAACTGGTAGAAGAACGAAGAAAAGCAGAAAAGAACTTTAGAAGAAATTCGAGTTTAGAAAATTTTCTTCAGTGTAATAAAATTAAAGCTAAAGTTCGGAAAGAACTAAAAATAAAGAAAAAAGAAAGTTGGTGTAAATTTGTCAACAATCTAAATCCTAATACCCCATCTAAAATTATTTTTAAAATGGTTAAATCAATGAACAATTATATTTCACAGAATGAGAAGAATTCAGAATTGATTAATGATAAAGTAGTGGAAGAAGTAGTTGATAATATTGCGCCCTTTGGAGTGGGTGATGATATTTGTAAATATCTTAAAGGAAATAGAGTAACAGGTTCGGTAGAAAAGTCATTAATTAGACCATTTTCATTATGGGAATTAGAAAAATCTTGGAGTAAAATCAAAGATACTGCTCCAGGATTAGACAACATTCATTACTCTATGTTAAAAAACCTTCCACAGTCCGGAAAAGAAATTCTACTCAAAATTATTAATAAGTATTGGCTGTCACCGAATGAAATTCCTGATTGGAATAAATTTAGAGTTATTTTAATTAAAAAGAAGAGCAATAATTCTGATGATAGCAATGCATATAGACCAATTACTTTGGCGTCATGTATTGCTAAAATAAAAGATAGGATGATAAAAAGAAGAGTCGAGTGGTGGATTGAAAACAATCAGTTACTGCCCAAAAGCCAATTTGGCTTTAGAAAAGGATTAAGCACACAAGATAGTCTAAGTATATTTTCCACAGACATACATCTAGCCTTTTCAAGAAACACTTATGTCGTTGCACTGTTTTGCGATATAAAGGGTGCATACGATAATGTGGTGCCGGGAAAATTAGCAGAATGTCTTGTACATGCTGGCTTTCCAGAAAAATTGATCAAAGCTATGGTATATACTACCTTTAATAGAGAAATAGAAGTTAAAATAAATGAAAATGCAAGGATTGGAAGAGTTCTTCGACAGGGTCTACCTCAAGGAGCTATCCTTAGTCCTTTATTATATGCTCTATATGTACGGGATATAGAAGGTATATGGTTGGAAGGTACGAAAATTCTACAATATGCAGATGATTTATTGATCTATATTGAAAAAGATAATTTGAAAGAGGCCATCGATATGATGTCTATGAATATGGAATTGTTGCATATTTGGTTGAATGAGAAAGGTCTGGAACTATCAGATGATAAAAGCTCCATAGGAATATTTACGAGACATTCCAACAAAAAGTTTCCAGCTTGTATTTCAAGTCCATATAATACAATTAAAATTCATTGCAACAATAAATTCCTAGGTATATATTTTGATCAAAAAATGACTTTTAAATATCATATGAATTATATTAAAAAAAGAATTGAAAAAAAGACCAGTTTAATGAGACTGATAAACAGTACTTGGTGGGGTTCACACCCTATCACATCTATTAATTTATATAAAACCATAATTAGATCAATACTGGAATATGGTAGCATAATTTTTGGACATTCAAATATGGTAAATGAGTTTGAAAAAATTCAATACAAATGTTTAAGATTTTGCGCAGGTATGATGAGATCGACACCAACAAATGTACTGTTATTAGAAACTGGTGTTATGCCACTAAAAGTCAGATATGAATGGTTGAGTGACAAATATATGTTGAAAAAAATTAATTTCAATTCATCTGAATTATATGACAGAATTAATGATTTAAATAATGAATGCGAACGTAATATTTATTGGCTGAATAAAAAAATTCCTATTATTATTCAGAGTTTTAGAGAAGTAATTAAATATCAAGAAAGTATGTATTCATTCAGCATTCATCCTTATTATAATAAAATATATTTTGACAGTTGTATATTTGATAATATTATAAATATCGATTTATTAAAATCTGTTAATAATAACCCAGATGCAGAAGTTATATTTACAGATGGATCGAAGGATATGGACAATGTAGGATTTGCTATATATAAAGAAACCGATCAAACAAGTGAATGTTATAAGTTACCAGGGTGTGTTTCTGTCTATACAGCGGAGTTATTTGCAATTAAGGAGGCCATAAGAAAAGCTAAAGAACAGAATTATAATAAAACAATTATAATTACGGACAGCATGAGCTGTATCAATAAATTACAAGTGTTTTTTAGAGACCTAAATTTAGAAGAAAAAATTTATTTTGATATCTTGCAAGATTTGGAGAAAATTAAAGAAAAAGGAAAGGATATAAGAATAGGATGGGTAAAAGGTCACTCCGGAATTTCAGGAAACGAAAAAGCTGATGAATTAGCCAAATACGCTTGCGTAAAGGGAATGGAATATAACCAAGTATTAAATAAAGATATAATAAAAGTTATGAAAAATAAAGCAGTTAATAAATGGAAAACGGATTGGCAAATAACATCAAGATATAAAGGAAAATATTATAAAGGGGTTAACGACTTTGTTAAAAAGGTACCTTGGTTTTATCAATTCAAAAATGAAGATAGATACTTTATAAGTACGATGAACAGAATAAGGTGTAACCATGGACATTTCCCAGAACACCTGTTCAAAATAAAAATGAGAGAGTCAGCTATTTGTGACTGTGGGAAGGATGTGGGATCTTTGGAACATATAATTTTAACTTGCAGCAGATATCAAGAAAATAGGGATTATTTATTATATGAATTATATAGAATTAAAAATTTAGTTAAACCATTTAATTTATTTAGTTTACTGTCAAATATTGATTATTATAAAATTATATATAAATTTTTAGTTAAATGTAAAATTAGAATATAAATGTAGGAAACTTTGTATATGGCTAGTTTGTAAATAAGAGGCCAAATAAAATAAAAAAAAAAAAAAAAAAATACTTCAAATAAATAATTTTAACTTTTCTATTCAGTTTATATAATACTTAGATTTATTAAACAATATTCTTTATTTTAAATCCGATTACCTAAGTTTTGTTTATTTACTTTTTATATAATAAGAATAATGAAAGTTACTTTATTTATAAAAATCTATTTGAAAACATTTAATATTTCTCATACAAAAAGTTCCAGCAATTTCCCTTAAGGCACGATGCCATACACTACTAGTTTTAGATATACACCCACTTGGTGTTTTGAAATATTGTATTTATTTATTATTTCTCCATATTTATAAAAAAAACCATAAGACTCTATTAATAAACCGGAACGAGTAAAGAATTTCGTGACTTAAGCTGCAAGATCTTCGAAGTTTGAAATGCAAATAAAAGTAATATAAATAAACTTGATTTAAAAATAAATTACAGAATTATTAGGCAACTTATTCAAATGGATGGTTTTTCCATTGCAACCAACGCCACATATAAATGTTCTTTGGACCTATTAATAGGTACTGCAAGTGCCATCCTAACCTGAAACTGATTTCATTTAAATTGAATTGGCACATTTTGGTATTCAAGGTTTTCATAGGCCCTACTACGCGTTTAAGTATATAAATAAAACCTACCACGCGTTTAGTATATAAATAAAAATCTAAACAAAAATGCGATTTTGTTACATTGAGCTATCAAAATGAAAAATAACGCTCGTATCATTTGTGATTCTTTGTTGTGCTGTATTAGATAAATAGAAGCTTTTAAGCATGTCAGTAGAAAATATGCTGTAAAAACCAAACAGCATGCAGCACACAAGACATATGAAACAAGCAACTAATAAAATATGTTCAGAAATCGTTACAGTGATTGCCTAAATATAGAAATATGTTTTTTTGCAATTTTTTTCTAAAAATTTCTTATCTTTTACCCCATAGGCGCAAACACAGCCAACGAATCATTTTAAATTATGAGGGATTTATACCTAGCATTTTATCGAGCTCCATTTTAATGTATAAGATATAAAACAGAAATACGAAAAAAGATAGAAAACAAGTAGTAAGAAAATCAAAGACAAATTTGCGAGCAAAAATAGCTTTTAAATTCACGAGTAAAAAATGTTTATTAATTAATTAATTGACTGGTATTATCTTTAAGTAACTTAATACTAAAACGGATCACAAATTGACTGGAAGCAAAATGTAATAACACTTCATTATAGGAACCTGCTACGTGCTACGTAGCTGAAAGTTTTGTAATAAAATAACATTCGCTTGTCAGTCGCTGTCTCTCTGTTGAACAGGGAAAAAGCAATTGACAATTTGAAATATGAAACGCTATTTGTCTATGGGATTTTTGATAAGATATACACATAACTTCTGTACAGGATTCCGATACATCACGCTTTTCTTGTCTGTCGGTTTATGGTTTGTGACAAACGTTTGATAAAAAAAGAAATGACACCGCTCAGATTCTTTTTTTTTATCTCTGTGTTGCTTTGGAATGACGTTTTACTTTGGGTATTTGTATCGAAGTATTACATGAAAAACTATTTGCTCAGATATGATATATATCTTCGACATTTTAATGTAATACTTGAATGTGGTAGGTTAAAGATAGAGCTGTTCTATATATCAAAATATACTATATACAAGAGACCACTTGTTGATTTAGATATTTTGTCGAAACTCATACTGATGAAAAATATAACAACCAGTATTTTTGTCATACAGAAGAAACATTATATTTATATCCTAAATATTTTTATTTTAAATAAAAGAAAATGATGGATTTGCCGAGCCAGCGATAGGTGTTGTTCGATAATATAATATGAATATAGTAACATGCAATATAATCTAAAAGTTTATATATATTTTAAATTTAGAGATTTAAAAATTTTAATATTTTTAAAAAATTATTGGTTGAATGAACTTTATTTCATGAAGATATTGCTGTTATTAACTTCCCGTAGGGTAAGTTATAGTAATGGGCCAAAAATCGAAAATGAAAATTTATGCATATCTTCACGTTTTAAAGATTTCTGAAGATTTTGGTATACCTCAGAAAAAATGGATGTGTGTATGTGTGTTGACAATTTTTCGTCGACGATTTAGGGCGTACCGATTAACCAATTTGAAAAATTCATAAAGCAATTGATTATTATTGATAGGGAGATGTACTAATAGGGAGATATCGAGCAAAAAGTGTTAAAATGACAGTTTTTAAGAGAGCGGATCAACCGATTTAAATGATCCAAAAAAACACTCGATTCGTAATGATGGGTAGAAGTGGTGATTAGGTTTTGCCAAAGGCAGGTCGAGCCGTTTCGGAGATATAGAACTAAATGTGCAAAATGGCAGTTTTTGAGAAAACTAAGCATCCGATTTGAATGCAAACTATTGCTTTTGAGGCATTTTTTTTTATTTTCAAAAAAAATATTTTTTTAATTATCGAGAATTAATTTAGATTTTAATTCTAATTCTAGCTAATGTTATAAACATTACTTTTATACTTCAAATAAATAATTTTAACTTTGCTATTCAGTTTATATAATACTTAGATTTATTAAACAATATTCTTTACTTTAAATGCGATTCCCTAAGTTTTGTTTATTTACTTTTTATATAATAAGAATAATGAAAGTTACTTTATTTATAAAAATCTATTTGAAAACATTTAATATTTCTCATACAAAAAGTTCCAGCAATTTCCCTTAAGGCACGATGCCATACACTACTAGTTTCAGATATACACCCACTTGGTGTTTTGAAATATTGTATTTATTTATTATTTCTCCATATTTATAAAAAACCCATAAGACTCTATTAATAAACCGGAACGAGTAAAGAATTTCGTGACTTAAGCTGCAAGGTCTTCGAAGTTTGAAATGCAAATATAAGTAATATAAATAAACTTGATTTAAAAATAAATTACAGAATCATATTAATGCCATGAAAAACATACAACTGCGTCACATATATTAGTAGAAACTTCACAAAAAGCTTACTATTTAATTATTTTTGTTTCACAAAGCTTTACTATTTAATTTTATTTGTTTCGAACAGCTTTCTAATTGTAAACGTTTTCTTACATAAATATGAATTTCTATTTATTGTTATTCGTAATTTTTTCAATTAAACTTAATTAAATTATGCCAGATTAAGTGATTTTGATCAATTTCATTGCAATAATCAGATTAATGGAATTTTGATTAATTATTCATTTTCTTTCAATTTTGGACCAAATGATATACCTGCACAATGGAAAAAATGACATAGTACTATTTTACAAGTATGTAAAGTTTGAACTAAGAAAAAATTAAAACCAGTCGAAGGTGATAGGTTTACTTTAATCTTAACTTGGAATTTGTTCATTATGAATTGCGACATTTGGGTAGGTACCTTTCCTAAGTTTAAAAAAAATATTTACCGATTTTAAGTTCTTAATTGTGAATCACTACAATCCAAACCATTTTCAATTATATTTAGGTGTGATTGCAACTGCGTCAAAATCATAAAAGAATGATGGTTTCATGTTATGATGCATGCGTCATCTGCAAATAAAGCCAGATCAGTGTTGATGTATTGAGGGAAATCAGCATTGTATAATAATAACAATGTAGGGCCTAAGACACCTCCTTGTGGGACTCCTGCGTTCACTCTCTTACTCTTATGATTAGTTCAGACTGAGTGCCGCTGATGACTACATAAAACTTACGAACACAAAGATATGATTTTAGCAATAAGTAGATTGAATTAAGTAAATTTATTTTAATTTTATATAAAAGGCCCTTGTGCCAAACTTTGTCATATATATAAAATTTGCATGTCACAAAGTTCGTTCCCGTACTCTTCCGAAACGGCTTCATCAATTTTTTCCATGTTTTAAATGCGTTTTCAGTAGGTTTGAGAATTGAATACTATATATTGTGACGGATTTAAGGGCTGATGCCCCCTTTCTCGGGTGGTATGCAACGACTGCCAAATATTACATCTTAGCGTTGCATCCCCGTTACGAAAGGGTTACACCAACTTCTTAACCCGACTTCTATAAACACCCTGTAATTACCTGTGGAAAAGCCAACTAACTACGCGAATGAAAGAGAATGTACTTCTATCTTATTTAATTATTACTAATTATTATTACAGATCTGTTCAACCATGTTCTATACTTAAACTCTAACGTACTGATAGATTATTATTAATTACTATACTAGCGGAGTATAGTATTACAGATATAAAGGAGTATACTAAACGGAATCAACGGATAACTGATAACGGAGGGAATAGCTTGTGAAACAATAATGCATCTGACCTTTGCTGGAACGGGTTCTCCTCTCCTGGCACAACACATACACCACTATACACAAAGCGGGTCCAGCGACAGGCGCGTGGACCCGACCGACCTCCTCAGAGGATGTTACAATTCTTAATATCTCTTTTCGACCCCAGACTCGGACTTTATATTGCAGGAACCCTAGTAGACGTAGGTGGGGGAGTCCAATTGCACTGAGGGTTGTGTAACTCCTTTGACGACAATACCAATTGCCGTTACAATATTTTTCATACTGCAGAGTGATAGATATTGTTCGCATAGAGATAAAACAACTGTTTGAGTTTCCACCTGTAGAAACGACTAGTATTAACCTTTTTCTGTCCTTTGTCCACTCTCAGCCACCAAAGCGAGGTACTATACGAATTATGTACTGCATTCATACAGTATATAGTAATTATAAAACATATCTTTTATACAAAAACAACACTAGTTAACTGTATTATTATAAAAATATATCTAACGTTGACAAAATAATTATTAAACTTGTTTACACATTGCGTGTTCTGTTCAATCGACAGAAAATAATTCCGAGTACTGCGATACCTTCAAATTTGATCCACCTAAAGAGGTTAAGTCAAACTAGACCAACAGCTTATAGGACTCTTGAGTTCTGATTGCTGTTGAAAACATGAAAATGTGAGTGTCTGAATTGTGAGTTAAACTCAATACTAGTCTATACACTTTTTATTTCCCTATACACTTAATTGCATGATTGGATTACTCTTAATTGAAAATGTATTTATGCCATGTGTTATGCGAAGTGAGTATAAGACCATTTAGTTATATAAATACCTGTTTTTACTTAAACTATTATGGCGCAAACAGAATTTACATTAGTCGCTAATTTTCATAAACCGCTGCCATTATATTGAAATAATAAACCGTACGAACCATATCTGTGCAAACGCACTTCTGCCAGTTTATTATACCTCCAACGCAATACTTGAAATAGCAAGTCACCGGTGAGCGGATTATCATCTAAACGATGTCGGCAAAAATTAAATAATGACAAGCTAAGAAATTTTCATTGTCAAATCCTCTTATCTGTGTTCGCAGAAACTCTTACACGGCAGCTCGCGACTTCGAGTGCATTATACGTAAAACTAATTCCGCGGAATGCTCGCGTTATGTCGCTTCTTACATGTTACATTAAAGAATCTCCGGCAAAATAACCTCTTTGCAATTCGCAATTCGTAACTCGCATTGAATGAAATCTTTACAAACTGCGCCGAGCGTAACCGACGCCTATTACATGGTGAAGCGGAGGACACTTCGTCTTGATCAAGATTATTTACAGTGTCATCTGTGTAAAAATGCACCATTGGAACTTATATTTTGCTTTAGTTGGATGATCCAATTATTTTGCAAAATACCTTCAAAATTAGAATGAGACGTTAAACCTGTTTGCCACCTGACTGTCCCAAGTTATCCAGCCTATAGGGTAAAAATGACTAGAAAACAAACTTTTGAAAAACAACAAAAAACAACACATTTCTTCAATGATATAGTGTTACTAAACAAGGTCAAATAATTGTTCGTTTGATATGTATTATTTGTTGTGATATAATTGGTTTGATTATCACAATTTAATTCTCATTTGCTCAAAGTCAAATTGGACCTTTGTGCCTCGCCCTAACTTACATACGAGTATCGTATATAATTTTTATTAAATTTACTTTATTTTATGGAATGTTACTTAAAACTTTTGAAAAAGCAGGTCAAAGAAGAGACACTTATTTGGATTAGCACGAATTTTCAAGACTAAGACTGGTCAAATCCGTACAGCCATTTTAACGTTTTACCATACCTAATATTTTATCGAGCTCCATTTTTATATATGAGAAGATATATATATATATATATATATCCATATAAATGTATATAAATATATATATAGTGTGTGTGTATGTGGGGTAGTCATTTGGCGCATTGTGGTGAGCAGTCATAAGTCAGGCTCCTCGGTACGAATGACAAAATGATGGCATTATTACAGCTTCGTATCTCGCAGAAGCCGCACATTCCAGGACCGCTCTAGTCACTATATTTCTAATGGGATTATTTTCATGCTACTTATAAAAATATTTTTGATTGTTTTCTATGTAAATTCTTTTTTTAAGAACTATTGAAGTCGAAAAAATCTAATTGAATGTCGGCGAAAAAAAATATAAATACAGAATAATTTTTGTTTTTTTCCTTCTAGTTGTAAAGTAACGAATGCCAGCAAATTAAAGAAATAAAATTGGCTTTAGCCAGCGATTTTCAAATTGAGTCAGATCACAAAACTTGTGAGATTCGTGTATTTTAATCCTTATTCAAGTTATAATATAATAAGTTAGTAATATATTTATTGCCATATAGAACTCAATAAATGAGAAAAAACTCGTATTTAAATAAAAAATATATAATGTATTATAATATAATTGATTATGTAAATATTTTCGGTCATGTTTTCATATTTTGATGTTGCTCATTTCTAACTATTTTAGAAATTAAAATATCAAGAATTACTTAATTGAAAAATTACTTTTTCATAATATGAAAATGTCCAATTGATATGTCACAACAAACTGATTTTCTATAATAAGTTATAGAACAAATTCCGGTCCTCGTTTAGGACATATATCACGCGGCATAAACGACAAACTCTTGCCTGCGCTAATAATATATTTACTGTGGTATGAAATTTATTTAAGGAGGACCATGGCGGTGTAAAATTGTACGCGAAATAAATAAGAAAAGTTGTGACTCGGCAAAGAGGTGAAGATATGTAAAGTTTGTTTTCGAAACTTTTCCATTATTGAGAAGAAAGAGAGTTTGGAATAGAAGTGCCCCGAAAATGCTTCGAAATAGTGATCCGCGTGGAATCGGCTGTCGATTGTGTTTGTTCTAGCTCCATTCTGTTTGCCGACTGCCGAGAGACGTCGCTATTAAAGCGAACGCGGCCACGACCTTCGTGGAGTTTCTGGACCGCGACTATCGTCTTCGAACAAACATTTCGAATAGATTGCAAATATGTTTAGAACTATTCACATCGTTTATCAGTTTTAAGAAAGCAGCAGGTGAAACATAGAGAAAATGATACCAACAGTTCATCAATATAATGATCACAATGCATCTTATACTAAATCAGCATACCAGTATATTTATTGTTAAAGCTTCGATTAGTGTGTCTCTTTACACTCCAAATTCGTTTGATGTTATGTTGGTTATCAATATAAGTTGAAATAAAACTTTATATACTTTTACTATTCATTATTTAATAGTACTTTTACATTTTCCGAGTTATTGTCAACGACACAAAAGTTACACAACAGCCCTTCTTTAGTTACGATTAGGCTTTTTATTTCGTTTTATTTAGTAGAGGAGATTTACTCGTTTTAGGAAATGATAAACTAAATTTCATTTATATGTGTGAGTGCAAATTATGTGATTTCCCGATCGAAATTCTTAGGAATGACTGCGTCGTATGCAGAAGATCACGTATGTATTTGAAAAAGTTCATCGATCCTATTTTTGATTATAATACTTTTGTTACTCGATACAAGTTAATATAATATAACGACAATTCTTAGGATGCATACCATATGTTGAGAAACTGAGAATCGAATATATTGCATAGTGCATATTATATATTAATATATTTTGATATTAATATTAACTTACAAAGCTTTGGGTCACAATACACACATACACACACATATATATATATATATATATATATATATATATTTATGATAAAATTGTTCTTGGGAATCCATCCAGTAATTAAAACAGTTTTATTAAAAAAAATGTTTTTATGCAGAAAACATACGTTTCGGGTTTATTTGACCCATCTTCAGCGCATACAAATAAATTTGAAAAAAAAAACAAAAACACACGAAATTGCACGAAAAAATTATGAAACAACAAATTGATAAAACGTCGAGTTATGATAAATTTTAAATAATTGTAAAATTAAAATAAACATAAAACTAAATAATATGTTTTATTATAAAAAAGCTTATTCCAAACGAACATGTTATGAACTTGGAGGTTGTGTAACATCATATAACGAACATGTTTTAGGAGCTTGGAGTTTGTGTAACATGTTGTATATATATATATATATATATATATATATATATATATATATATATATGATTGTTTCTCTTCCGAACAGTAAGTCCAATAATAAAAAACAATTTGTTTTTTGAAGATGTTTAATAACGACGTTTCGGAACTAGGTACGTTCCATCATCAGGTTTATTCTGTAATAATTTATATATCCATATCACTAATATTTTTTTATTAAAAACACTCGATTTTTTTGAGGATATTTGTAGATGTTACGACTACACAAGACACTACGTTTAAGTCTTGTGTAGTCGTAACATCTACAAATATCCTCCAAAAAATCGAGTGTTTTTAACAAAAAAATATTAGTGATATGGATATATAAATTATTACAGAATAAACCTGATGATGGAACGTACCTAGTTCCGAAACGTCGTTATTACATCTTCAAAAAACAAATTGTTTTTTATTATTGGATTTACTGTTCGGAAAAGAAACAATCAATATATTGAAAAAATCCAGGACTTATCTATTGAATATATATATATATATATATATATATATATATATATATATATTGTTATGCTGGAACCACCAATGACTCTTCAAATTATGTAGAAGTTCTTTTCGCTACTAACAAACCTGCTACCAATATGTTGAAGATGATCAGTATGAACAGATAAAGACCTTCAATATATCTATTCTATTTCACTATTTTTGTACTCTTTATATATAACTGACTTAAATAACTAAATGACCAGTTCTCGATCTGATGTTTTGTCAGAAATATTTATTAGCAGACTTGAAACAATTATTTATTTAATTTATCTCTTGCAAAATTGCTTTTTTTAAGTTCATTTATTTTTATATTTGCTATTTTATATTTTTTACACCTGTGTCGAATTTTATAAAGGCTGTATGAAAAACGGTTGTATTTAACTTAAATTTAACAATACATCTTATTAAACAATTATAATATAATATTTATTATAATAACGTATACTTAAATAATATATTAAGGTCTCATAAACTTAGCAACAGTACTCATGACTTAAACAAAGAATGAGAACTAACAATGAAACCAAAAAACTAACGATGAAAGGAAATTCATTAATTATAGATTTTCAAAGATTGCCTTTTTTGTCCCGATAGCAAAGTCGTAAGAATCAAGGTGATGGCTGCTTATATATCTTTTTCCCTCTACTCCAAATATTATTGTTAAACAATTTTTAACTTTACTGATTTTTGGGATATCAGTGGTAGACCATTTTACCCGCGATATATTGTGGTAAGAAAGCAAACGAAAACACGTACATTCGTTCTTCAATCAAAAACTCATAATATATGTTTTTCCACGACCTAATTACCGCCTTAAGGGAATTTTATTGTATGATCTATACCGAAACTTCTTTCTGTCGTCGCCGATCCGGAATGGCGAACACCAGATGGTGATATTAGAAATTCAAAGCGGCCGGCATAATTCTCTCCCCGATCCGATATTCATGGGCCATTAAGTGTTATACAATTTCAACAGCGAATCTGAGGATTACGGTTAATAGCGAACCCGATGCTGGTCCGCGTACAATTCGACATTTTCAACTAATACAAAACAAACAAAATTCTCTTGGTCTTGACAGAAGTTGGAACAATTAGCCCCCTGATTCTTATTCGATTAGCAAGTTCGTGATGTTTACGATGTCTAGCGACTTGTCGATATCTTTAAATTGAATTACATTACAAGCAAACGTGATATTGATTGATAATTATTTTTATTCTATATTGACTCCCAGTGAAGGATAAATGAATGAAAATGGAAGTGTGCGTGTTGCACGTGTGAATGTTTAAGTACATTTTTTAAGGTTATGTTCTGGAAATAAGTATATATATTAGGGTGGTCCTTAAAATGGTCATTTTCGAATTTCCTTGCTCCCAGGGGCTCAAATGGTTCCAAATAGATAAAAAACAATTCTCTGAAAGTTTTAGCTCTTAATATTAACGTTTAGATAGAGCGCAATTCAATCAAAGTTTGTATGGAAAGAGCATGGAAAAATTTTTGAGAGTTAAAAAAAAATGTTTTAGGTAAAACTTAGCGACAAATGAATGAGTTTTATTCATTCATTTGTTCGCTAAATTACATCTAAAAAACATTTTTAAAATTTTTGAAAATTTTTCCATGCTATTTCCATACAAAACTTTGATTGAATTGCGCTCTATCTAAACGTTATTATTAAGAGCTAAAACTTTCAGAGAATTGTTTTTTATCAATTTAGAACCACTTGAGCCCCTGGGAGCAAGGAAATTCGAAAATGACCATTCTGAGGACCACCCTAATATATATATATATATATATATATATATATATATATATAAACTGCGTAGTACTGCCCTAGGGCAGGTCCTGGAGCTGAGTTAACCTCCAACTCGATTCAGGAAAAAGTAGTGTGAGAGTTTTTCCCATTTTCATTTAACACTCCACTGCCCGAGACGCGTCTATTTTCAATTGTAAACTCATTTTTGATATATATTTTCAAATAAAAAGGAAATCGCTGCTGCTCGATGTCAGGTAGTCCAGAGCAGGGTTCGAACTTATAACCCCGTCCACACGGGACAGTGCGTTATGCCATGGAAGGCCGTATATATAAATATTAACTTCATGGTATTAGAAAAATGAAAAATGGATTTTTAATCATGCTACTCTTCCTACAGTGTTGCTTTGATAAGCGAGTTAACATTAGTTACAATGTACTTATCACTGAATAGCCCCGTTTGTGTATGGTAAGCACAATACGTTTTGAATTAAATACGAGGCAACTGTAACGTTAAACGATGACAGAGATATATTTCTAAGAACAAGCTCAATACTCAAAGAAATTGCGATAACAAAACGCCATGACATAGATGAACATATCGAGATCAGCAGGGTATTAACGCAGCAATTCTGAAACTTCTTTTGAAAGCGCACGATGCTTTCCGTTTATTCCAATTTTCCGCTTCTTACAGTTACTATGTGCGATATTGACGTTTAAATAAACAGAATGAAGATGTTTCAGTGTTTTCACTTCATTTTGATTTTAATGAAAATGTTACTCCGAGATTAATCTGTCGATTTTATGTAAAATTTATTATGTGCATAAAAAACGACGATGATAAATGTTAATGTTACTAAGCTCTCAGCCTTCGTTATTTTAAAAATATGATTTGGAAAGAATCGAACGCATTAATCTCATGTTCATTAAACGTTAAAAAATTAGTTTAAATTAAATTTGAGAAATTGGAACTACATATATATATATATATATATATATATATATATATATATATAATTGATATTTCCTCGATTTTTTAATAAATTGATAAAGGTTTTTTTTCCGAACAATAAATCCAATAAATAAAAAACAATAAGTATTTTTTGTAGATGTTAAATCACGACGTTTTGGAACAAGATACGTTCCATCATCAGGTTTTTCCGTCAAGAACAATATTTAAATATATAGTAACAATATTAATGATAATTACAGAATAATAAGATTTTTATAAAGGAATGGATTATACACTTTTCCTTAAAAAATAAAGCATGAAAGAAGAAAAATTTAAATGAAATAAATTGAGAAGCAAAAATTTTAGATTTTTTATATTGTCGATAGGCATTCGGATAATCGAATGTATGAAGAATAATGTTGTCTATTTTTCGATATTAACAATAATAATTAAGAAATTGAATTTTTTTTATGTTTGTATATTAGGGTGGTCCTTAACAAGGACATTCTCAAATTTCTTTGCTCTCAAGGGCGCCTATGCTTCCAAATGAATAAAAAATTAATCTCTGATAGTATTAGCCTTTAAAATAAACATTTAGATAAAGCGCACGCCAATTAAAAGTTTCTTATATTTGTTATTAACATACGTCATTCAGTAAATTATTGCGCCATCTGCATAGTATTCGTGAATTCAAATATTATGACTATATTATGATTATATTATTTATAAACCACTTAACTTCAAATTAAATTCATGTGGGCTGTTTTATAATATTTATCATGGAATCAAGATAATAATTTCAATATCACCAATTAAATAAATATTTTCTGCAAAATTAATCTTGATTCCATGATGAATAGGATTTAATTAGAGGATCGCTGCACAAAACTGAGAAAAAATATTCCACATCATAATACATCGATTGGATTTGAATTTTTAAATTTGTTCAGGCGTTTTTGAGCAAACGTCGATGAAAGTTATAATTTTGACAAACGCCAAAAAAGCGACACTAATTTTTGTAAACTTTGACGATTTTTTAATATTAAAAAACGACTTGTCGAAGGACCATAATATTTTAGTATGATCTATAAGAATATGTAATCTACCGTCAAAAAAAAATTCATGATAATCGTCGAAAAATTTTTTACACTTTATTACAAGAAAACGGACCGGCCTATCTTTACCAAAAACTAATCAGGTCGATTCCCAACCAATATGTTTCGAACAGTTTATGAATTTTCAAAATCGATTTAGAATTGCGAGCTAAAACGTGTATGAAAAAATTTTCATTTTTCTGGATTTTACAAAGAAACGGCTCTGCCGATCGTCGCACAAAAGACGCTAATCCTCATCGAGATACATCGAATGGCTTCTAAATTTTTGAAATCGGTCGAGCCGTTTTTGGGAAAACGTCGATTTACAGCAAAAAATCTTTTCACACACACACACATACTTTTTCCAAATTTGGTCTCATTCGATTCATAATGGCTTGAAACGTCGAGAAAACATAAAATTAGCGAATTGGATTATTTGATGAAAACAAACAAACTTCGGAAAGTTAATTATATTATGATTTGTGTCATCGTTCAGCAAAATTCTGTTATAACTTTCCAATTATAAATATCTGATTATAAAAATATATAAGTTTTATATTAGATTTAAGTCAAAATTTTGACTATTGTTAATTATTTCTCATATATTGTTGTAACTATCTCTGATCAATATTTTTAGAAAGAAAAAAATGTTCAAAATATGGTAAATGATATATATGTATATATAACATCTCTTACATCAACTTCACAGCGGAAGGAATATTGATTGAGAATCGCTGGTTTAAGCAGTAAATAGGGGTAATCAGTCATCGAGCCATCCTCGATTTGTTGGATTTTCTTTGTTTGTTGCGAAGGCGAAGTTTTGCCGGATTGCAATTGTGAAGTGCGTGTACGAGGTATCGTACTCATCACAAAAACACGCCTTCGAATAATGGCGCAGTTTGACAGGAGATTAGTTATTTTATTATATTAACTTTATAACTCAACTTTTCACACATCAACTGACTGAATTATTATCCGAGACTTTTCACACGCATTAACAAGTGGTGCATGGCATCGTGCATTGGCAAATTGCTTGTTCGAAAAAAATACTTTTTTGAGAAAAAGAATAATATTTTGATATTCTTTGAAATTTTTTAATATTTTCTCACTGCAATCGCGCTGCGCCAGCTGCCTAGAGACGAAATATCGAAGCGCGTAAGCACCGCGTCAAGCGGATAAACATTGATCCCCATAGAAATGAAAACCAAATGTTTACTTATTAAAATTTCAATAAAATATCTAATAATTTGACGTGCATATGTCTAATGATCTTTTGTCCGCCGGATGCTCTCCGAAAATTCACTCAGTTCAACATTTCATCAGTACAGGTAAAATGCTGTTTGAATTATCGAAATCGGATGCTCCGTTCTATCGAAAATTGAATTGCCATGTTTGAAACTTCTTTTTTCGTATCTTCGAAACGGCTGGACTTGCCGTTGCTAAAAACTAATCAGCGCGTCTCTTTATCAATAGTAATCAAATGTTTTTTGATCAAACCGATCAAATCGGTTGATCCACGTTTTGTCAAAGAAAAATTGTATCCATACATACATATATGCATCAATTTTCTCGAATGTATGCTAACCTCTGAAACGTAATGATATTAATGTATGTAATGTATAATATTCATTTTCTTCCCTACGGTAAGTTAAAAATGGAGAACTTGCATATAACTGTAATATATTGAACAAAGTAATAAAATGAGATTAGATATTTAATTAAGGAGAAGTTATAACTTGCGGGGTGTATAGCATCGTGGCTTAAGTCAAATTGCTGGAACTTCCCGTATCAAAAATAAATTTTTTAAAAAAGATTAACATTTTTGAAAAAAATAGATTTTTGAGAAACTATAAATTTTTGAAAAAAAAATGTTTTTGGAAAAAAGAAAGGAGAAAAAATCCCATTTATTTTGAAATATTTTGGAAGTTCTGAACTTTTTTTCAAAGCAATCGTACTGCTTTAACTGCATAGAAACAAAATATCGAAGCGCGTAAGCGCCGCATCGCCGTTGAACGGATAAAAATTGGTACGGGACCCATAAGAATGTAAACAAAAATTATACTTAATGTTAAAATCTCTATAAAATAGCTGATAATTTCATATGCATATGTCTAATGATCATTTTTAACCGCCAAATCGCATTTTTTTTACTTTTTTCACTAGATCTCCGAAACCGCTGAACCTGCTTTCATGAATTTAATCAGTTGTTTACCGTTTGTGGCACTTTTCGCCCCATATCTTCGAAACGGCTAGACCTGCCTATGCCAAAAACTAATGAACAGAACGTTTCCTTATCAACAGCAATCGAGTGTGTTTTGAATAATTGAAATCGGTTGAATCGTGTTCTCAAAATCGTCGACGAAAATTTGTATCCGCACACACACACACACATACATCCATTTTTTTTAAGATATGCCAGAATGATCAGAAACCTCTGAAATGTAAAGATATATAAAAATTTTCATTTTCGATTTTTTTGCGATTACTATAACTTACCCTATGGGAAGTTAATTAAATGAAATATTTTAACATTAAGACCGAGGTATAGGATGACCACCAATCAATTTTAACTTTCATAAATTTTTTTATGCAAAACAATTGTTCTCTGTAATGTGTACTTATTGACCACAAAATACTCACAATCAGAGATTATCGTAACCCAACTGATATTACGGTATCTACTAATATTGCATGCATTAAAATAAGACAAGAATGTCTTGTAAATGCGTACATCCCTGTCAAATATATATTTATGCTTAGAAGCTGCCGCGTTTGTTTTGAGATTTATAAATTCAATAGCCGGCAAAGCTGATTCATCCTTGAAATTTTCTTCAAAACATATACAACGACTCCCAAATCGCACATGTTTTATACAACAGTTCACTTTGAGAACGATCAAGTTATTTCATCAGAGCCAGATGTTATGATCTGTTTGCTTGAAGATAAATCATATGATATATACTGTTCAGTATATTATATACATATAACATATATATTCACATGTAAATTTGAATTAATTCACTACTGTATTGTTATTAACTGAAAACCAAATCATTTTATCTTGAAGGATAAAATTATGACAATGATGTGCAAGAATTTTAGCGTTAGGAAAATAAATAATTTGCACACGTACAGGAAATATATACTGTCGTAAGACTTTAAAAAATATTATTATTAGCAAATAAATTATTTTGAGTTATTTAATTAATTAAAATAGGCCAGCAGTAGCGATATCGGTTCGAACGTGCTAGCACCAACTAGTCCCGGGTTTGTTGGTTCGATTCCCGCTACCGTCGTATCCCGACATCAGGCAACTTTGATGTCAAATTTCTACTTGAGGTTATAGATCTCAAATATACCCTCAAGTAAAAATCGCCTCGGGTATAGAAACTTTTCGTACCGTAACAAAATGTTAAAAGGAATATTAAATGTTTTGAAATAGATTATTATAATTACTATAACATTGTCTAATATTTGTAAAAATTATATAAACTGAATTGCAAAGTTAATATTATTCATTTAAAGTATATAAGTGAGCTTCAGAAATTTAGCTAGAATTAAAATTAAAATCTGAATTATTTTCGATATACAAAAAAAAAAAAAATGAAACAAAAAATGAAAAATTTATTTTTTTCAAAGCAATTGTTTTGTCAACATAAGCGATTTGAAATCATTCAAATCGGAGGCTCAGTTCTCTCAAAAATTTCTATTTTAGCACATTTATCTTTGTATCTTCGAAATGGCTAGACCATTGCCAAGAACTAATCACCACTTCTCCCAATCATTACAAATTGAGTGTTTGTTGAATCATTCAAATCGGATACTCCGTTCTCTCAAAAATTCGATTTCTATTTTCTGCATTTGTTGCTCCGTATCTTTGTAACGGCTGGACCTGCCTTTGCCAAAAACTAATCAGCGCTTTCCCGATCAACAGGAATTAAATGTTTTTTGAACCATTTAAATCAATTGATCCATGCGCCCGAAAACGAGAACAAAAAAAAATCCGGACACACAAAACACACACACACATCCATTTTTCCTGAGGCATGCCAAAATGTTTAGAAACTTCTGAGACGTGAAGATATGCAAAAATTTTCATTTTCGATTATCTTGCTTTAATATAGATTAGTCATAATTGGATTGGACAACTACTGGGTTGCCATCCATTCAAAAATCCATATAATAAAGTCAAAACAATTACGAATGTAAGTGTGACAGATTGTAATTAAAAATGTAAAAAAATAATTAAACTGAATTTAATTTTAATATTTTCAGAACCAACTAAAATTAGTTACATATTTTATCGGCCAAAGAAAGACTGTTAATGATCACTGTACATTGAACACTCAAAGTCAATAACATTAGTAATCGATCTGTGTCGTGATAGCACATTTGAACAAAATTGTTTAGTGGCATTACTGATAATTTTTCTATTTTCATATACTAAACATTTAAAAAAACGTAACCAAGTGACTAAATTCAAATTTAAATACTATATATATATAAATTTAAGTGTTAGAAAAATATACATTTTTTTAAGTTTAACGAACAATCATCATCATGGAAAAAGATAACTTAAATGTACTTTTACAAACTTTAATATTAAGTCTCCCTAGCATATATATAACACGCTACATAAAAGAGCAAAATAGCTAAAGCGAAATCTGGGTGTCGATACTAACAGAGTTAACAAAAATAACATTTATCAACCCAGTATCGTCATTTATCAAGACTTAACTAAAAAGATTCAAACGAATATTTCTGCTACCTCAATTTATTACTGAAATATTTTTTTATTCATATTATTATTGTTATATTATGCATGTTAATTTTTATATAATGAAAAATTGCAACAAATGCAAGTTAATGCCGGCCAATTTAATAAGTATCTGTTTGTAGTAAGTTTGTAAGATTCATGGATGTTCTGGTATAAATGTATAACTCATGATAGAGAATGAAGTAGGCTTTGATCCGTATGAGTATGATCCCATTAAAGATCAAAGTCTAAGTTGGAATCTCGGGTCGTACCTTACGCATACTATATCCCAAAACTTGAACAAGTAAGTAAATAAATCTGGTAAAATGTTATTTATATTAATTGCGCTTGGAAGATACTAATATTTACATTTGCGATATGCAAATGTCAAAGGAAATGATCATAAAATTCCGGGTGTTTGAATCGAAAATATGCTACGACATTTTTCTGAAGAAATAATATTTATTGGATATTATAACTGAATTAGTTAGAATTGAAATTATTAGTAATGTGGCGATATCAAGCAGGCTGTTTTTTTTTTTTTTGTAAAAAACAATCGGACATGTCATGTATATTTTTGATATCGAAATATTTTTACAGTTAATAAATTTATATATTTTTTATGTTGGGAGTTTCTAATTTAATATATTATCATAATCATTACGACTCCCACATTGGTGACTCACGACGATGGAGATGAAGATAAAGGAGTTTTATTTTTCGAAGATTTAAGAAAAAATGATTTTGACGCAGCACCATAATCACTGGTCTTCAGTGACGACCTATAAGGTATGTCCAGTCCAATCCATCATAGTTAACGCACTTACTATCTGGATCAGACTTCCGAGGTTACTCATTTGGTATACCCAGACCTCAGTGTTTATTGCTGACAGAAAAAATAATTTGGAGCCTGAACTTTTCATTGGAATGCAATTCAACCTCTCTTTCTCTGTTAACTCAACAAATCGTCTTATAATGCTACCTCCCATTATCGGTGACAACGACGAATCAAAACAAAATTTGACATAATTTATTGGATTCCACAATTCTGGACCCTTATGTCAAAGAAACCAATGATCCTGATTTGGATAAAGAGCCAACTTCTTTCTCTGATCGGAACTCATCAGATACGAATGCAACGCTTGCAGAAATGGAAACTGTACCCATAAATTATGCATTCTAAACATTAAGTTATTCTGATATAACTAATACCCATTAGATCGAGAACATTATGCAGAATATGGAGTTGATGGCAGGTCGAATCACCACATACGGTGGATCTGCTGACGAAACATGGAAATTTGTAATTGACCAGTATTACAATACTGGTCTGCTATAATCTGCTTTCCCACCACATTTTTATAACGTGTTTCCCTGTATTTTTTTTTAAACTGTGAGATCAACACTGGGCAGGGAGTGTGTGGCGATATCAAGCAGGCTGTTTTTTTTTTTTTTGTAAAAAACAATCGGACATGTCATGTATATTTTTGATATCGAAATATTTTTACAGTTAATAAATTTATATATTTTTTATGTTGGGAGTTTCTAATTTAATATATTATCATAATCATTACGACTCCCACAGTAATTAAAATAATAACATTTTTAAAACAGGTTTCTCATAAACATACATACATAAACATATTGTCTATAATATATGTCTCGATATATGCCATTGAAATATTTACAAACGGGTTCCAATAACTATCAAGAATAATTAGTCTTGTTATTTTGTTTTTTTTTAATACATTATCTTTATTACAATTCAATTTCAATCACTCAAATTCAAATTTATCGAGACAATTTTAGCACAAAATCACCTGAAAAATATCGCACGCTAAATCTTTATTGCAAAGAGGATATTCAATAAAAAGAATAAATAAACGGTTTAGAATGGATTTTCACGGACTGAAAGTTTTCGTTGTAAGTGTTCAAATCATGGTAGATATTTTCTGATAAACTTCTTAGAGGTATATATTTTTATTTTTTATTTATATTTTTAACATAGCTAATATGGACATCTATCTTTTGTAATAGCTATATTATAGTCGAAATCTATTTCAGTAAATAGTTCCATGTAAGAAAACAAACAACGAAAGGTGAAATTAATGATCATTCATAAAGCAAAAAATTAAATGAACTAACGAAACATTTGCAGATAATGAACTAATATATATATATATATATATATATATATATATATATATATATATATATATATATATATATACAGATTCGAACGCACGACCATCCGCTCTACATAAGCGACTGATTCAACCACGACGCTACCAAGGACTCTATATATATAAATATATATATATATATATATATATATACTAGTAGATATGAATACAACAAAGTTTAAGAGTGATAAAATAAATGATAATGATAAAATAAAATAAAATTCAAAATAGTTAATTTAGATCATAACTCAATAAACAACGAAAATTAAATAATATTTGCAAAATACTAAACAAGACACTTCGAAAGCACACATAGGCAACAAAGCCTATTTGTTGGTTATGCAAAAGTATAGTTCTTCATAACCCCCAAACATTTTATTACATTTTTATTACAAATGCAGACGTCAGCAGTCGTTAAAGTTAGATATTTGTATTTGACATTTACACATCCAGATTACGATTTTCCTTTTTTTTATTATAAGATTGCTTGAAGATGGACATACGTATATAAAACTTAGCAAATAAAATTAATGGTAATAGATAGTAGAAGATAGCTTTTATTACTAAGAAAATTAAAATTAACACTTACCTAACTAAATTTCTTAAGCATTTTTGCTTATATAAATTTATTATATTTTTGACAACGTATGCTGTAAAATTATTTGTTCATGTACATTCTGCAAAGTCTTCTAAGCACAATGAATTATTACCCTTGTTGTTGTTGTATATGAATGTATTAATATACAGATTTAAAGACATTTGTCATTCCACTAAATTTATATGGCAATGTTTCGCTAGAATAGAAAGACTTCTTTGCCATACGACAAATAAAAACAAAAGAATCATAAATAAATCACGAACAGCTACGAGGCCAATGAAAATTCTATGGAACTCGAGGCAGGTCACGCGCACGACTCTGAACTTTGCTTTCGGAAGTGACAAAAACAAACGATGCGCGCAAATTTTATGTATTCACGTACGCAGAAAACACATATATCCTGTATAAGCAAACACGAACACATTACATTGTGCAAATATACACTTTAGACAAGGGTCAGCCGATGTATTGCGATTTATTTGCATTTTATATGTCTAATTAAAAAATAATAAACATCATCTTAATGTTGAATTAATATTTATATACCAGTGATTACTTCAATGTCAGTAAAATCAATCTATTCCAACCGCACGCGACTCACCGACAATTAAAAATTTATCTACTTATCTAAGAAATATTATTAAAAAAACTAATAAAATTAAATTTTTATACTGAATATCATACGCGTGCATAATATCTTCCCGAAGGAGTTTATGTTTACATAAAAAAATCCTATTCGCTAATTTTATGTATTCTCGACGTTTCAAGCCATTCTGCATCGAATGAGTATGTGGGTATGTGTGTGTATGTGAACATATTTCTTGCCGTAAATCGATGTTTTCTAAAAAACGGCAGGGCCGATTTCAAAAATTTAAAAGCCATTCTATGTATCTGGATTTAGCGTTCATCAATTTTGCGTGACAATCAGCCAAGACGTTTTTTGTAAATATATGGCAAAAAAGGGGTAAAAAATTCGTCCACGTTTTAATGCGCAATTCTGAATAGATTTTAAATAATCAAAAATTTTTGGAAAGATATTGGTTGGGATACTGATTAGTTTTAGGTAAAAATCTACCGAGCCGTTTTCTTGAAATTAACTGTTGAAAAAATTTTTTTTGCCGATTTTTATTAACCTTTTTTGGCAATAGATATCATGGTATTATAAAACATACGAAAATGTTACGGTCCTACGACAAATAGTTTAATGTCAAAAATTTATCAAAGTTTGAGAAAATATAGTTATTTGTATCAAAAGTTGCTTTTGTGATATGATAAGTCAAACACTATCAATTCATTAAAATTCAAAATAGTAAGCTACAACTTTAGGGCATACAAGCATAGTCTGTGCAAAATAGAATGCAAAAATTCTATTCGAAATCGCAATGATTAGATTTAATTGAAGGCGATAACTTTCTTTTTGAAATAAACAATTGAACTTTTTATCTAAATATATAAATTTCAATTTCGATTGATTACGTCAATTCTTACACATTTCGGGAAGTTCATGCAACTTGCTTTAAGACTAAATGCCACTTTCAACTAGTTTCAGTCTGCAATGTACATTAGATGCAAACACATTTGTTATTGTGTACCTTTACAAAATTTTATTTGACAAGTATTTCGTATTCATAAATTCGAGTATAGGGACAGTCTTAGCAAATTCAAAGTCTGAAGAAAATAATGTTCAGACTTTGTATATTTATCGCCGTGCTCAGAAGCAAACTAGAACAAAAATTAGTACTTGTAAATGTTTTCACCCATCGTTTTTTTATACAAAAGTTACGCATTCATATAGCTAGGTCCAAAATATTGGAAACCACCTGAATCAGCAACCTTTGGACAAGCACATTTTTTAGTTCACATTTATACACTGTGATAGTAATTAAATTTGATTTTTACAACTTGCTCCAAATCTGCAATCTGGCGCTGCCAAATCTGCACTCTATTTCAAATCAATGAACTTTTTACCAAATAGAAAAACTCATTTATAATATATTTTCTATTGACGATATATATCGTGTAAATCTGCATCTACTCTTGGACGGAAACAACTTACCATACAACATTATTTCCACCGGTCATATTGACGGGCCGTGGTAGCTAGGTCACATAGCATTAACTAAAATCAACGAGTGAAAACAATATTATTAGGATGTTTTAATAATTTTCATATAGTTTGATAATGGTATTTGCAAGTTAAAACAAGTCAAAGATTTGCAACAAGAAAAGTTTGAAACAGTCAATTTGACCAATACAGGTAGGTTAAGTGTTAATCACTATTTCAATAGAATCAATTTTAATATATTTTGCAAGTATAAAATATGTTTGATTGAAAACTGCAATCCGAAAAAGCTGTCTTGTACCTGCTGTCATCGGTCCTCCTGTTATTTCCGAGCAAAAAGTACAAGATCGCTCCACCGTATATCGTTCATAATCGTAATGTAACATAATAATGTAGTCCTTGGTTATTTATACAAACGCATACAAACACGCACACGAGCACCTATATATATACACACGTACACACAACCGATCTATATGTCGACTCAAACACACTAGTTACGCTAACAAATTCTAATTAGTGTTCTTTTCAATAATATTGATAAATGTATTATGTAAGTGAGAAATGTATTATGTGAAAGTTATATAAGTTATCATTTATAATAAAAATTAAGTCAGTACTAAACTAAGATTTAAACGAAATAATAATGAGAGGTTTTAAAATGATTAAATTGATAAAATGATCATTAACTTCAGGACGTATGTATGCAGTGTGTGTATGTATGTATGTATATGTGAGTGCGTATATGTATGTGCGAAGACAAATTTTCTTCTAAATTTCGGGAACACGTATCAACCGATTTTGAAAATCAAAAACCATTCGATTTATATTGATGAGGAGACGTGCTGATTAATTTTTGGCAAAGGCAGGTACAGTCTTTTCGAAGATACGCGCCAAATAAAACCAAAAAGGACATTTCAGATATTGAGATAACGGAGCATCCGAATTAAATGATTCAGAAAATATTTTATTTGTATTGATGAAACGAAGAACTAATAAAATTTTTGGGAAGGCAGATCTAATATAAAAAGATTTCGGAGATATAATAAAAAAAATGCCATTTGGCGATTAAAAATGATCATTAAACATATGCACATTGTTTGCGTCAGAACGATCATAGATGACACGAACAAACTACATTTGTCAGAATCAGACAATACTAAATCTCTGGCAATTCCGATAAAAGAATATTTGTAATATGCGCTGATTATTTGCGTTTGTGTGACCTCTTGTTTGATCATTTACGATGTTCACTTGTTTTTACGTATTTTGTAAGAAATATCTGTTATTCACGTGAATAAATATTTTTATTAATTGCAACCAGTGTTTCTTATGGTGCTTTTGGAGTCAATTCCTTCGTCAGCTTCCACTTCCGAGAGTGAGCTGAGAGTTGCGGACTTTAAGCTGCAATCCGACTCGGCTGCCTACCACGCGAACAACTTCAATTGTTTTCCTAATATACTCAATTTTTACAAAATCCTTAGAGTAGCTATTGAATTGCAATCCAATAAGCTAATCCGAAAAGGTCTAATCAACTCGCATCCTCAACACACATTAAAATATCGGATATTATAAAAAGATTTTAACAATTAGAACACATTTTTTTATATTTTTATGGGTTCCGTACCAATGTTTATCCGTTAAACTGCGTAGGTGCTGTAGCCCTACGATATTTTGTTCCTAAAACAGCCGCGCAGCATAATTGTTTTGAAATTTTCAATAAATTTTAAAATATAAAAAATATTTCAATACATTTAAAAAAGTCAAAGCTTAAAAAAAATTTCAATATATTCAAAAAACTAATTTTTCAGTTAAAAACAAATAATCTTTTTTAATATGTTTCTTTTTTGATACGGAGAGTCCCAGCAATTAACTATGGTTTTTCTTATTTATGACACCAAGCTTATGTAATTTGCACATAATTGATATATGTCGCGTTATTCTTAAATATCAAACACTGCAAATGCACGTGCGCATATGCATAAATTCATTTCCTGGTTAGAATTGCCGCCGGCACAAAACCCTAAACTCGTGCGGATAACAATGGGTCAATCGATATTGACCATCGCCTGTCAGTGCAACGGACAAGGCCCGCCGACAGCATCAGTCGCTCAAACCGGCACCCATGTAAAAATTCAGAAGCCGACTGTTATTTATATAGATTATATACATATCATGATAAAATAATTCGAATTTGCGCTGGTTCATTTTAATTGACTGTTACATGGAGAAACGTTGATATTTCATTTTCATAAACTTCTCAAATATGATACACATTTTTATAGTAATCTGAGACTAATAAAGTTGTAGCGTAATGATCTATTAAATATTAAAATTATTAATTAATATTTTTAATAATATTGATACTTAAATAATTATTAGTAATATTATTATTAAAACAAAAAGTCAGCTGCTTAGATCAATGAATGTGAATTTTCCATGCAGACAAACATACCCGCACACATTATTTATATAATTATAAAATGGTCGATAAATCAATGACGCTTAATCCATTAGTTCCCAATGCAAATTCATTATATATATTATATATATTTTATATAATCATATTTTGAAGCCGATAAATGATTCAAGCATGAAAACATAGAAAACTGCATATCACGCTGTACACATATCGCCCGATATATCTTTGAAAAGCTCTGATTAAATTTTAAACGAGGGGACCAGCGGCATTATATATCATGAAAAAGATTTTTAATAAAAATTCTTGTATCAGCTTAGCCCGTACGACGGTATGTACCTGTAATTTATAATCTCGTACTTAGGGTTCTATCGAAATGAAATGCCCTGGTGTGCAAGTTAAGGGGTTTTGCATAGTCCATAATCTTCATCGTCATATTTGAATAAATTTAAAAATAAATAAAGCAATAGTTCAAAGCAATGAGTGTAAGAATATATATATATATATATATATATATATATATATATATATATATATATATATATATATATATATATATATATACATATATATGTGTATGTGTGTGTGCAGGGCGTTTCAGACCTTGACGTCGTTAAGCCAAAACGGGGTAATATTATTGACCTTAAATGCCCTAAAAAATAGAAAAAAATATATCTTGTTTTGTTTGAAAATTATGAGCTTTTAAGTGCAACCTAGAGCTTTGATGAAATTATGATCATTTTTCAGTTTCTGTGGTTAATATTTACTATTATTGTTCATTTAAACTTTGGAACATTTCTAGGACCACAATCAAAAATAATTGCCCCAGGTTTTCAAGAATTAAGACTTTTTGTGAAACTATGAAATTAAAATTTTTGATTTCGGTCGACTTTGTGTGGCTCTCCCCTAACAAAATGTACTGATTGTAGTAAAATGTATTAGCAAAAATCATATCTTTTCTAGGTTTTTATTTCTTTATTTGTTCATAGTTCACTAAACAGTCTTATTTCTTCAAAACCATTTGGGGTATTTGCGTTTTGTTTTCGATTGTGGTTTTAAAAATGCTTCTCACGTTTACGCTGCTTAAGTTTAAATGAATAAAATGTGTAAAAATTAACTACCATAACAAATGGTGATAATTTTACCAAAGCTCTAGGTTGCAATTAAAAGCTCATAATTTCCAAACAAGGCGAAATAATTTTTTATTTTAATTTTTTTCAGAAAAAGGTCGATACTATCACCATATTTCGACTTGACGTTTAGGTCTGGGACACCCTGTATTATTAACTTCCCGTAGTGTAAGTTATAGTAATCGCAAAAAAATCGAAAATGAAAATTTTTATATATCTTTACGTTTCAGAGGTTTCTTAACATTTTGGCATACCTTAGAAAAAATGGATGTATGTGTGTGTGAGTGTGTGTGTGTGTATGTGTGTGTGTGTGTATGTGTATGTATGTATGTATGTGTGTGTATGTATGTGCGGATACAAATTTTCGTCGACGATTTCGGGAACACGGATCAACCGATTTGAATAATTCAAAAAACATTCGATTCGTATTGATAAGGAGACGTGCTGATTAGTTTTTGGCGAAGGCAGGTCTAGCCGTTCCAAAGATACGGGGCAAAAAGTGCCGAAAACGGTAACTCAGTTTTTAAGAGAACGGAGCGTCCGATTTTAATAATTCAAAAAACATTTGACTTGTATTGACAAGATAAAGAATGGATCAAATTTTCATGAGGGCAGGTCTAGCGGTTTCGGAGATCTAACGAAAAAAGTAAAAAAAAATGCCATTTGGCGGTCAAAAATGATCATTACACATATGCACATCAAATAATCAGATATTTTATAGAGATTTTAACAATAAGTATAAATTTTGTTTGCATTCCTATGGGTTCCGTACCAATATTTATACGTTAGACGGCGACGCGCCGCTTACGCGCTTTGACATTTTGTCTCTATGCAGTTAAAGCAGTACGATTGCTTTGAAAAAAGATCTTCCAAAATATGCCAAAATAAAGAAGAAAACATTATTTTTTCCAAAAAAAATTTAAAAAAAAAAAAAAATAGATTTTTTTTTGAAAAAAATTTTTTTTCAAAAAAAAGTAATTTTTTGTTTAATTTATAGTTTCTCAAAAATCTTATTTTTTCGAAGTAAAATGTCAATCGTTTTTAAAAAAATAATAATTTTTGGTACGGGAAGTTCCAGCAATTTGCCTTAAGGCACGATGCCTTAATTGCCTTAAGACAGAATTCCACTTACAGCTAGTATCAGTTTGATTTTAATCGATATAGCTGAAATGTTACTGTGTAAAAATACTAGGAATTGATTAACTGATTGATGCTTCTTTATTAAATCTTTATATACGTCTATATATATATATATATATATATATATATATATATATATATATATATATCGTTTTTAGCTTTATTAAATATTACAAAAGCGTTATCTTTTTTATACTCGAACTGTATGCTAATATATGAATATCCATAAATCACCCTCAGGAATTTTGATATGAGGTGTCAATAGCACGAAGATATAATAGCAAATCTTCTGAATATCTTTACTTGAAAAAATCCGTATTTATCACCGTTTGAAGAGTTATTTTTTATATGAAACAATACTAACAAACAAACTAGCTGTAAGTGGAATTCTGTCTTAAGGCAATTAAGGCATCGTGCTTTAAGGCAAATTGCTGGAACTTCCCGTACCAAAAATTATTATTTTTTTAAAAACGATTGACATTTTTAAAAAAAATTTACTTCGAAAAAATAAGATTTTTGAGAAACTATGAATTGGACAAAAAATTACTTTTTTTTTTTGCATATTTTGGAAGATCTGAACTTTTTTTCAAAACGGCGTAATGCTTTAACTGCATAGAGACACAATGTCAAAGCGCATAAGCGCCGCGTCGCCGTCTAACGAATAAACATTGATACGGAACCTATAGGAATGCAAACAAAATTTATACTTATTGTTAAAATCTCTATAAAATATCTGATAATTTGATGTGCATATGTCTAATGATCATTTTTGACCGCCAAATGGCATTTTTTTTTACTTTTTTCGTTAGATCTCCGAAACCGCTAAACCTGCCCTCATGAAAATTTGATCAATTCTTCATCTTATCAATACAAGTCAAATGTTTTTTGAATGATTAAAATCCGACGCTCCGTCCTCTTAAAAACTGAGTTACCGTTTTCGGCACTTTTTGCCCCGTATCTTTGGAACGGCTCGACCTGCCTTCGCCAAAAACTAATCAGCACGTCTCCTTATCAATACAAATCAAATGCTTTTTGAATTATTCAAATCGGTTGATCCGTGTTTCCGAAATCGTCGACGAAAATTTGTATCCGCACATACATACACACACGTACATACATACATACATACATACACACACATACACACACACATACACACACACACACACACATACATCCATTTTTTCTAAGGTATGCCAAAATGTTCAGAAACCTCTGAAACGTAAAGATATATAAAAAATTTCATTTTCGATTTTTTTGCGATTACTATAACTTGCCCTACGGGAAGTTAAAAACTCAAAAAATAGTGCAATTTTATGAATGTCGGATTCTTGTAAATATAATATGCCGAATGCAGTAATATCATTTAATGCTGGAATTTCAATAGTACAAATTGTGCAATTACAATCAATTTTAATTTTGTTATTTTTTTAATTAAAAGTTTTTGTTGTTTCGAATTGATCTAATTACCGATTTGAATTTTAAATATTGTTTAAAATAAATAATAATAAAAATAAATAACTTAGATAATATTACAAAAAGATTGTTCGGATGTATTTTGATATACTCTTGTGTTGGCCGTGATCTTCGATCGATCTTCGTGGCATTGAGCTTTTGGAGAGAGGAAGCACAGAATTGAATCGAACTTACTTTTCACTTCAAAAACTAATGTCCGCATGGTGACATGAGTAACTAGCTGTAAGTGGAATTCTGTCTTAAGGCAATTAAGGCATCGTGCCTTAAGGCAAATTGCTGAAACTTCCCGTACCAAAAATTATTTTTTTTTAAAAACGATTAACATTTTTGAAAAAAATTTACTTCGAAAAAATAAGATGGACATATTGGACAAAAAATTACTTTTTTTTGAAAAAAAATTTTTTTAAAAAAAAAAAAATTTAAATTTCTTTTTTTTTTTTAAAAAAAATGTTTTCTTTATTTTGACATATTTTGGAAGATCAGACCTTTTTTCAAAGCAATCGTACTGCTTTAACTGCATAAAGACGAAATATCAAAGCGCGTAAGCGCCGCGTCGCCGTCTAACGCGTAAACATTGGTACGGAACCCATAGGAATGTAAACAAAATTCATACTTATTGTTAAAATCTCTATAAAATATCTGATAATTTGATGTGCATATGTCTAATGATCATTTTTGACCGCCAAATCGCTTTTTTTTTTACTTTATTCATTAGATCTCCGAAACCGCTAGACCTGCCTTTATGAAAATTTGGTCAATTCTTCATCTTGTCAATACAAGTAAAACGTTTTTTGACTTATTCAAATTGGACACTCCGTTCTCTTAAAAACTGAGTTACCGTTTTCGGCACTTTTTGCCCCGTATCTTTGGAACGGCTAGACCTATCTTTGCCAAAAACTAATCAGCACGTCTCCTTATCAATACGAATCGAATGTTTTTTGAATTATTCAAATCGGTTGATCCGTGTTCCCGAAATCGTCGACGAAAATTTGTATCCGCACATACATACACACACGCACATACATACATACACACACACACACACACACACACACACACACACACATACATCCATTTTTTCTAAGGTATGCCAAAATGTTCAGAAACCTCTGAAACGCAAAGATATATAAAAATTTTCATTTTCGATTTTTTTGCAATTACTATAACTATCCCTACGGGAAGTTAATAAATAAGTAATAAATTTATACAATCTTCGATCAAGTAGTACTTAGTGACAAATCAATAATTGTTATAAGAACTTGCAACAAATTCATAAATATGAGTAGGCGGAAGAGAGACCTTATACGCGTTAATAAAGATCAAAATCAAAGCCATTTAATAAGTACTTTCACGAATGCGTCAATTCATTTATAAAGCAAAATATAAGCAATGATGAGTTAATGGAACAATTCAAAGAAAATTCTATGATGGTTATCAATATATATATATATATATATATATATATATATATATATATATATCTTCTATATATATAAAAATAAGTCGGGTTTTACTTCCTGAAATAACTCCAGAACGCATGAACCGATTTCGATAATTTTGCATTCGTTGGAAAGACCTCGGGCTCCGCAAGGTTTATAGCTCGTGCCTTAATGCAAATTGCTGGAACTTCATGCACCGTAATTAAAAATTCGAGTAATGACATTAGTAAGAATTACCAGAATTATGCTTGGTTAAGTCAACGAGCAATTTTTGCCACAAAGAATAATAATGTGCACGCACTGAATTTCACCATTCAATCAAAAATTGCTGGCGATTTGGTGACATACCAATGATTCCGACTGCTCTTTTGTTTGACTTCAAACGATTGCAATTTCCAGTTCGCCTTGCGTTCGCAATAACAAGTCGCAAGGCCAATCGCTTAGTGTTTGCGGGTTTCAAATAGATTATTTAGAAAATCATTGTTTTTCACATGGGCAGTTATACGTTGCCTGTTCACGAGTTGGAAAACCATCCGCTTTGTTTGTGTTAACGTCAGACTAAAAATAAAAAAATGTGGTTTACCAAAGAGCACTTCAATGAAACGGATAATTTGCGGATTCACTTTCATTTACTTAGAGAAGTTCAACTAAAAAACACTTCATTTTTGTAATCGAAATAAATTCATTACTGTTGTATAATAAAATCAAATTTTTCCTTTTCAAATATAAAACAAACAAAAAATTTTTTCATCTTTCTTACGAAACCATCTGGTGACGAAACGAAGTTCGTCGGGTTTGCTAGTATATATATATATATATATATATGTATATATATATATATATATGTATATATATACCGTATCTGAAATTTTACCACGAAAAAGGTGTAAACAATAAAAAAATAGAATACGTAAAAAAAATTCACAAGAGGTAAATTAAATAAATAATTAAATGATTAAGTTATTCCAACTCTGCTGAGGAATATTTCTGACAAAATACCCAATCAAAGTTATTTACAGTTTTAGCTCTGTAAAAATGCGCAATGAAATATATTTTGAATTGGCTGTATAATGTAGCTATTATTTTGTAAAATCCGTTTGAAATTGAAATAAGACATGGAACCCGTTTACCGCCTGGCCGCCCCAATTTACCCCGCCTATGGAGTAAAAAAGACTAAGTTACAAATTTTCTCACATTTCTGAAATGATGAATTAGGCGAGAGTTTTACTAAACATAGTCAGATAGTTGTTTGTTTGATATGTGTTATTTGTTATGATATAATAGGTTTGGTTTTCACAATATAATTTCTCGAAGTCAAATTGGACCTTTGTGCCCAGCCCTATTCTATATATAATGTTGAAATGAAATGATATATAAACGTATTCAATTCATGTTCTCTAAGAGTCATGCAGCTTGCGCCTGCGATCGTTTATGTAATTATAATCCGCTTAAACTGAAACATAAACAAAACACGTTCGGGTTTCTTGGTCTCCCGGTGTCTGCTGTCAACGCTTAAACGCAATTTCAGGTACTAATTAAAATGTAATGAAGAAACGTAATTAATTCCATGCGCATCCGCACTACTAGGCGGCAACAACTGAATGCCAAGTCGTTGCAAGATGCAATTGCAAGCTCCACTTTTATTTATTACAATTTTATTGCTATTGGAGTAAAACTTTAATAAACCTCAAATAAAAGATTTAATATCTCGGATTTTAAAATTCAATCGACAAAAGACACATGAATGAATTACGAGTTGAGTTCGGGAAATGAGAAACCTATAATCGGTTAAATATCCGATGAGTTTATATGAAACGGAGGTCAAAGCAATTTTTAATGATTAAACTTTAGATCTAGTTAAAATAAATTATTTAATTTTATTTTCAAATTAGTGATGCAATAATTATTATTTCATGTCGCCCACCAATCAATAAAGTCACAATTCAAAAAATACTTTGCTTCAAGTTTTCGTTCAAATCATTTAAACTGGTATTAATTCTCAATGATAATAGAAAATCACATATATGTGAACGAAATAAAATGTACCTAGGACATAACCATTTCTAAACGCTGTAATTTGAATACAACAACCCTAAAAACATATATTTTAATCTACTATAAACCTATTTTAAATATTCTTTTGATTACAGAAAAATCTATTATGATCATTTGTTACTTAAATATCCCTGACTGAATTAATTTACTATTACCAGTGTTGATAGCACTGCAACGAAACTCAAACCACCTGTGAACTAGAAAGAATACTCGCATGATTACAATCATGCCCAACTAATAAGAATTCATGTTAACGCACATTTTTATATGCTATGACAAGCTTTCATCAAACATGCATCTAATGGGAGATTTTACAAGTGATCATGAAGTGCAGACCACAGGGCCTGATACTTATTTCATTTGCTAAACATCAAGCACCCTAATTCGATTTGACTATACCTAGAAAATCTTGTCTACATTATATATTGTAAGCTCACAAATACTATCGTATTCTACTTCCACTATAAACATTTTATTGTGTCTTATTTATTCACCGTTTATTGTTTTTTTTTCATGAACTTGTCATCTAATGCTGTGTCGTATTTCTAATTCTTAGATTGATAACATTTTTTACTAATTTTGCTACATTTCAAGTCGCACTTACGTTCCATGGCATTCATGCACTGTTTGCACTTGAATTTATATATATATATAGATTTTTTGATCGACGTCGAAAGATATTGTATTGAATGCAACAGCCAATGCGTCAATTGAAGAAACATCTAAAATAAGTATTTCTTAATTCGACG
>NW_020538040.1:99573162-99890491 GCF_003426905.1 Ctenocephalides felis
CAAACGAAGAATTATAGAAGGATCTTTTTTGACTATTTACAGTAATAAAACAATAAATAAACGGAAATTAATTAATACATTGTGGGCACAAGCCTCTTTTATTTTGATAGTATTTCCAAATTTCTCACAAAACAATAAAAACGACGCGCAAAGGATTCGCAATTCGTTCTACACATGTGTAGAATCTTGGTAAAAAATATTTTTTAAAAAAGTCCTTTCTCCATTACATCTTCAACCAGTCTACGAACAACACACTATCCAATTGTGATATTTTGAATTAGTATTTTGCGAAAATATTGTGTAATTACAAGTTTAATGTTTATAATACATAGTGTAGTGCATTACCATATCCTGATACCATGGCTTATTAAAATTTTCCAATTTAACACTAAGATTAATTAATTGTAAGTACTATTTACTATTTTATTTTTTCTTTGTACTCTAATTCAATTATTTCAGTTTTAATTTTATTTTTAGTTTCCACTGAATAAAGGCTAGGATTATAGCCGAAACGTATGGATTTAAAATAAATTTTTGATAGAAATTCATGTTTTTTATTGATGTTATGGCCGATTACTAGACTTTTTTAATATATATATATATATATATATATATATATATATATATATATATATATATGGGTGTTCAAGTACGCATACGATATGCGAATTGATCTTAGTTTACTGCTATCAGCAACGTTGAAGCACACACGTACGTGCTCCGTAGGCAGCCTCTGTGAAGAGAAAAAATCCCGAGTCCTCGAGGCGGGCTTTTTCGTGATATTTGATGGATGATGTTTGTCAGTCGTCCGTGAAGGATTGAATAACATACGGTTCGTTGCGTGACCTGTTCCCCCGCTGTCAAAACGCACTAGGCCGCTGTTCACATATACGGACAAGCCGCGCCACCGAGATGTATCCGGCGCCCCGGTGCCGAGCCGATTTCGACGGATGGGTACGAACTCGCGAAGTACTTCTACGCGCAGTCAATTATGAGCGAATATTCTGACCCGTGTCAGAGTCATCGCTGAATTGGGAGAAAATGTTATCCATCTATGCCGGTGTATAACACACATGCTGTTGAACACCGGCCATTCGATACATGTTACATATTTATAAATCTTGATACAAACTCATACATCATTGTTTTGAATGTTGATCACGTATCAATAATAAGAAATATATATTTATGTAATTCATAAAAAGTCATTTTTATTATACTATAAGTACTTAGTTAAACTAGTGGCGCATGGTAAAATACCTTAAGGCAATTTGCAAGAACTTTCCGCACCAAAAATTAAATTTTTTAAAAAAGATTTAAAAATTATTGAAAACTGAAAAAAATTGATTTTTTAAAAAATTAAATGAATGATAAAAATAAAACTGATAATTTGAAAAAAGTATAAAAATAAAAATTACTTATGCAGAGAGTTGACCATTAAATTAGTTTTCATGATATTATTATATATTGAACTAGTGGGGCGCATGGCATCGCGCATTAAGGCAACTTGCTGGTACCTTCCGTACCAAAATGAACTATAGATTTGAGAAACTATAAATTTGACAAAAATTTACTTTTTTTTTTAAAAAAAAATTTTTTTGAAAAATATATTTTCTTTATTTTGACATATTTTGAAAATTCTGCACTTTTTTTAAAGCAGTCGTACTGCTTTAACTGCATAGGGACAAAATGTCAAAGCGCGTAAGCGCCGCGTCGCCGTCTAACGGATAAACATTGGTACGAAACCCATAGGAATGTAAACAAAATTTATACTTATTGTTAAAATCTCTATAAAATATCTGATAATTTGATTTGCATATCGTCCAATTGACCGCCAAATGATCAACACAAGTAAAATGTTTTTTGAATTATTCAAATCGGACGCTCCGTTTTCTTAAAAACTGAGTTACCATTTTTGGCACTTTTTGTCCCGTATCTTTAAAACGTCTAAGACCTGTATCCGTCAAAAACTAATCAGCACGTCTCCTTATCAGTACGAATCGAATGTTTTTTGAACTATTGAAATCGGTTGATCGGTGTTCCCGAGATCGTCGACGAAAATTTGTATCCGCACACACACACAAACACACACACACACACACATACACACACACAAAATTTTTATTTTACACATACACACACACTAACCATTTTTTCTAAGGTATGCCGAAATATCCAGAAACCTTTAAAACACAAAGAAATATAAAAAATTTCATTTTCGATTTTTTTGCGATTACTATAACTTGCCCTACGGGAATTTAATTATAATATTAAATACATTAAACATGGGTAAACTCAATATTGGTGTTTAATAAAATGCAGCTATTTTACATAGTATATAAATATAAAAAGAACGCTGTACATAGTATTAATATATTTGCTGTGCAAAATTTCCGACGTGGGTAGTGCTCAAACCACTTAATTACATTCAGAAGAGTATTTCTAAAAATAACTTCAAGTGATATCTGCAGATATCTTGATAATAATGCTATTTGATTCCGGAGTATTCCCCATTGGATCAATTTACTCTATATATTTTCTTAAAGCTATAAATTGGCAAGCTGTTCAGGGATTTGTATGTATAGATACGGTCCTTAGATGAAATTTGATACAATCTCAGTTTCCACCCTCCTTTCTCTTCAATGAGATTTTTGTGGTTCATGGGTATAACGATAAAGATCGATATATATATATATATATATATATATATATATATATACTAGATGACCCGACAAATGTTGTTCTGTCCCGACGTCTACAATCCAAAAGTTTAAAATTTTCTATCCAATACTTTTTAATATCCTATTTGATGTCCTGCCTTTGTGATTCATTTATGGTTTTAGCATAAGCAGTATAAGAAGCTCAAAAAAAAATAATATAGTATCTGCAGTAAAATTACAAAATCACACATTATTTGCTGCAATTATTGCTTCAACAATTTAGTCTATATTTTTTATACTCTCGTACGATATACTAGTTCCTTTTGGCAATTATAATTTCTAAAGTACATTTTTCTTACTAATAATTTAATAAACATTATTGTTTATTTTCGAACCTTAGGTCAATTAATTTGTAAATTCTAGTTCATGTGAGCATTCTTCAATCTAAGATCAATTTGCTAAATATTCCATATCCAATGCCAAACAAATTAATTTTTGACACATGGAACAAAATTCTAAATCATATTTCTAATAAGTAAAAATATTATTTGTATTGTTAAATAATTTAGTAAAGTAGACCATAATGCGACATGCATAATTTTAAGAAATAATGCATATGCAGTTTTGGATTTATTGCGTTACTTATTGAATTGAATTATATAATTTTATCTGCCAAATATATACTGTTGACTGTATCTTACATTATTTTAATATCTGGCTCATCTCAACTGCTTTTCAGCAATAATAATGTAGACATTTAATTTTTCTTGTATAATATATTCTAATATTGTACAGGCCCTTAATTTAAGCTAAATTGAAATTTCGAGTGAATTGACATTTCTAGCAGATGACAATTGAAATGTTTCCAATGCCAAACAATGATAAGTGATTTTTTGTAATTTTTTCCTAATTTGTAATATTGCTATGATTTTATCGTTCATTGAATTTTAAAAATATCCTTTGACAAACTCTAAAAAAAATTATCAATATCCGAATAACCGTTTAAGAGAAGTATCAAATTATACAACGGTAGGTACAGAAAAAAATTATATATATATATATATATATATATATATATATATATATATATATTGATATCAAGATCTGGGGCATCCTGAATTATATATATATATATATATATATATATATATATAATTCAGGGTGCCCCAGATCTTGATATCAAGCCGAAACGGGCTGATAGCAAAGACCTTAACCGCACTGAAAAAAAAATAGAAAAAATTATCTCACGTTGTTTAGAAAATATGAGCTTTTAAGTGCAACCTAGAACTTTGGTAAAATTATGACCATTTTTTGCTCATTGTGGTTTATTTTTAATAATTTCGTTCTTTAAATTTTGCAACCATAACCGCGAGTAACATTTCTAGGATCACAATCAGAAACATTATAAACACAATTGTCCATAGTTTTTGTGGAACTATGAATTTAAAATGTTTAAAATCGGTCGACTTTAGAAGATTCTTCTTTCAAACAGATGTACTAAAGTGTGTTGGCAAGTTTTATAAATAAAAACCTTAAATTGACATGATTTTTGCTAATGCATTTCACTCATAATCAGTTCAAATGTTCGTTATACGCACAAGCTTTAATGTGGAAGATAGAAACATTTAAATTGAATGTGAAGGAAAAGTACTAGCAAAAATCATGCCAGTTGTACGTTTTTAGTTTTTACTCAAAAATTTTTAATAGAAATATAATGAAGTATTTCTACCGTTCTGATTAAATTTTCTTAAAGGAGGTCCGTTAAGAGTCGAGCGATTTTAAAAAAATCAAATTGGACGTTTGTGTTATCAATGTTAATGCTATAATTAGAATTGCACTAATTATTTTTATTTTTATAAATTTCATCTTTACATTATATATCAAAGCATAATATTCTTATTGAAATAAGATATCCATGCTAAAAATCATATTGTAATTTAACAATGGCTAAGACTTTTTCAATATTCTGAAGTGCGCTTTGTGCAAGCTTATAATAAGAAAATAATGATTGTGAAGTTATATAACTTTTACTTTATATAAAAATGATTAGAATTTAGATAATTGTGTTCTTTTATTTATATTAATTTTGTAAAAATGGTCCAAATTTTCAAACAACACATAATATACATAATATATATATACGCACAAAGATCATACTTGTCAAACAAACCTCGATTAAGGTTTCATTTAAAATAAAATGTGCCAAAATTTGAAATGATAATAGATGAACATAGACAATACAGAATCTATTGATATACATTCCACCAATAAAACCGAATAGTGTTTCATAATTCAGTGTCAAGTATTAATTGAAACACTAGGCTTCAGTCATTGCAGTAAACTCTAGATAATTATCTAATTTTTTCCATTATCATTATTATTATTATTATTTTTTTACGATTCCTCTCGTTTGTGTTACAATAGCTTATAAGATTAAATTGTATATTGAATGCTATTTCAATAAATAAATAAATAAATAAAAGTCAATTTACATTGCGAATACATTTACAATTTAGAATAAAATATGGCAGAAACTTAAAAATCTCCATTATTACAATAAAATAGATAAATTACTAATCCAAATCTAGATATGACTTTTTTGAATTGAAAATATGAAAGTAATTGAAGGTGCTAATGAAAATAATTTGAGGAAACAGATATTTTTGTAATGAATGTTAAATAGCAAAATTTGCCAAATAAACGGAGTATAATAAATAAAAACTTGACTTAGTAATTAATTTTTAAATGACATTCTAAAAGCGGAAATATCAACCATAACAGGATTACGTTGTGGTATTTTGTAATTTTAAAATAATGTTACAATAATTATAGTCTAATTTCATACCTCAAATTATTGTTATAACTTTTAGTAGCTATGTGTAACTTGTATATAAAGAAGCGCAGTTCCAAAAAGCTGCAGAACAAATGCAATTATTCTTTGTCACCTAGAGATAAATAAAGGCTGACTAATTAAATACATTGCCTATATAGAGAAGACAAACTTGAAAAGCTGCTTTTGACGTGACCAAGTTTCGCAACCAGAGCGCGCCGTTCCGTCCAGGGACGCCGGATGATAAATTTTTTACAAGTAAAGCTCCTTATATATAGCACACGAAAAATAATCAACGACAAACACGCCATAAAGACGGAAGAGACAAAAGTTACAGATAACATATCATCAAAGTCTTGATCGGGCTAATTCTTTTGGAATAATATTCTATGCGATCTAAACTCATATTTAATAATTGAAAATTGTGCTCAAATTAAACTTGCAGATAATACCATTTGCAGCACTCTACTTATATTAACCCTCCTCGTGCACCTGGAGTTTACTGAACCCCAACGCGCTCTTTAGAGTCAAATTTGATCTCAATAATGACATATTTTTTTAAGCACCCAATATTGTCCTATTTTTTTCCAAAAAATATTATCTATTAGACTCGTGTATACCTCGGCACTTGGCTGAAGAGTGTACGAGAGGGTAAATCAATATTATTAATAAAATAGTAGTGATAAATTCACCGCATCATTATACTGAACTGTGTACATCCATATTTCAAACTATATGAATTCTATTCTATAAATAATTATGCATCACAATTAATTAATAAGCAGCTATTCATGATAATTAAATATTGATAATAACATTTATTTCATTATCAAAATGCAGTTAATTTTCATATATATATATATATATATATATATATAACTTAAAACCACATTGAAATCACAAAAGCGGTAAGCAGATCACATCGATTTTATATTTTTTTAAATATTTTGTTATGGGAACTTAGACATAATCCAGAGATAATTTAATGTACAATTGTATAACATAATTAGTAATGTAGTATAATAATATATATGCCTATATATGCTACTGAGTCTTTTTTATAGTAATATCAAAAATTTTAAAATTCGAGACAAAATGAGATATTATGTACTAAATACTACCTCTTGAATTTTAAATCATACCATACCATAGTTATGATACTGTATATTTTATATAAGTATTCTTATAACGGATAAAAAAACACCAGTAAAAAAGTATGAACTTGTCGAGAATGAAATGTGATGAAATTTGTCGTGTGTGAAAAAATAAATTTGAATGTAATAAATAGAAAGTATATTAATTATATAAAGTTATTATCTACATCTTAAACGATGAAGATTTGCACTGAAATGTTTATAGAATAAAACTCGATTGAAAACTTTCTTTGAACTTCTTCATGAAATCATATTATTAATACGAATTCCTTTTATTTCCAGTGTATTTAACAAACTATGTAAATACTGAAGAAATTCCTGGAAGTCGGGATACTTATATTTTGCTGTATACCAATTTTGCGTGCATTATAGTAATATTGAAACCTTGCGCGTATTGATTACTGGGATTATTTGAATATTTTCTAGTGTATGCTCAGAAAACGAATATAAAAATATAAATATTTATTAGAACTATTATTTTTTTACTTTAATATGATTCAAATAAAATTAATTAAATTAAATAACAATAAATAACACAGGCCTTGGGTCTTGTGAGTTTGCATGTACGAGTAGGCATATCTCATTAAAATAAAATTCTGAATTGTATTACTACTTTGTACTTTCATTCCTTATATATCATATATATCATATCTTCAAAACAAAAGCTCATAAAAAAACTAATGTCATTTTTGAAAACAGCGCCCCAAGTATACTTAAAAGCAGCATTAAAATCGTTTGCACCATTTTCTTTGTTAGCCTGTGTAATTTACTATAAATTGCTATATGTTCTATTCTATATGCTTCAATATATCATCAAATTTGTGCCCAGTTGTGTACATATTTGTATATTAACTCTTTAGTCATAATGAAATTTTTAGTCATAAAATAAAATTTTTTTTAGATATTTTGTTGTTTTCAATTTTCGAAGCCAATCATTCGCACAATAATAACATTGATGTTTTAATGATAATATCAATCATACTAATAGACCTCAATGCCAAAAAGTGATTTATTTTATTTTAGTAGTTAGACAAAAAATTAAATAAACAAGTTGGATTGAAAGAAAAAACCTCAATTAATTTCTTTTTAATCTAAATAATAATCGATTTTAGTATTACTTACTCTTTATTTACATGAAAAACAGAAAGATTTTATTAAAATTTTATTAAACAGAAAAACGAACAGGTGCCTAGTACTTACACGGAGTATTTTCTAAAAGCGCGGCTAAATAATCCAAATTTCAATTAAGTTTTATAATTAATTCACGTTTTTATGATTAGAACATTTTAGTATGTTTATTAAGACCACGTACTCTATCGAGATACAAATATTCATTAAAATCGCCGATAATTTGTTTTTAACCATCAATTACGAGTCAGCAACGAGCGTTCGAACGATAAAGACCTCAGTGTTGAATAGTGAGTAATCCGTAGCAGGTAGTTGAAATAGTGACATCATGGATAGCGGACCCTACGGAGAGGGTCCCGACGATGACCGTGAACAAATACAATTAGGTCCGTGCATAGGAAACGCATTGCGTATATGTTATGGAGAAGATATGGAAACTGAATCAAACGCTAATTTAAATAAATTAAATAGTGATGTTACACCTAAAGGAACAATCAATTCAGTGCAAGAAAGTGACGTTGTATCAAACAACGAAATGAAAACAATAACAAATCTAGAAACGACTCGAAGGAAAAACAGTGCTAGTGAAAATCTCACAGGGGACAAACCTTCCCAAGAAACTATTAATAATAATGAGGTAATTAATATTAATGAAAATTTAAAAACCAACGATAAGATTAACGAGAATACATATGAAAAAAATAATCAATCGAGAAATACTAAAGTATTTAAAACAGTGTCATACACAGAAAAAGACATAGGACCATTTTTAATTTATGTGGAATCGATGAACAAAAACATAGGCAAACTACACCACATGGCATTAGGAAGAAAGATATTTAACAAGCACCCAGAGATGGACAAATATATAAAGGAAATTAAAGCTATCGGAATTAACAAAATCAAAATTGAATGTTATGACTACAAATTCACAAACAAGTTGGTAGCGGACCATATATTCTCAGAGATCGGCGCAAGGGCATATATACCACTATCTACTGTAATAAAAAAGGGAGTAATATACGACGTAGACACCGAGCTATCAGAAGAACATATTTTGAAACATATAAAATCTGAAGTGGAAATATTAGAAGTCAAACGAATTCTTAAAAAACAAAACAACGATTATGTAAAAATGCCCGTATGCGTTCTAACTTTCAGAGGCCAAAGGTTACCTGAGAAAGTAACAATACATGCGGTGAAGTGTCGGGTGAGTCAATACAACAAAATAATCCAATGTTATAACTGTTTACGTTATGGTCACGTGACCACACAGTGCCGAAGTAGTGTCAGGTGCGGACATTGTTCGGGTAACCACAACTACAAGGAGTGCGATAACAGGGAGGAAGAGCCCAAATGTGCATTATGTGGCAATGGACATCAGGCAATTAACAAAAATTGCAAAGTCTACAAAAAACAAATTAAATTAAAGGAAATAATGGAATTTAATAATGCAAGTTATAATGAAGCAAAAAGGATTTTGGAGAGCCGCCCCTACGCAAATATAATTACAACTAGACTAGACTTACAAAACAAAAAAAATTTTCCCGATATTCAAGATCACCAACAACGCATAAGAGATAAAGAACCAGAAAATACGGAAGTGAATCAGCCCAAGAAACGAAGACTACACAATACTAGCGTTGAGACACCAGCCATAGACAACAGCATTAAAAACTCTAATAATAACAATAAAACAGAAAACGATGCACGAAAAGCGTCACCTAATATAAATAAAATACCATTTAAAAAAAATGAAAACGTAAATACGAAAATGACAAAAGAGGACAACAGAGATAAAACAAAAGAGAAGGATGTTAGAACGACAAATATACAGAAAAGAGGAATACAACCAAATCCAAGCACATCAGAGCAAATATCTCTGAACCACATAATCAAAAGACTAAAGGATGTTTTTAACCCTACCAACCAAAAAAATAATCAAGTGCTAATGGCCATAATTAATCGGATGGAAAGAGATCAGATAAACCTAACAAATCCGAAATGACAAGAATGACACAGGAATTGAAAATATTGCAATACAATTGTAGATCAGTGTTTGCCAACAAAGGCTGCATAGAACATTTTCTATACGAGAAAAAGATTCAAATAGCGGCCTTCTCAGAAACATGGTTAAAAGGTGGTAACAACTGCACTTTCAGAGGTTACAAGATCTTCCGCAACGATAGAAATGATGGATATGGAGGTACGGCTATAATAGTCAAGGATAATATCACGGTACTCAATACAGAGAACATTAATATAGGCACAATAGATGTAAGCAAGTGCCAAATCAAAAGAATAACACTTATGTTCTGTAACACCAAATTGACCATTATATCCATTTATGTTGCACCAAACAGCAATATCTCAGTAAGTCAATGGAATCATATATTGTCACAGTTCCAAAACCCATTCATTTTGTGCGGTGATTTTAACGCCCACCATTATGCATGGGGAGGTAAATGGAATAGCAGCATGGGAAATAATTTACTAGAATCCGTAGAGTCCAATGACTTATTTATACTCAATGATGGAAATCCAACTTTGAGATCTAAAAACAATTTTACAGCAGTTGATATATCATTTTGCTCTCAGGACATAGCGCACAAAATAGATTGGAGTGTAATCGATGAGTCTCTGGGCTCAGATCATTACCCCATAATTCTAACTCTGAAACAAAAAGAAGTTCCACAACTCCAAAATAACGATCTTGGATGGAACCTCAATAAAGCAGACTGGGAAAAGTATCAAATACATCTAGAAGATGAACTAAATGGATTTTGTGTAAGTGACCCCGTAAAAGCGTACACAGATTTTATACGGATAATTAACTCAGCGGCAGAAAAAAGCATTCCAAAAAGGAAAAAATTGATAAATACTAGGTTCATTAAACCAGTGTGGTGGGATGACGAATGCAATCAGCTAATAAAGGAACGGAGAGAGGGTGAAAAAGCTTATAGACAGGAATCCAACTATAAAAACTATTTAACGTGTGAGAATATAAACAAGAAAATCAAAAACATTTTCAGGAAGAAGAAAAAAGACAGTTGAAAGGAATACGTCAATAAAATGAATCCAAATACTTCAGTCAAAGAAGTATTTGGAATGATTAGACGTCTCAAGAAACACACGAACGGGACCGACACATATAGTAATATCCCTGAAGAAATTAGTGAGGAAATCATCGACTATCTATCACCACCGGGTGCCAAAAATGACTTAGGCAATGGAAATAAAACTGTCCTGGAAAGAGAAACAAACAATCTGATGGAACCATTCTCATTGTGGGAACTGGAAATAGCTATCAAGAGGAGCAACAACACAGCTCCTGGAAAAGACGGCATATCATATTCAATGATTGCAAATTTGACACCACAAGCTAAAAGTATACTGGTAGATATAATTAATAAAGTGTGGCTGAATCCAGAAGCAATAGAAGATTGGGGGCAACAAGTGATAATACTTATCAGAAAAATGAATAAACACCCAAATTTAGTTTCATCGTATAGACCCATATCTTTGGCTTCCTGCATTGCAAAAGTCAAAGATAGAATGATCAAGAGAAGATTAGAATGGTGGGTAGAAAAGTATGACATACTTCCCAAATCCCAATGTGGATTTAGAAAGGGCATGGGAACATATGACAACCTAACGATCTTTATATCAGATCTATATCTATCAATGGCAAAAAACAACTATGTCGTTGCTCTATTTAGCGATATTAAAGGTGCGTACGATAACGTCCTACCAGAGGTGCTGGAAGATACTCTGGCTAACACTGGACTACCAGGAAAATTCATAAACTCAATTACGACCAACATCCGAGAAAGAAAGATATTTTTCCGAATAAATGGGAAACTGATAGGGCCGAGAAAAATCTACAAAGGCCTACCACAGGGAGAAATTCTTAGCCCCATCTTATACTCAATTTATGTAAGAGACATAGAAAAAATATGGGAAACAGGTACCAAAATATTACAATTTGCAGATGACGTCGTGATATATATAGAAAAATCAAGCCTCCAGGAAGCCTATGAGGTGATGAGCCGTAACATAGACCTCTTCCACGAATGGCTCGCAAAGAAAGGACTTGAATTGTCGGACGAAAAAAGCTCAATCGGAATCTTTACAAGACGCAGGAAGATAGAAGAAAGAACAGCACTAACGACTAAATACCATACAATCAAAATACAAGAAAATAATAAATTTTTGGGCGTCACATTCGACAAAAAACTATCTTTCAAAGCACATATAAATCAAGTAATCACAAAAATTGAGCCAAAAATCAACATTTTACGTATGGTAAATAGGACATGGTGGGGAGCTCACCCTACCACAGCCCTGAATTTGTATAAAACAATAATTAGACCATCATGGGAGTATGGAAGTCTAGCTTTCAGTAACTCTTCTCACTGCAGAAAGCTAGAAAAAATTCAATATAAATGTTTGAGACTGTGCATAGGGGCAATGATCTCCACACCTACAAACGCCTGGTTGGTGGAATGTGGAGAAATGCCTTTACATTCAAGATTCCAATATTTAAGTGATAAATTTGTACTTAAAAAATACCAAGTACAAAATAATAGAACAATCGAAAATATCAAGAATGTAGCCATAGATACATTAACAAGTGACTATTGGAGAAATCGTCCAAAACCAAGCTTGGTATATAGCTATATAAAAGTAATTGAAACAAGAGGAGACACAAATAAATACAATAAACACCCGTATTATAACTTTTTCACATTAGACAACAGTTATACGATAGAAAAAATATTCAATACGAATACAATCAACATAGAGGATTATAAAGTTATATTTACAGACGGGTCAAAAATTAATAACAAAACTGGCTGCGCTTTATTTTATAAAAACGATAATATCAAAATAGGATATAAACTACCAGACTTCGTTTCAATTTGGTCAGCCGAGCTAATAGCTATAAAAAAAGCAATTGAATATATAGAAAGCCACAAAATCACTAAAGTGGTCATCGTTACCGATAGCAAAAGCTGCATAGATAAACTGAAAAATCTATTCCTTACTAATCGACTAAGCGAGACATTAGTATATGAAGTATGGAATAGACTTATACAGCTATTGGAGAACGGGTATACAGTCAAATTACTATGGACTAGATCGCACTCCGGTTCTAGTGGAAACGATGAAGCGGACTCAATAGCAAAATGGGCAACAGAATACGGAACTATGATCAACCTAGCCACTAGGAAAGACTATATAAATAATTCAAAGAAAAAAATACTGGACAAATGGCAAGAGCAATGGAACAGATCGTCGGAAACAAAGGGACGATACTACAAGGCAGTCAACCCCAAATTGAAGATGAAACCGTGGTTCCGAAAATATGCAGATGAAAACAGAGGTACCATCGTAACAATAACAAGACTAAGGCTTAACCATGGCAACTTCCCTGCACACCTGAAGAGGCTGGGAATAATAGAGTCAGAATCATGTCCTTGTGGAGCATCAAGCGGAAAATCTGAACACATCATACTAGAATGTAGTATATTTGAGGCAAGCAGGGCTAAATTGTTAGAGGAACTACACTCTATAAAAACACTGATTAAACCCTTTAATTTGACATCATTATTGCAAAATCTGAACTGTTATCCTAACATAATTAGGTTTGTTAATAATAGTAAAATTAAGTTGTAAGTGACCAATATACTATATATGTTACCTGTATATTGTACATTATGTATGTGGCTAAATGTTTACCAGAGGCCAATAAAAAAAAAAAAAAAAAAAAAAAAAAAAAAAAAACATCAATTACAATAAAACGGCCTAGCCGATTTTTGCCCAAAACTATTCAGCATGATTTCTAAATAATATGGTTTGAATGGTTTTTGTCAAAATCGATTCAGATTTTTTGGCTAAAACGCGAACAAAAAATTTTGCATTTTTCTGCCAATTTTAAAGAAACTGGCTCAGCTGATCATATCAAAAAAATAACCAACGCGAGTTCTTATCAAGCTTCATCAAATGATTTTAGAGTTTTTGAAATCGACTCACCCGTTTTTTAGAAAACGCCAATGAAAAGTCAAATTTTAACAAACATCAAAAAAACGATGCATATTTTCTCAAACATTGATACATTTTTAAAATTAAACGACTTGTCGCAGGACTTTGTTCTATGAGACTATAATATCCATCATCAACAAAAAGTTTCATGAAAATCGTCAAAAACGGCTCGGCCGATCTTTACCGAAAACTAATCAGTAGCATTTTATTTGAGAAAACGTGGACGAAATGTTAACAATCGGCTCACACACACATACTTAATTTTTCAAAATGCAGTCTCATTCGATTCAGAACAGCTTGAAACGTCGAGAAAACATAAAATTAGCAAATCAGAATTCTGCACATAAACAAACTTTTTGTTCGGAAAGATAATAAACTTACATTCAAGATTAGAGCGTAATTCTGCTACAATATTTAAAATATAATTTGTTTCGAATTCTGATGTCTCTAAATCTGCGAATCTACAATGTATTCGATATCTAATCAATTAATTATATGCCAACATATATTTAAAAAACTCTAAAACTATTATTTATGTGTAATGATAATTTTGTGCAGAATGTGAGTCAATTATCTTATTAGTTCTGACGACAATTCATTTAAATTTAAACAAAATCGGTTGAAAATCAACAAAAAAAACAATATTCACATTTAAATATTATATCTAAGTAGTATATGATAAATAACATAAATCATACTACCCATTTTTAAAAACAATTTTGAACATTGCGTATTTTTTAAATAGTTTTTGTAAATGTAAATCGACTTTTGACGTTTTTTAATTTTTTGTACTAATTAATTTTTTTACTATTCAAAATGGTAAGATTGGCTGAATCAATTGATCTAAACAAGAAGGGGCAATCGGAACTAGTTATAAGCGACGCGGAGCATTTAAAATTCACCGCCATCTTCTTCGCGATTTTAGCCATTGTCCTTTCTTGGTACATAATTGTAAGCAAATGTCGTCAACAAAGAGAGCTGATTTTAAATTCTGAAACAATAGCTCCCACGATCAGTAAGATTGAAGCAGATGCGAAACCTGAACACGGTAATTTATAGATTTCAATTTATTGCAATTAGTATCTTTCTTTCCTCATATTTTTTATTTAATTATTTATTATGTTTATCTACATGAACAATATTTGTTACTTGATGCCGTCCAACAGCTTATTCAAATAATGGAATTTGTAATAAATGACTTCATAAATGACAGGATAATAGCAAATTCAGATGATACGTGGAAACAATGAAGCTGCAATTTAGCAAAAGGCCTATAGATAATTGTTTAAAAAAGATCAATTTGAACTCTGTTTGAATTATAATTTAAATATTTGACTATTTAAATATACGAAACTGACAATATGATCAGCCGAAAGTTAGGAAAATATGTCTTCATAAAAATCATTATCATTTAATCTAATTCTAAACAAGACATATTTTATATTGATAGCTACATTAGTTTATTTAATATATAAACTATATTTTATACGTTAATTGCTGAATTTAAATATAAATGTTTATGTTGAAAATATTTATAATTATACGTAGCTAGTAGGGCACGTAGGGGGAAGTCCCCAAGTGACGGACACCTAAGGTTATTTATAAATAAATAAAAAAATATTTTACGAAATGTTTAATAAATTATGATTTATGTTAGATAACAAAGTTAGAAATCAAACTAAATTAACAAAATGGCAATCTTTGCTGAAAAGATAATTAATACTATCAATCAAACTTTGGTATCAAAAAATATGATTTTAAACATCTCTACACTCTGGAATGTCTGCACATTAGTGTTTGACGAATATTCTTAGATATTGCAAAAAAAAATCACTATTCATCCACCTTTTTGGCTGGGCCACACCGATGGCATCTCAGCTGGTGCATTCATAAGCTTTTCATTCTTTGACTAGGAAATACGAAAAATGTGGGTATGTAGTGATCGTTAGCACTGATACAGAATAAAACTAAACAATTGGAATAAATTACGTAAATTCTCACAACAAATATCAATGTGTTTACTGTCCGGCACTAAGGGACGACTTAGTGTCCGGTGCTAAGGGACAGACATTTTCGTTCATTTGATAGTATCTACTAAAATTGTTTAAAAGATCTAATGATATTCTACCATTTTACGGATAACAATCAAGTGCAACTTTTATCGTGACGCTGTAATTTTGCGCCTAAAACAGCAAAGGGTTGCTACCGCCGTGGCAGTGTGCGGCACGGTTGAGTCTTGGCGCGTGATCCTGCACCTGTTTGCCCTCTACGTCTCTTTCACTAGTATTTTGGAATAAAAAGATTTAGACTTGCTTAAATAAAACGTGTCAAAATAATACGTAATACGTGGCTTAAATAATACGTAAATCTCTGCCTTGTGTTATTTTAAAATTAACCTATTTTATATAGTTTAAAAAGAATGTAAAGGTGTAAAAAATAATCATTTTCAATTGTCAGTCGGTCAAAGGCAGCGAAGCAACTTTGCAAGCGGACATCTGCGAAGCATAAATCAGGCAGCACCTAGCCAAGAAGACATTTTAGAATGCACTATGCTCGCACACGAAACCGTAAAAGCAATGATTGGGAACAACGCGGCCTTAATGGAAATATTAGCGAACAAGAGCGTGGCGCCCGCACCAAAGACCGTGCGCAAGTCCGGTACAATTTTTCACCATGAATTTTAACGGATTATTGATTATTTTTTAAAAATTAATTTACTTTTAATAAATAGTGTTTTGGACTTCAATCAATCAATTCAGATAAGGGTAATTATAAATTACTGAGTCCTTTATAACTGATAGATATAATGGAGCTAGAGGCTGATCGTAACTTTTTTCTAACATCATATGTTTTGAGATCCAGTAAAAATTATTTATTATTTCACAATTAATCATTTTCTAGAAGAGGTGCAGTGTTACACTTACCCCGTGTTTGGGGCTAGATGTAACGTCTACAAAGATAAGTATTACTGACAAAAAAAATGATAATAATACCTCTGATAAAGTATTCTTCACTCGTTTTTAAGAAAATTGACTTGTTTCTTAATAATTCATTTCATAAATAAACGTAAATTATAATTAATATAAATAAAATATACAATGTTTTCTATAATGCAAATTTTCATCAAAAACCAACGTAAAATTCAAAAATTATTATAATACAAATAAAACATATAGAGTCCTGTAACACAATGTATATTTGCCTTCATCTTACAAACTATAAATTCCACCTCACTTGAATCTGTATAAAATTCTTAAATGTTACAACCAGGCCCCAAAGTTTTGTTTCAGCTAACCCCAGGTGTCACGTTTTTACTTTAATTAAAATATCTATTTGAACAATTAATCAATCACAAACATTGATACACATAGCCCCATAGATGTCCTACTATTGTTTAGCAATTCATTTTTCATATTTTATTAACTTTGCAAAGTAAGATATTTTCTAAATAATTTCTAGAGAATCAAAAAACTTAATACTTTAAGTGTGTAAGGATATGTTTGAATGCTATATGCAATGAAGTATTGTAAAAACAATAAACCCCATTAGTTTGTCTATATTTTGTTGATACAATCAAACTGGGAGTTTTATACTTTTTCTATAAAAAGCATGGTATAATCCAATCTAAGTCTTTTTTGGTCTTTCGACTTATAGTCATTACAATTTTTTTCAGATTCTTTTTGAATTCTGGATTTTGTGTATAATTGAAAATAATACTACTGAGCTTATACAAAATTTTTAAATTTCTGCAAGAAGAGATAGAAAATTAATTACCTAATTATTCTTTGACCTGCTTTTTGAAAAGTTTCAAGTAACATTCCATGAATTCAAGTGAATTTAATAAAAAGTATATATGTAGAGCAAGGTCCAATTTGACTTTGAGCAAATATAAGATATATTGTGAAAACCAAAACAATATCACAACAAATAACACATTTCAAACGAATAATTATCTGACTACGTTCAGTTAAACGGTATTTACAAAATAATTACATTTTTAACTAATACCAAAAAACTATCAACGGAAGAAAATAATTTTATTTTTCAATAAACCTCAACTTTCAAATATTGTTGTTGAACGATTCTTTAGTTTACTGGTTTTGAGATATTGGCGGTGGACCTTCTTAACCTCGGACCTTCAAATAATACTATCTATATCTACTCGATAAATTCTGGGAAATTATAAATGGGAATAAGTTATTCGACAAAATGTCCCTCTGATCGATATCAAATTTAAGTTCTGAATTTAAATAAAATAAATAAATAATATAATCTAGAACATGTTTTATAATTACCAATGAGTATATAATTATACAAATAAGTTCTTTCAGAGAAATTTGCAAAAGGAGAGTGCTATAACGCCAAAAAGAACATTTTCATATTAACATTTCAAAAAAGTTGATACTTTGAGTTTCTAGTAACACTTGCGGCCCGTTTAATAACGTTTTCGTGTATAAATATAACTACAAACAAAACTCACTACAATTTAATCATAATTTAATAATATTCACCAAAACATCATGTAATTGAACATCATCTGTTAAAAACGTATGACGTATTTTTTCGTCCATTGTTTTATTTGAATTACGCTTTTACAAAAATTTTCAAATTAAAAATGTAAAGTTTCTATGCGGTTTTGAAATAATATCTCACTTTTCCCACAACTTATGGATTAGCACAAATTTTTCAAGACTAATATATATAATATATATATATATATATATATATATATATATATATATATATATTTGTACATAAATTAACCATACATATCCGCAACTATACTATTTCCAAAACCTAAAATCGAAAACAAACAGACCTATAGGAGAAAAGTATCATTATTCTTTCTGCTTGCAAAAGCTTTACAGTGGTTTTCTTTTTATTGGAAAACAAATTACGTATTTTGCACAGGCGGACATTCCTCGCCCTAATGAAGTGCCAATCTGTTGAATCTGTACAAAATTGAATTGCTGCTCAGATTTTTAATTCTCTTGTTTTCTTATTAGGTTTCCATTCGCGCACCCTCAATTCTTTTTTCATAAGACACTTGTCGTCAGGCCGGGCGCCCTCATACAAATCAGTGCCTTATTCAAATATTCAGACATGGACTCGCGTCACAATGAACAATTACGTAATAAAACGATCCCATAAATAATGCGAACGGTGATTTATAGTTACTATATCAAAGCAGGCAGAGTGCTTTTTATTGCATCTTTCAGCGGAAAGGGCGGTGGGGGGCGAACAAGTTCAACGGAAATCGACTGATTTTATGAAAGACTCGAATAAATTTACTGCGACTTCACATTTCAAATAAAATTTATAAATAGAGTTAAATGCTAAAATAATTAAAATCTCTTGTTCAAGTTTTACCTCATTCTTGAGCATGAGAGAAAGAGGGATCGACATTATAAATGATGTCCATTTTAATTTAAATTTTGAAGAAGATAAAGTTTAGAACAGTTGAATATATTTAGCCAAATGAAAGTAGGTGAACAGATAAAATAGTAGAATAATAAATGAGTAGACTGATATACTGGTAAATAAGTAGTATCATGTAAACAGGAATGCTGCTAAACAGGTGGACATGCAGTCATGTAAATAAGTAGACAGCTAGACAGGCAAACAGGTGAAAAAGTCGACTGATAAACATGTAGATACGTAGACTGGTAGACATGTAGAAAAGTTGGCATTTACAGGTAAAGAGATAGATAGGTAGATAGATGGACCAGTTGGACAGGTAAATAAGTAGACAGGCAAGCAAGTATGTCATTTAAAAATCGAATTTAAATTGATTAAATCGATTACACATACAGAAAAATTCATGCAACTTGTCTCAAAATAAAATGCCACGAACAACTAGTTTATTAATATAATTTAAAATTATACTTTTTTATCATGAAATAAATACTCATGTAATGCAAAATGAACATACTACAATAAGCATTCTATATTATTTCGCTTATTTGTGATATACGTACTATAATTTAATGAAGTTATAAAATAATGCGTTTTAATATATTTGTACATTATACAGCTAAGCACTTATAATCATTTCAGGTCTTTAATTGAAATTTAGGAAGAGATGAAAACAAAAAAAAAAGAGTACACACTCAGATAAAATATAATGAAAAATTTTTGGAAAAGAGCATGCTCCCAAGATTGCGCATTGGCTGATACTTCTCTTGAAACATAATGAGCAAGCAGCATCAAAATCTTTGTTGTTATTTTTAAAGGCAATAATTGTCTTATCTATGTATTTAAAATTTGCGAAGAGTACAATATCAAAAATATAAAATTATTAAAAGCCATATGTTTAGTAATTGTGTTGATAAAAATAGTTTTAAAGCAAATTTTCCTACCATACTGTTTATATTAAATGTTATAGTAGAACGACATAACAAAATAAGCAATGAAATAATATTCTCCTAAATAATATTTGGTCCAGTATAATTAAATGAAATATTAATGAATAAATTGTAATTGATACATTTTTAAACGATATTCTTGTACATCCGATATGGTATAATTCATATTTTTCGATATAAATGACATCACGAATGCATAAATTGATTTAATATAAATATGTACATGCAAAAATCAATTTTTATAGTATATATTTCTAGAAGTATAGGTCGTTAAAAATGAATTAATAATATAGAACAAAAATGAATTAAACACTGATAAAAATGTAATAGGGTATCTAACAGATAATTTAGGCAAAATACATATGCCTTTTATAAATTGATAATATTCAATACATAAAAATTATGCGTTATGAAAACAGAATTGTTTTACTATAAAAACCAATTGTGCAGTGGTGTATTATATATATATATATATATATATATATATATATATATATATATATATATATACATTTTACATCCTCTGAAAAATACTAAAATTTGTTCGTGTCAGTTTATATGATTGTTACTTTTATGATACGATAGTCAACCGACGAAAATTAGCTATTATGGAATGTTTTAACGTTCGCCCGAGACGTTACCCGAAATTCATTACTCTGTTTCGTCGTAAAATGAAAAAGTACCGGTGTCCCAAAAGTGTCTTTGTGTTATAGATTTTTTCTGAGCCTTTCAAGGTTTTGTTGCGGTGGGTATATTTCTATCAATCAGAACACGTCAAAATAACATTAGCTCCCACCATATACTCTCACTCGGTTTACAAACTACTTTATTCGAAATAGTACGATAGTATTAATATAAATAATATATATATACATATATATATATATATATATCAAACTTGTAGACACAACTCAATGTATAATTTTAAATGTTTGAATTATCGGTAGTCTGGATCTACATTGCTGTATTTATGTGCTAACTAAATGATTTAATTCATGTAAGTACTTATAACTATAACATCTATAATTCAGAATCCATTTTATTTACTTACTGTAATCCAAAAAACTTATTTAAAAAATTAAAGTTAAAAAATAATATATAATAGAGCCATTATTGCGGCCCGTAGGCCTTCAAATATTTTTATGTAGCCCGCCAAGCATTTCGAATTTACTTTCTTCCGCTAATAAACTATTTTTAATGTATTTTTTTGTTGCAATAATTCATTAAATATTAACCTTTTCTTTTAAATAAAAAAACATTGCAATTTTATATTGTAATGTTTACTCGTATATATCCAGCCTTGAAAATTATTAATAAGTGTGACCCGCCATAAAATGTCATAATTTAAATACGGTCTGTGAACTAAAAAGGTTGCTCATTCCTAGAATGAGTGTGGAGGCAGTCCAGTGATAAAACAGTCTATTTTTTTTAAATTTTTTCTAAATACGGCAAAATTTACGAACAATTTGTAAATTCGTCAAAAAATGAAGACATAAAAACCGATATATTACACTTTACTGCGGAATGATAAAATAAACTCTCATGACGCTAATTGTAAGTAATTATAATGATAATAGAATCAAACTTCCATGCTTTTCTGAAAATAGCTTTCAACTTTTACATGCTGCAAAAAATACATTTGGTTATTATTGTAAATACATATTCTGCCATATCCACAAATTCATATCTAATAAATTGTATAACGTTCACAGAAATATAATGCATACATTAGGTACATTTTAGTCAGAGTTCAGCACCGAGTTGCTGGATGATTGTTTTGAATCAGTGCACGGTGGTAAGGTTTTTTTTTTAATTTGGTCTCGCTTACTCTGAGCATTTAGCTCCACCTACAACATTTTATTTATTTACATGCTATACTATTGTTTATATCATATTCAATATATATATATATATATATATATATATATATATATAAATATATCATATTTTATATTCTTCTTATTTTTTTTCTTCAAAGACATTTTGAATTGTTTTCTTCAATTTGACAATTTCAATTTTGACATTGCCGCTCTTCAATTCTAATATTTCTAATATTTTTTTCTTCCTTCTCCTAATATAAAACTCAGCTATTCGAATTCTGTAATTTCTATTCTTACTCCTTCAATCAAATTTTACTTAACAAATCCAATTCTACTTCATTTCAAATTAACTATATATTTTTTTTCATAAGTTTCATAAGTTTTCTATGCTATGTTCACCACGGTGGTTAGGGTTGAATATTTAAATAATATGTATATTAGTATATAAATAATAATTTCAGTTTGAAATATCTATTGTGTTTATTTACTGGTTGATCATTTTAATACAATTTTACCATTTTGATACTAGAAAAAGTTCTTAATTAACTTCCCGTACGGTAGATTATAGTAATCGCAAAAAAAAAACGAAAATGAAAATTTTTACATATCTTACGTTTCAAAGGTTTTTGAACATTTTAGCATACCTTAGAAAAAATGTATGTGCGTGTATGTTTGAACACAATCTTTCGTCCACGATTTCGTGAAAACGAATCAACCGATTTAAATAATTAAAAAAACATTCGATTCCTATTAATAAGAAGACGTGCTGATTAGTTGTTGGCAAAGGCAGGTTCAGCCGTTCCGAAGATACGGGGCAAAAACTGCCGAAAATGATAATTTAATTTTTAAGATAAAGAAACGTCCGATTTGATTGATTCAAGAAACATTTTATTTGTATTGAGAAAATGAAAACTGATGAAATTTTTGAAAAGGCAGGTTATAGGATACAATAAAAAAGTAAAAAAATGCCATTTGGCGGTTAAAAATGATCATTAGTCATATGCACATTAAATTATCAGGAATTTTATAGAGATTTTAATAATAAAAACAAATTTTGTTTACTTTTCTATGGGATCCGTTATGTTGTTTATCTGTTAGTATGCAACGCGACGCTTCCGCGCTTCGATATTTCGTCTCTACGCAGCTAACTCAGCGCGATTGCTTTGAAAAACTAGTGGGGTGTATGGCATTGTGCCTTAAGGCAAATTGCTGAGGAATTGCGAGGAATACTGAATGTTTTCAAATAGATTATTAATATTGTAACATTGTCGAATATTTTTAAGAATTATATAAACTGAATTGCAAAGTTGAAATTATTTGTTTAAAGTATATTAGAACTATAGTCAGAATTAAAAATAAAATCTGAATTATTTTCGATATTATAAAAAAACTAAAAAAAAAACAATACAATTTTTTTTCCACAATCAATTATTTTGTTAAAACAAGGTAAAAGTTCTTTGAATAATTTAAATTGGACGCCTAATTCTCTCAAAAACTGCCATTTTTTGCACATTTAACTCTGTATCTTCGAAATGGCTGGGACTGCCATTGCCAAAAACTAATAATCAATTATTACTAATTGAATGTTTTTTAGATCATTCAAATCGGATGCTCTGTTCACTCAAAAACTCGATTTCTATTTTCTGCACTCTTTGCCTTTGCCAAAAACTAATCAGCTCTTCTCCCTATCAATATGAATCGAATGTTTTTTGATCCATTCAAATCGGTTGATCCGTGCGCCCGAAAACGTGACTGGAAATTTGTATTCATACATACATACACACACACACACACACACACATCTATTTATTCAGAAACCTTCAAAACGTCGAGAAATGTAAAATTTTTCAATTTCGATTTTTGGCCCATTACAATTTAAAGGAAATTTCAAAATTCTCAAAAATCTAATTTTTCAAAAATAAAAAAGAAAATCTAAAATTTTAATTTTCGGTACGGGAAGTTTCAAATAATAAACTTTGAAGAATGAAGAGAGATAACATGGGCACGTAATAAGAAAAGTAAAAACTTTTCATTTTTGCGAGTTTGATGGCACATTCGAATAAATAAATCGCTCTTCTCCTCGTGGAACCCTTCGAAAGTCGCATTTTACATATTTGTTTCGTTTCGAGTGTGTCCACATCCCTCGGACGTGACGCGGCGTACGGTTCACGACACGAGGACCGCCATAGGACCGCACGATTCAGCGCCGGGCGTCCGCGTTCACAGCATCATAGCGTTTTTCATCATGACGCACGAACGGATTTTACTCCTCGGACATTTCCAATCTCTTGGCTCGTTCATTTCGAAATACCACTCTCTGTATATAACTGAAATTCTCGCTTATACATACACATAAACAAACCTGTAAACATATACAGCGGTGCAAATACACATGGAAAATTCTTTTTCGTGAAGCCAGAACGAAGGGATTCTTGTACAACTCGCAGAATACGTACGTGCTGAACTATCGGACCGAGATTTTTTTGTTGCTGTTAGTAAGGCGGGATAACACAGATATTATTTATCGGAATTCAATGATTTATGTGCTAAAGCTAGCAATTTTGAATGGCCAAATATAGTGATATTTTTAATTAGTAATTCCAATATGTACATTTCAGTAATCTAGAGTTGAGCAGAATATAAAGAACCATTTTGACGTTTAGTAATTTTATTGTGTAAACAAACTATCTACGTAGCAACAAATAACACATTAAACATACAACTATCAAATTATGTTCAGTAAAATTCCCAGCTAATTAATCAATCCGTTTGGATAATTTTTAAACCAGAACATCTGGTGTGACCGTCCCTGTAACATTGTAAAATATTATTACATATAACGGTCAGGAAAAATTTTGTTAATTCCGCAAACAGGGAACGATCCTGCCCAGGTTCAACGGCTCATATAACTAGGTTATAAAATAAGCCAATAAAATGTATTTCGTCAGGCCTGAAATTCAAATAAATATAGAGTCTAGTATCAACAGTCAAAAAAGAAGGGCCTATTTGTAAAATAATATTAAATAAATTTAAAGTGAATATAACAGGACTTTCATTTTCTCAAACAATCATCGTGGAGATTTCGCATTTCGCCGATTATAAAAATTACAGTCCACTCAAGAAGCATATCAGCATCGACGTCATGTAAAATCGCTCCATCTTTTATTTGCTATTTTTTTAAATTCATCATCTTGTCCATTTTAATCGATAGGCGGGGCAAAAAAGACGCATATTTTATTAATAATTTTATAAGAGTTATACAAAATGATAACTACAATATTTAATCAATGCGATGCAGTTTGAGTATTCAGTTGAACAACAGAATGAAAAACTGTAATCTAAATATGCATCGTTGAACACAATAAACAAAAAGCTTTATCGACTCTTGCATACTATGATAAATCTTGCTTTGGTAGAAATTTCTGTTTGACTTATTATAATTCCGCTCATTGTTTCTTGAAATACAATCACTACAAATAAGATAAACATAACTTCTGATTGAAATACATATTTCATGGACTTTTTACATTTCACATCCATACTAATGCATTTTAATTTTGTATATAACTTCGTCAGAACAATTCACTCATTTAATCTTTCGTAAAATTACTTTTTTTAAAACTTACCACTGTAAAACTTACAACTTTATTTTTTTTTATTTACTATTTTCTTTTTGTTCACATCTTGCCATTTTAAAGTTTTAGGTAATCCTTTTTACCCTAACCACATGTAAACTACTCTATAGGTTATATAAAAAAAAAAACTAGAAAATACCTTAAGCATACAAATATACTTTATAAAATAATTAAATAACGCATACTTGAAAATTAAATTAAGATATCATATACTAAAGTAAAACAATAAACTAGTGGGACGCATGGTATCGTGCCTTAAGGCAAATTGCTGGAACTTCCCGTACCAAAAAGTTTTTTTTAAAAGATTAACATTTTTAAAAAAAATTTACTCTGAAAAAATAAAATTTTTGAGAAACTATAAATTTTTGACAAAAATTTACTTTTTTTAAAAAAAAGACCTTTTGAAGGAAAATTTATTTTGAAATATTTTGAAAATTCTGAACTTTTTTTCAAAGTAATCCTACTGCTTTAACTGCATAGAAACGAAATATCGAAGCGCGTAAGCGCCGCGTCGCCGTCTAACGGATAAACATTGGTACGGAACCCATGGAAATGTAAACAAAATTTATACTTATTGTTAAAATCTCTATAAAATATCTGATAATTTGATGTGCATATGTCTAATGATCATTTTTGACCGCCAAATGGCATTTTTGTTTAACTTTTTTTTTACTAGATTCATAAAAGTTTGATCAGTTCTTCATCTTGTTAATACTACTAAAATGATTTTTGAATTATTCAAATCGGACGCTACGTCAAAAACTCTCGCACTTTTTGCCCCATATCTTTGGAACGGCTAGACCTTGCCAAAAACTAATCAGCACGTCTCCTTATCAATACGAATCGAAAGTTTTTTGAATTATTCAAATCGCTTCATCCGTGTTCCCGAAATCGTCGATGAAAATTTGTATCCGCACACACACATACATTTTTTCTAAGGTATGCCAAAATGTTCAGAAAAAATAATTTCGATTTTTTGCGATTACTATAACTTGCCCTACGGGAAGTTAACTAGTGGTGTATGACATTGTGCTTAAGGCAAATTGCTGGAACTTGGCGTACCGTGATAAAATATTCTAGAAATATTAATTATTTTTAAATAGATTATTATAAATACAGTAACTTATATATGTTTACAGATAAGTAAATAAACAAAACTCAATCAATCAAATTCAAAATGAAGGTCATTGCCTAATATTTATAAGAATTATATAAACTGAATAGCAAAGTTAAAATGATTTATTTGAAGTATATTAGTGAGTTTTAGAACTTTTAGCCAGAATTAAAATTAAAATCCGAATTATTTTTGATATCCAAAAAAAAATTTTTTTTGAAATAACAAAAAAAGAAAAAACAATTCTTTTTCCAAAAGAAATCGTTACATCAACACAAGCAAAAAGTTTTTTGAATCCATCAAATCGTATGCTTAGTTCTCTCGAAAACTGACATTTTTTGCACATATTGCTCGGTATCTCCGAAACGGCTGGATCTGCTTTTGCTAAAAACTAATCAGTACATCTTTTGCATCGAATGTTTTTTGAACCATTCCAATCGATTGATTCGTACGCCCGAAAACGTGAACAAAAAAATGCGGACACACAAAGCACACACACATATTGTTTTTTTTCTGAGGTATGCCATAATGTTCAGAAACCTTCAAAAAGTGAAGAAATGCAACATTTTCATTTTCCATTTTCGGCCCATGTCTATAAGACTTCCCGTAGAGTACTAACCTACTCTACGGGAAGTGAAAAATAATTTAGTCGAATATTTACATAAATTCTTCAACTAGTATCGTCTTTACTCGCCTTAATTAAACGCAATCATGAACAGTAATACAAACACATATTGCTTTGTTTGTTTTTGACAGCTAAAAATCGTGATAATACACACAAGCCGTTTTGGACGTTGTTTATAGGTCAACGAAAATTTGATGTGGATAAGACAAGCTTTCCATGTCCAAGGGGTTACATTAGGCTAGCCAATTACACGGTTCAGATACATTAAATTAATTGTTTGAAATATTAGATAATGTTTACAATTTTTTATGCTGTAGAAAAATGCTTAGAATTAAAATGCTTGTTTTCAATTGACGATAACCCATTCATTAGATACAATTTAAATTAGCTTAATATCATTCTGCAAGAAGATTAATAAGTGGAGAAATATAAATTAAAATCGAAATAGAATGAAATGTTCACTATTGTAAAAATGATACTATAGCAGCTATCGATATATACATTTTAATTTATGTGAAATGTTACCTGTTTGTAAACTAATTAATCGATTTAAAACTGGAGACATTGAAAACACGATTAACTTGAAAACTGGTAGTTGATTTTCAAATTTGATTATAATGAATGCATAACTGAAAATTCATAATGTGTAAAGTATCAATGTTATTTGATATTAAACACATTAAACACCACTATGTTTAAATTTAAGTTAGACACGACAAGAAATCAATGAAGCGAATAATATTTAATTTAAAGTATGCAAGCCACTTACTTGCTTATTGATAAAGATATAAAATAGAAAATTATATATATATATATATATATATATATATATATATATATGTAAGAGCACAAATAAAAAAGAAAAATATAGCAGTACTGAAATCAGAGTTCAATGCTCTGGTACAATAGATGATTAAATTGGTTTATTGAATATATATAAACCGAGTGATAGTATTGAATCAGTGGTGACTCGTACTCAGAATTGTATTGATGCTGCAGGTCACCAATTTGAACATTTTGAATTAACATTTGTTATTTATGTTTCATTTACATTGGACTTTCAGCTTTCTATTTTTCTGAAATTTAACTTTGTAGAACTAAATGAATTTTCTATGCAAGTTCAAAGTGTGTATACATTTTTTTAAGCACCCTATATATATATATATATATATATATATATATATTTCCAAACCACAATACTTTACATGTTAAAATTTGAAATAAAAATATCCTAAAAACATATCAGAAACTAAACATTTAAAATTTTAAAATCCAAATTAATCGCAACGTAAATTTCGGTATAGTGTTTCAGTTATTTTGTGAAATAAGAGTCAAATTCAGCTGTAATACTGTTGCTCGCGTATAAGACGTATTCAATAAATAATGAGTTGTCTTCGTTACGTTGTTCATTAATTTTAATTCTCAAAGAAAAATATAAACCACCTTTCAGAGTAAAATATTATTGTATTAACGTATTTAAACCATTATAATGGTTTTTATACAAGTATTCAACATTTTTGAGTCACGGTTTCTTGTATATTGCGGTAATGGGCTTATTTATATATATATATATATATATATATATATATATATACATACATACATACGGTGTATATATACATTTGTATGTATATATTCTGTGTATATACCCAAGTTGTGGAAAACGTGACTATCCCAATCAGTTTGGGAATGTGCGCGCTCGTTTCTTTCCAATATTGCTCGAAACATTTCTTAAAGGGTTGGGTAGGAAACACATGATGAATATTCCGTATTAGCCATAACAAATTAGCTAAGTTATCTGAAATATATCTTTAATTTATTGCTGCAAGATGAATTTTTCGACAAAATTAAAGAATCACAATCTTTAGAAAATTTTTAAATATTAAGTTTTGACATATAGCATTTGTTCAGACGAATCGTATTATAATATTATACATAATATATTATAAAACTAGTAGTGAAACGTGTAAATAAAAATATTTTTCTTAATTGGTAGTAAATAGCACACCTTAGACCTTGCATGAACGGCCTGAGTGCCACACTTTATGGAAAGCCTGACTAATGACAAACAAAGCTGCTAAACGGTACTTATTTCGATAGACCCTGCTTATATTGTCAGTAATCATGTTTATTTGTTCTGAAATACTATGTTTTACCAAAAATTGTAGTACGGATAATTATGAGCATTACGGTCACCTATAGTTAATCATTCAATTAAAGAAAATAGTGTGCGTAAAGTACACACGATGTAGTATGTCTTTCATTTTCATTAAATCTAGATTTTGACGACGTTTTTTATTTCTTTATTAATAATTAGCAATCAGAATATACAAATTCTATGAGCTAATGTGTGACATCAATACTAAACATAAAAATTAAATAAAGTAATTAAAATACACACAATAATAAAGATACGAAACAAAGAATATAAATAAGAACAAATAATATAATTATAAGCAAATTAGGAAAATAAGTATGTTAAGATGCCTCCATTGAGTAACTATCCTAAGTGAAGAAAGGCAGACAGATATTACTTGAACAAGTCAGCAAGCCAATTTCTGTTAGGTCTTTGGCTTATATTCTCATTCACAAGTGGTTGTAACAGTCTGTTTGTGTGTGTTTCGATATTGTGGAGATGAGTGCAGATCTTTTCCTTCGCGACGTCTTTTATATATGGTGTCTTTAGGTCTTGATGTATCGTATGATTACTTACAAATCATGGAGCGTCGACTAAAGTTCTGAGAATTTTATTTTGCATTCTCTGCATCTTGACTATATGTGATTTGCTAGCGCATCCCCACAGCTCTATGCCGTAGGTCCACACCGGTTTCAGCACTGCATTATTGATTAAAACTTTGTTATATAGTGAAAGCTTTCACTTTCTACTTAAAAGCCAATTTGTCTGTTGATTTTTTGTTTTATTTGCTGTATTTTATTGTTTAAGTGGAATCTCCAGGTGAGCTTGGAATCTAAGTACAGGCCCAGGTACTTAATAACGTTGTTCTCGGGAACTTCGCCGCCGTCAAGCGTTACTTTTGGACAGCTTTGTTTCCTGAGCGTGAATGTTATGTGTTGTGATTTTGTTTGATTAATTTTTATTTTCCAGTTTTTGGACCATTTATTTAATTTATCAAGATGATTTTGGAGTTTAAAAGACGCATCGGTTGGATCTTGGGCAACTGCCAAAACTGTAATATCGTCCGCAAACATGCAGCAGGTGGGGTTTTTCAGTGTGAGAAAATCATTAGTATCTCCAACGTAAGCTAGGTTGACAATTGACGTTTCGTAATCAACATGGTTACCGTGTTTTCTATTGATTGTGAGCATAGAGAATATATATATATATATATATATATATATATATATATATATGTGTGTGTGTGTGTGTGTGTGCGTGTGTGACAAGACGATCTCGACCATTCATATCAACTCGACAAATACACAATTAATCAGTATTTGTGGCGTAACGAATTTCCGTTGCACTTTTGCTGAGTTACCCCCTACTAGCGCCTAAAGTAGTATTATTTCAATAAAATATGTAACATAAGATTAATAATGAATCATTTCTTAATAAGCAAAGACAACTAATAAATACTAATTCCAATAATAAACAATAGCTTTTAAATTGAAAATTATTGACTTACGTTATATTTGATACATCTTTTATAGTAGATTGTTTTAAAATTATATTAAATTGTACGTATACATTAGTTAATATTTGTACCATAAATATCATAAAAAACTGTATTGAATTGAATTGAAATACAATATATAATATTGCTTTGTAAGCCCCTGTACTTTTGAAATCTCATCTAACGCGACTAACAATCAACCGATCGCTCGCAGCATTCACGAGGGATGTGCATTGCGTGAAGTGTATCACTTCGTATTCGATCCGCAGTAATGTTGTTGTTCATTTTGCACACTTAATGTATTTTGATTGCTTTCACAATCCTAATATATTGATTAATCTGGCATGGTCAGTAAATTGCATTGACCACAACTATGCTCATAGTCTCATATAAGACGAATATGTTATATTCATGGAAATTTATTGGAAGTACAAAATCGTAAAACTAGTTAATATAGTATTTAATTAAACACCAAAGTTTTCTGTAAAATGTGCTAGTAGGAGCAAGTATTCGTGTACAATATTCATGCATATTAAGTCGTTAGCAATTTCTTTTTCACGGGTTTTATTAACTTCCCGTAGGGTAAGTTATAGTAATCGCAAAAAAAACGAAAATGAATATTTTTATATATCTTTACGTTTCTGGGGTTTCTGAATATTTCGGCATACCTTAGAAAAAATGGATGTATGTGTGTGTGTGTGTGCGTGTATGTATGTGTGTGCGGATACAAATTTTCGTAGACGATTTCGGGAACACGGTTGAAGCAATTGGAATAATTAAAAAAACATTCGATTCGTATTGATAAGGAAACGTGCTGATCAGTTTTTGGCGAAGGCAGGTCTAGCCGTTCCAAAGATACGGGACAAAAAGTGCCAAAAACGGTACCTCAGTTTTTAAGAGAACGGAGCGTCCGATTTTAATAATTCAAAAAACATTTTACTTGTATTGACAGGATTAAGAATTGATCAAATTTTCATAAGGGCAGGTCTAGCGGTTTCGGAGATCTAACAAAAAAAGTAAAAAAAAATGCCATTTGGCGGTCAAAAATGATCATTAGACATACGCACATCAAATTATCAGATATTTTATAAAGATTTTAACAATAAGTATAAATTTTGTTTACATTCCTATGGGTTTCGTACCAATGTTTATCCGTTAGACAGCGACGCGGCTCTTACGCGCTTTATATTTTGTCTCTATGCAGTTAAAGCAGTACGATTGCTTTGAAAAAAGTTCAGATCTTCCAAAATATGTTAAAATAAAAAAAACATTTTTTTAAACAAAAGAAATTAAAAAAAATTTTTTTTTTTCTTAAACAATTTTTTTTTTCGAAAAAAAGTAATTTTTTGTCCAATTTATAGTTTCTCAAAAATCTTATTTTTTCGAAGTATTTTTTTCAAAATCGTTTTTAAAAAAAAAAAAATTTTTGGTACGGGAAGTTCCAGCAATTTGCCTTAAGGCACGATGCCTTAATTGCCTTAAGACAGAATTCCACTTACAGCTAGTTATTGGATTAATTATACATCCACGATTCAAACTCGAACTGCATTTTGCAAGCCATCATACAGTCAGTAACATGTAAAGTTAGTCAGTTATATGTAAATATTGGAGTTAGGGGAAGACGGCTAGAAAATTAGTTCGGCATTAAATTTAACCCTTTTCACTCACGAATTCCGAAATTTATATGTATGTAATTTATTGTATTTTACTCGGAGTGGCGGCATCCGAGTCGAAAAGATTAAAAAGTATGTTATTTTTACTAAAAATAAAACCAAACATTTATTTCTTAAAGCCCAAACAATACGGCGTTAAACGAGGTATTACTGTATTTATAATTTAATATATCTTAAAATTAAAATATATCATAATTAATCTCAATATTGCAAAAAAGTTCGAAATAAAGTTGTATTATAATAATGCTACGCCGAATGAATTTAACTAAAGTAACATCAGTATGTAAAACTCCTTCATTGAGTTTTTACACTTGGATACTTCTAAATATGCAGAGCAACAAGCAAAATTTTTATCATATTTTACTATAGTAAAGTAAAAATTGATAAAAAATTGTTCTATCGAAAAATCAACCAATAAATATGAAGAATATCCGCTAGCAGTACGACAGAACTTGTTCGGAAAACTTTAATATAGTTATTTTGATATCGATATGCATCACGTTCTGGAAAATCGTTTGGTGATCCAAACGCGCAAATAATAAAAGAGATTGAATATATATATATATATATATATATATATATATATATACATACATCTTAAACTGTATGCATAACATTAAATTTGATTGTTCAATTTATTGAAACGTTCGTAATCAAAACTTTATTTTATATATTCTTTATACCATAAATTTTGAATTCTCCTATGAGTGTGTATTAGGGTTTACACAAAAACCAACATATCAGAAAACCGGTTTTCAAATTCGAAATTTCCCAGAAAACCGGTTTTAACCAGTTTTTGAATTTTTTATATAAAATCCATTTTTGCTCGAATATTCTGAAATAATACGAAAATTATTGGCATATTTAGTGTGATTTTAAGCAGTTTTTGACTGAATTTATTTTATGTTCAATTTTATGAGTAGTAAACAAATTGATTTCAGTTTTAATTAGTAGAACAAAGAATTAATAGTTGAACTATGAAAATGAGTATTCGTTATTCATGAATTATTTTTACATATGAGAATATAAATATTTTTATGATGTGAAAGAAAAGAGTTCGAATAAATAAAAATGATGCATTTAAAAAAAACGTTTACCTTTTAATTAAATAAAAAAAGTAGGTACATATTGATACATACTTGTTAATGTCTATTTTAGTTCTAAAAACGTGTTTATTCTATTCCTAATTTTGATTAATTAATTTCAAATTTTGTTTTTTTTGTTTGAGGCTTCTAAGGCTAAAAACTTTTTTTAAAGTTTAACTAGAGAAGTTCACTCCTTTAATAAGAAGTCACTTTTGCCATTGTTGTTCTTTCCCATACGTTGTTGGTTATTTGATTATGCTTTTTTTAAAAATGTATTATTTTTGAAAACGTTTAACAGTTTTTTATGTTATATATATATATATATATATATATATATATATATATATATATATTATATTAGATTCCACATAGTGCAATAAAAAATTTAAAACTGTAAGAAATAGCTTAAAACTGAAAAAAAACTACGCATTAAAAAACCAAACTTTCAATTAAATTCCCTCTCAAAAGTGAGTTGTCCGGATGAAATAAATCTATTTCTTACAGACCCTCATTTGGTGTCGATGTTTTTCCATAGGTTAGTGCGCGGGTGTCAATTTACTTAAGCTCTTGCAAGCCGCGACCCTTTCTTCGGAAATTACATTGATTACGATCACTCAATGTAGAGGCTTACCTTAATTTAGATAGCGGGATCGGCTGCTATCCGGACAAACGGAGTCGGCCGAAATCATGACAGTATAATAAATTATCTCTGATGAACGAATTTTATTTCAGGGCTCGACAAGGTTTGACCTCGTTCAAGAGCAAAGTTTTATTTATCAACTTGGATTGGAAAAATACATAATATTTACAATATTTCATATGAAGAACAATTTAGAAAATTAATGTTTGTTTTATTTATAATTTGAATTTATTTTCAACTGCCCGTAGGGTAAGTTATAGTAATCGCAAAAAAACGAAAAAATTGTTTTTATATATCTTTACGTTTCAAAGTTTTCTAAACATTTTGGCATGCCTTTAAAAATTACGTTGTCTGTATGTGTGTGTATGTATGTGCGAATACAATTTTTTGTCGACGATTTCGTGAACACGGATCAACCGATTTCAATGATTCAAAAAACACGATTCCTAGCGATAACAAGGCGTGCTGATTAGTTTGTGGCAGAGGCAGGTTAGCCGTTTCGAAGATACGGGGCAAAAAGTGCCAAAAATGGTATTTCAATTTTTAAGAGAAAGGAGTCCGATTTCAATTATTCAAATGTGAACAAATGTGAAGTGAACGACTGATGAGATTTTTGCGGTGGCAGTTTCAGCGTTTCCGGAGATCCAAAAAAAGAAATAAAAAATAATGTCATATGTCGGTCAAAAATGAGCATTCGACATATGCACATCATATTGTCAGATATTTTATAGAGGTTCTAATTATAAGTACAAATTTCATTCATATTATCAAAAAATTCTTAATATAAAAAAAATCTAATTTTTCAGAAAATCTAGTTTTGTAAAAATTTTAGTTTTTAAAATTTAGTTTTTGGTACGGAAAGTTCCAGTACACTAATTAACACTAATTTCTATAATTGTCATGCTTTCGGTAGTGTCAAGTTTTGCCCCAATCCCCCAGAAAAATAGTTTTGTCATGTTATAGGTTGAATAATCGCATGAGTTGGTAGTAATAAACTGTCAAAAGCTATGTCTCTGCTTATGTCACTACATATACTTGTAAAATCTGACCTTCAATGGCACAAATGTCAAATAAAAATGTTATTATAAGTGCACGTTTTTGTTATCTTTCTTGATAACACACGCGTAAAGCCACACTTATATTATACGTATTTTGACGTTTATGTCATTTGGAGCTCGATTAAACAGCAACAAAATAGCTTTTCGGCAAAATTTAACAAAACAGACTATAAGTGAATATAATAAAATTGCGATTTTACACCCATTCAATACTAATTGAAGTAAAACTACTTTAGGCGCGACTAGGGTGTAAATCCGTACAAATGCAACGGAAGTCCGTTACGCCCGAACTGTTCGTCATTCGCTCTCAATGAGATCATTTCTATACGGGTCGATTGTGATTAGTCGTCATGTATGTGAATAGAGATTTGTCGTTGTATGAGTAACGGAATCAACGTTGTATGCGTAACGATATCAACAAAGAAATCGGAATAGATAAATAAACATTTTAAAGTTACATCGTAGTACAAATCTTGATTTAATGAAAAATGCCTGAATCAGAAAAATATTTTACCCTGATCATTAAAAAAATAAAACAAATTATTGTGTCGTGTACTAAATGTAAGTTTATTGATTAGAAACTATTTCTATATTATTCGTAGTTTCTATAAATCTTTGAAGTTATTAAAATGAAAAATATATTTTAGGCAAGACAGATATTACCGCTGTTGAAACAATGAGATTATATCGCCAGTGAAAAAGTAGAAAAAATACAAGCAACCAATGAATGTATGTTAATTTTAATTATATGAAGTTCTTCAAACACAATTCCATGATGAGTGAAGTTGCGAAAACAATATTTGTTCAGGCGTTGTTTTACATAATCCACTGTGTAAACGAATATTATAGAGCTTATTAATCAGCAATCATTTCATTTCTCTAATGAAGGTTTGTTTCTAAATGCTAATAACAATGACAAACCGATAATGTCATATTTAAAGTAGGACTTTAATTACATTGTTGTTTTTAAATATTCTACATATTTTTGATGCTATTATAAATATATAATTTATTAATTATCTTTATATAAATGTATATAATGGTTGACGCTAATAAGTGTGTGCATTACGAGTGTTACCATATTATTGATGAACATTATACAAAATTGTTACATGATGTATTTATTTTTATTTAAATGCCATCTTATACAGTAGCAAATAAGTTTTACTTCAATCGCGTGTGAACCTTACGCGCACTCTTGTTTTATTTTTCTATAACATATTTCATAATTGAGAATGATACATACCGTAGTTTAAATATATTTGTAGTACCCAGGGCATATAAACAAAAAAAAAAGATTACTGGTTTATATTATACAAATACTCTTAATTCAGACGCACTTGTTAATATAAAATATTTTAGTAGTTAATTTTTTTTTATAATTAATTATGATGTAAAATATCACAAAATTGCGAAAACCAAAATCGCAAAGTTTAAACACTTTTCAATTAAATATCGTAAATATGAAGAAAACACTAGTAAGGGTAAATTCATAGAAAAAATCAGTCCACAAACGAGTTTCTGAGAAAAATTAGCAATACATATTTAACGAGTACTCAGCATATCGATTTTAACTGAAATTCCACTCGCCCTAGTTCCGAGTAATGACTAACTTGGAAATATGCAAAATTTAGTTTGCAAGAAACGTATAAAGAAAATATTTTTCGTATTAGTCATAAAATAGAAAGCAATTTCATTACACGATACAAATGCTTCAAAGAAACCGAAACCACACTCCTCATCCAAGAATTGATGAGAAAACTATATAATTTGTGAGCTAATTATTTTGATTTGCCTTGCGGCATTATTGTATAAGTATATTATAATACCTTAATAGAATAGTTACTGTGAGGCCATTCCTTTTATGGCTGTTTCCATTCTGCTTATAGTTCACTTCTTACTTCTCAAACTTTTGCTTGCACGTTCTCGTACCTCAGCTTTTAGTTTCTTTATTTTCTCTTCTTGCGCAAGTCATCCAACTAAAACATTTTAAATAAATTATTTTATCACAAATTATAAAAAAATTAATTTATAAAATAATCTAATTGAAAACTTAAACCGTAGATAAGGAAACTTGAACAATTACATTTTTTGGAATAATAAAATTTTAGGTCATATTTTCACAAATAATATAATCATAAACAGAAGAATAAATTGAGGTTAAAAACAAACGTCAATGCATCATTAATTACTTTTATTTAATAAACAAAATAACAGAATATACTTATGACAAAATACAAATGAATTTTTTAATCTCACAATTAGCTTGGTATTTTATTATCCCAGATTACGAGCATAATGACTAATTAATTATATATTATAGTATTAGGGTATATCTAATATTAGAATGCTTTTTAGCGCCCGTCAAAGCTAAAAATTGTACAATGAGAATTTCGATATCAATTTTATACTGGACAAAAAGTTTTATGACAGAATCAAAAGAGTTGTTGAAAATTCAGTATTGTGTTCGAAGCATATAATCTCATATTAATTTATTCAGCCTGCGAATAATAAGGTGCTTGTGAACTTTTGGGTAAAGTTTGAATTCAATAAGATTTTGTAGCACAAGATGTTCTTCACAAAATTGGATTGTATTCATGTGATATATGATGGTAGTAAATTTAGAACTCTATACTGACTTGTAAATACGAGTAAAACATATACTAGAAAACAAATATGGACAAACAAGTCGAAAAATTATCTTATATTTAAAACAGTTTTTTAAACCAAAATTTAAGCTTAAGCTTGAAAAAATCTTAATCAAAATTTAGTAAAAAGTTTCAATGGCTGAAAGAGGATGAAAAATGATTCAATTACTAACATGACTATCACGAGATGAGGGTTTGCGATAGGAGGATGAAATTTTAGGGCAGTACGTGTTTTATGATTATGCATTCTTGAAAATTAAATAAAAAAAATGATCAAGAAACTCAAAAAACAATTAGGTGTATAAAAAATATAGCCGATTTTCAAAAATAACAAAACACTTAGGTGTTTAAGCTGAAAAAAGTTTTGCGAAATGATATGACCACTGACCCCTTGTTAGGAGTATTATATATATATATATATATATATATATATATATATATATATGTACATCATGGCTTGAGAATTGTATATATGTACGTATTGTATACATATATATATACATATATATATATATATATATATATATATATGTATATGTATACAATACATACATATATACAATTGATTCCTCCAATACGATTTGGCCGATTTTTATGAATTTTTATAATCTATTTTTTATGTCTTTAAGTAGTAAGGATTGGCCACCCTTAAGATTCTTTGTTTTTGTTGGGCCAATTTTATATTTTATTTTTTATTAATTTGTATTTAAAAACACATACAGCCCTAATTCACTCTCATACCACAAACCCTTATTTCATAATATTCATTGTAGTGATCAAATAATTTTCGAGGACAGTCAGTGAATCTTTTTGACTTAATTTTAGTCCAGATTTTTTGAGTTTATTAATAATAAATCTTAAGTAAAATTTAAGCTTTTCATATAGTATAAGACAGTTTATTTCTATTATACGTAGTGCAGTAATAATGCACAAATTTTGCAAAAAGAGCAATTACAATTTCAGCAAAAATGTGTAGAGATTGAATTAATGATATTGATTGATATAATATTTATAAAATCTACCTAATAATTATAAAAATATACCTATGGTGAAGCTTGATTCGCTGGACAGGCATAATTCAAAAATGCAAGTTCGGAGTAAGTAACGGACTTTGTATTAAAAAAAAAATTGAGTTAATGAATAGCGTGGTAATAATATATTAAACAATGAATCTTTCAATGTGCCTATTCAATTTAGCTCAAATCAGTTACAGATCATTAATGCGTCATATATACATTTATATGTGGTATGCGTAGCAGGGTATATATATATATATATATATATATATATATATATATTAGGGTGGTCCTTAAAATGGTCATTTTCGAATTTCCTTGCTCCCAGGGGCTCAAATGGTTCCAAATTGATAAAAAACAATTCTCTGAAAGTTTTAGCTCTTAATATTAACGTTTAGATAGAGCGCAATTCAATCAAAGTTTTGTATGGAAATAGCATGGAAAAAATTTTGAAAATTAAAAAAAAATGTTTTAGGTATAACTTGGCGGCAATTGAATGAGTTTTATTCATTCATTTGTTCGCTAAATTACATCTAAAAAACATTTTTAAATTTTTTGAAAAATTTTCCATGCTATTTTCATACAAAACTTTGATTGAATTGCGCTCTATCTAAACGTTAATATTAAGAGCTAACACTTTCAGAGAATTGTTTTTTATCAATTTGGAACCATTTGAGCCCCTGGGAGCAAAAAAATTTGAAAATGAAAATTTTAAGGACCACCCTAATTTATATATATATATTTTGAAATATGTGAGTTTGGTGTTGATATATATTTTGATGAGTTATTTAGAATCGGGCAGTAACACCAAGTAAAGAAAAAAAACTAAAGTAGTTTTTAAATACTTTATTTATCCATACGTTTCGGTCTTCATCGAGACCGTCATTCAGTGGAAAAAGAATTAATTATACAAAAATACACTACACTATTACACTGTGATAACCAGGCTATTAATAATTGGAACATTTAAACTAATTAATTTTTTAGACAATTTTTGCTTACATTCTAGTGTGTACAATTTGACTAACGTCTAAAAACTGAATGAATGTTTTCTATTCATTCAGTTTTTAGACGTTAGTCAAATTGTACACACTAGAATGTAAGCAAAAATTGTCTAAAAAATTAATTAGTTTAAATGTTCCAATTATTAATAGCCTGGTTATCACAGTGTAATAATGTAGTGTATTTTTGTATAATTAATTCTTTTTCCACTGAATGACGGTCTCGATGAAGACCGAAACGTATGGATAAATAAAGTATTTAAAAACTACTTTAGTTTTTTTTCTTTACTTGGTGTTACTGCCCGATTCTAAATAACTCATCAAAATATATATATATATATATATATATATATATATACCGTGTATGTACGGTTTTAGCCAAATGATTATGACAATTACAAAGAAATGATTAAGAAATTTCTTCAATAATTTTTTTAACAAAAAAGAGTCTAATATGATGCCGGAAGAAATTGTAAGCATAAAACTGATGGATTATTTGAGATACGTGACAGTTCTGCCATATCATAGCCACTAATTGGATCTCACTAATCCCCCTCATTAAATCTTGATTTCATATCGAATTCCCAAACAAATTTCTTGCTTGGGACTCTTAGCAATCGTATTTCGGTTTTATTTATCGTATTTAAGATTAAGATGGAATAGATAGACTTTTTGTTTCTAATAAAGAAAATACGAGCAAAGTGGTATATATAGACAAATGACAGTAACGTTTCCATGACTATAACCTTATAACCGCATAATCTTAAAAAACGCATAATCCTAATCAATAATCGCACTGGGTACGGTTATGCTACTTTTTTTTGATCAGCCATAATTTTGTTAATTTACCTGGGAGTAAAGCTAATTAAATGGTAATTAGAACATTTGTCTACGTGGAAATACTAAAATACAAGAAAAGGGCGAGTGTCACAACCGTCCACATCCCAAGAACTGTTGTGACATGCATAACAATAGATCAAAAAATAATAGGCATAAATTTCAATCATTTAAAAAAAACGAATTTTTGAATCTCAGAATCAGCTGAATTGATTTGTCAAATACATGATATAAATAAGCGTGTTATAGCACAAAAAATCGTTATGTCTCGTTATTCACGTTTATATCGAGTAAGAAAGCTATGTCATTCCGTAAACGAAATTACTTTTCTGAATACACAAAAAATCTGTATATCTTTTCTTAGCTGTTTTACAAAAGCTGCTTGGTCGCGCTTTTCTCATTTTCATACAAGGGACCGCTGTACAAATAGCCTGCGATATTTTTCACGTAGACTTTTCGCGCTCTTTGGTGAGTGTGAATTTAAATAAAAATATAATAAAACAAATTCTCGGGCGCTTCATCTCGAGTGCCCAGACTTTGCCATGCAGCCTCGGGCAAACGAAAGAAAGAAAGGCTTGACGACAGATCTCACGACGGGACGCTCGACTCGACTACTTGACGGCTCGACTAGAGACGTTTATCACTTTAAAAACTTTTTTCTCGTGAGAAGACAAATAGATAAAGCAATTCAAATTAACTTTTGATTACTTTACTCGTTTCATCTATTTCATCTTTTCTCAATTTTGTTTATATTTATTTGGATTATATACCCAATAAACATACAAATGTGTAGTATAATTTGTACTAAAAACCAAATTCATAATTTGATTTGTTTAAATGCTGTGTCAGATGATATATATTGTATCATATTTTTCTACTATCATTCTATCTCTGATATTTCAAATTTGTTATTCATGATTTTTTGGTATGTGTTTGTTGCAGCCTTTTGTTGTACTATATTGAAGAAACAGTAACATGACGTATCAATTACAACAAATCTTATAATTAATAGTTTTCTCTACAAAATGAGCTAAAACAATGTTAATTACTTAAAATTATTACCTAAGAGACACACAATAAAGTAATTGTAAATAATTCAATTATTTAAATTGCTTCATTTCTCAACTAAACAAAATATTAAAATATTTTAACAGTTAGGTATATTATGGTGAGTATTTTATGTAGCAGTGAAGTCAGACAAAGCAATTTGAAAAAGTTACGATTTGTCATCAAAGGTTTGAAATCTTTTATGTTTGCTCAAACTCCCTCCGTATATGGAATCAGAAGTACGTTTGAAGTTAGTATAATTTTTTCTGGTTTATTGTGACCACGTTGTTTACTCTGCTTGTATTGTCATTCCAGGCTCTTTGTTCCACGTGGAGATCACTACTTTGTCGCTGCCGCCTCAATGTTAGAAATTACTTTCGCTTTGAAATGAATGAACCGCCAAAACTTTCTTCCGACAAAAAACAACATTATAAAATGATTCATTATTAATTACTCTGTCTTTCTCATGATACAAGATACAAGGTTAAAATTATTACGCATTTTTTAACCGTATGTCAAACAAGTGACGGTAATTTGTTTTTGCAAATCACACACACACCCATATATATACATGCGTGTATATAAATATATCAGATTTTATATTTGCTATGCCTTATGATAGTGGCATAGCAAATTGGTAGTAATTTTGAAAAAAAAAAGAAATAAAATCACCTTTATTTATTTATTTACCTATCTGCTTTAATGAGTAACTTACGGTGGAGCGATCTTGTCAGTTTTAGTACATTTCCGGGAGAAGTACATATATCAGAAAATACGACTGGCTAATTATGTTTTCACGACGTTTTAAGTTATACTGAATTGTTTGATACCAAATTGAAAGAATGTTGATGTGTGTATATATGTCTTTTCGTGGACATTTTCTCAAAGAATCTGAGCCAAAATAAAAAATTCAAAAACCATTCGATGAAACTCGGTAGAGACTCCCGTTGTTTAGTTTTACAAGACGATTGGCCGAGCCGTTTTTTTTGTCCACGTTTTCACAAAAATCCTGAACTAATTCTGAAAACATAAAAACCTTTTAGTTGGGAATTCTAGTGATTAGTTTTTGGTCAAAATCGGCCGGGCCATTTACTTGTAATTAATTGTTCAACAGTTTTTTCACGATTTTGATGAAACTGGTAATGACGACAGACTTTATGGCCTATGGTTGAAATATTAGAGATCTTTAAAAAGCGGTTAAATTATACATATTTATTAAAATTTGTTATGATGGGCCACGTCAAAATTTTAAAATTTGATAAATTCAATTCGTATTGATTATGTCGTAAGCATTGATATATATATATATATATATATATATATATATATATATATATATATACCTAAACAGAGAGGTCTAATATAATTTCAAGCTAATTATGAAGCCGATCTGCCCCTCTATATATAATACTACTATTATTAACTATTGAGGCTATTCTAGGAATTCATTACCGTTATCGTATTTCATTCATTCGCAGTTGATATCCCTTAATTGTTCTGCAAATCGTTAATGATTGATGCAATGAAATGTATTTTATAGATATTATACATACACAATTGTATATGCTGGCAATTCAAAAATGATATTGAAACGATTGATTATATTATAATTATATCCATATGTACATTTTAAAATATATTTATAATTAATTGTTTGACATTCTTAAAAGTTCTCACAAAAATCCTAACATTTTTACATCAAACACGATCAATAATTTGCGCAAGAACAAATAATTCCGCAATAAAACAAAAATAATAAGATGGCCAGTAGATATTGATAATAATTAAGATAACTAGAAATAATTTACATTAAAAATAATTTTATTATAATTCACTATTGTTAACTCTGATTCAATTAATTAATGTTCATCTTTTCCATCCTTTTAATAGAACTGTTACAGTTATAAATTAACGAATAACAAAACCGAAATTTCAAATCCCGTGAATTTGTAAAGTTCAGAGTTGTCATCAGTTCTGTGTGGTAGTCAAACAGAGAAGTTCAATAAGACTGCCAGAGCTGTCTTGCAAAACTATTGCAGGGTGATCCTTTCGATTCGTGGTCTCGAGCCTTTGTTTACACGAATGAAATGTTTCGGCATGGTCGTACAGTTGCTGGGCAATATTCACTGGCAATAATGATTATCCAAACTTTAGAGAAGCCATTTTCTAATACATATACTCTATAATAAAAACACGACTTCAAAACTCACATTACCAAATACAATCATTATCATAAATTAAAATGAAAGCTATACTCAAAATAGAAAACTAATAAAAATTGCATGCATCTTATAGCATTGAATTGTATGAGTTTAAACTTGTGCTTTTATTTCATTAGTTATAAAAAATCTTGCTTTTTATGTTCTTTTAATTATGCCCTCATCTATTTGGGCCTGATCTTTTGAATAAAGACAAATAACTAGTGAGTCGAGACAAATAACTATTGAGACAACATTAATTGCCGCAAAATCGCTGCGCGAAAAATCATATAAGATGACAAAGGCCTAGACTGCGGCGTTGTAGATAAGAATTACTAATATTCGGTGATATTGTGACGGATTAAAGGGGGGTTGATACTCCCCTTTCTTAGGGTAAATGCAACGACTGCCTAATATTACATCTAGCGTTGCATCCCCAACGAAAGGGTTACACCAACTCCTAAACCCGACTTCTTTAACCACCCTGTAATTACCTGTGGAAAAGCCAACTAACTACGCGAATGAAACAGAATGTACTTTCAGCTTATTTAATTATTACTGATTATTGTTACAGATCCGAGGGAATGGCTGTGCCTACGCACAGCCATGGTTCTATACTTAAACCCTAGTGTACTGAGTTATTATTATTAAGTACTATACTAGCGGGGTATAGTATTACAGATATAAAAGAGTATACTAAACGGAATACACGGATAACTAATAACGATGACGGAGGGAATAGCTTTTGAAACAATAATACATCTGACCTTTACTGGAACGGGTTCTCCTCTCCTGGCACAACACACACACCACTATACACAAAGCGGGTCCAAGGGCTGACGCCCTGGACACGACCGACCATCCACAGAGGATGTTACAATTCTTAATGATCTCTTTCAACCCCAGACTGGACCTTATATTGGCATCCCTATTGGGCGTGGTGGGGGAGCGTCATTGCACTGGTGGTTATGCAACCCTTTTGACGACAATACCGATTGTCGTTACACGCCCCCCTGTCACAGTAGAGTCGGCCTCGGCTCTTAAATTCAAAGTTGAAATTATTGCCCTCTCCTGGTTTTTTCCGGGTTGTTCCGGTGTTTTTCGTAGGGTCCTGTTTTGCCCTTTGGTCCTCGTCTTTGGGTTGGCTAGGTTAACTGAGTTTGCTCAAGTGTGAGCCTTGGCTACTGGACGATGATTGTAGTTGTGGTTGTGTGCTGGCCATCGTTCAGGTGTTGTGGTTCCGGTCAGATATTCCTAGAATCCTGGTAAGCTATTCCCCCTTTGATTACAAACTCAAAACACGTAGCAGCTAGTAAACATAAACTTACGTATACACAAGTCTGATAAAAAAAAATACATCAACATCATTAATACAAAAAAAAACGAAAACAAAATCCTTCAGTAACACAAAAATTACAATACAAAAATAAGTCCGTTTGCTTAAGACTATCTTAACCTATTTCGTTCTCAAAGAAACCGTGTTGGGAGAAACTGTACTCAGCAAATTCAGAAAAAAAAGAAAAAAACAAGATTAGACTCAGAAAAAAAAGTAGTTATATACCACAGACTAACAAAAGACAAAAACTTAATAGAAAAAATATTCGAAGTACAATCGTTTTTCGTAACACGTTTCCTTGAAACGCAATCTTATCCTATGTGCGTGTGCTGTCACCTATTTTCTTGGTTGTAGTATTAGAATTAATGAAATAACCGTAGCCCGAATTATAAATTAGTTCGCCAGAAACCATGAACCCGATGATATGGACAATCTTTTACTGCGTAACGCGCGGGAAAACTTTGAGAGAAAAAAAAAAAACGACACTAATATGACAATAAATAGGAAGCAAAAATACACGTCAATTTACAAAATTCAATTATTTACATAACTAGTTCATTTTTACGGACGCGACGTTTACCGTAATTCAGCCTCTACTGGTGTGATTGCCCCCCAAATACAAGACCACAGATGGGGGCTAAGATCTAGTTATCCTTCTTGCTCCCCCCGCAGCGCCCCAACCATAATAACACTAGACCGACCGCTTATGCCCACCCAAAAACAAATGGCACTTACAATCACCTGTGTAAGCGGGACACACCCAGAGTTCCCCAGCTCGGCACAAGGGCCCTCAAAGGTTGTCTCCTTCGCGGGGAAATGGCGACGTGCGACCTATGGCGCCATTCCAGTCTCACTGAAGGTACCTTCGCAAATAATCCTATAATTTCATACAATAATTGTCACATATATTCAACGGCTGCGGGTTTGATTAAGGGCGGTTTCCCCGATTGAAACCGTACGCGTCCATCGATTCGGGCACCTCAATGGTCCTCGCTCGTGGACAACTGGGCCCAGCTTTAGACAATAATATTCTTATATTCGCATAAAACAAAAAAAACGTAAATCCGATATGGCTCCCGATGTCAGTCTGCAGACTTACATTTATACTCTCTATATGTCGACTAACTTATTCTCCACAACCAAAATCCTTCTCATAACTTCTTATATATCCTATCCTATTCTAAAACTTAATTCTATAACTTATCTAAGGGAGGGGGAGGGGAATCTTAGAACTAAACCTATTACTATAATTGTTGATATTATGATTAGTTATTAATGTATGCACATCTATATATAAGTATAAGCTTAAGAACAAAGATAGATGTGAAAAGAATATTTTTAGTCGCTTGGTTCACGACCAAAAAATTGTTTTATTCTACTAACGTGGACCGTGTCGTATCTGTACCCATTTCTAAATTTACGCTTAATTTTGTAATTAAGGTCTGATAATTTATCGGCTATCTTATAAGGCCCGTGCCATGTATGTTGTAATTTGTCTGATTGGCCCTTTCTACGCACTTCTGTGTTTACTAACACCCACTGGCCTACTGCGAATTCGGCGTGTCTACGGTTTTCATTATACTTTTCTGTTTGTTTTTGTTGGGCCTTCTCGATATTTTGTAGTACTCGCTCGCGAATCGAGTCCAGCTCTTTTATCGCGAGTACTCTGTCGCTTGCCTCGGCTACCTCTACTAGCGCGACGTCACTCGGCAGCCGGGCCTCTCTGCCATACATTAGGAAGAAGGGGGTGGCACGGGTTGTTTCTTGCATCGACGTATTATACGCAAACGTTACTAACGGAACGTACTTGCACCAATCCTTTTGTTGTGTGGAGACGTACATGGAAAGGCTTTGAGCCAGGGCGCCGTTAAAGTGTTCCACGAGGCCGTTACATTGTGGATGATAAGATGTTGTTGTTTTATTTGTAATGCCCAAACTCCTATTTAATGAAACAATTAGTTGCGAGCAAAAGTTAGCGCCTCTATCGGTAAGAAAGGCGTCTGGGCACCCGTGGCGGCAGATTATATTCTCTATAATAAATACAGCCGTTTCTTCGGCTGTTTGTGTCGGTACTGCCCTCGTTTCGACCCATTTAGTTAGGTAGTCGATTGCTACTATTACATATTTATTACCCCTATCGCTTTGCGGGAATGGTCCCAGGAAATCCATTCCTACTAGGCCGAAAACGTGAGTGACCGGTATTGGTTGCATGAGGCCTTGTTGTAGTCTTTTTGGTGATTTTCGCGATTGACAGTGTGCGCACGACCGTATGTACTCTTGTATTTCTTTAAGCATATTGTCCCAGAAGTACCGTCGTCTGATTTTATTAGTCGTTTTCGTCAGTCCGTAGTGAGCACCTGTCGCTGGGTCGTCGTGGCATGTCTCGAGAATCTCTCTCCTTAGTGCCTTCGGTATTACAAGTAGTTTGCCTGTGTTATTTGGTCCGGCATCTCTTTTAAATAGTATGTCGTTGTGTAATAGGTAGCTACGCGATTTACGAGCAGTTTTATTTGTGACGTGTTCCGGGTTGTGTAGAGCTAGTATCAAGTCTCTGAGGTCACTGTCGATGCGTTGCATTTGTGCTATGTCCCTAGAATGTGTATTATTTCCGGTTAGCATACAGATTTTCAAATCATCGTCTGTCGGGTAGCGTGATAAAGCGTCTGCGTCTGTATGTAAGTTACCGTTTTTATGTCGTATCTCGTATTCGTATTCCTGTAGTTTAATTACCCAACGGGTTAGTCTCGTAGATAAGTCTTTTGATTTCTGTAGCCAGCATAGAGCGTGGTGGTCTGTTATTATAGTAAATTTTTTTCTCCATAGGAACGGTCTAAAATGTCTGATGGCCCATATAATGGCTAGGCACTCTTTTTCGGTCGTGTTGTACTTAGTTTCTCGTTGTTGGAGTTTACGCGATGCGTATGCTACCGGGTGTTTACCGTCATTTTGTTCTTGTACGAGTACTGCTCCTAGGCCAATATCGCATGCGTCGACGTGTAGTTCTGTCGGTAAGGTTGCGTCGAAGTGTGCGAGAACGGGTTTTGATATTAGTTTTCCTTTTAAAGATTGAAACGCGCTTTCTTGTTCCGATCCCCAATGAAACTTTATGTTTTTGCTAGTCAGTACTGTAAGTGGGTGTGCAATTTTCGCGAAGTTTTCTATAAATTTTCTGTAAAAATTTGCGAGTCCTATGAATGAGCGAATGTCTTTAATCTTTTTAGGTCTTGGAAAATTTTGTACAGCTGTAATTTTGTCCGGATCTGGGGAGATCCCTTTGTCGGAAACTATATGGCCCAAAATCTTGACGCTGGTAAAACCCAAGGAACATTTACTAGGCTTAAGTTTCAGGCCCGCAAGTCTCAGTCTGTCTAGTACTGTCGATAGTCTGCTTAAGTGTGTTTCAAAGTCGTTGGATTTTATAATTATATCGTCTAAGTAAACTAGGCAGGTACTCCATTTAAGGCCCCCTAGAACGTTGTCCATACATCTCTGAAAAGTCGCGGGGCTAGAGCAGAGTCCGAAAGGTAAAACGTTGAATTCGTATAGTCCGTCTGCTGTAATAAATGCTGTTTTCGGTCTGTCTTTCTCTTGCACTGGGATTTGCCAGTAACCGCTTTTCAAGTCGAGTGTCGAAAAGAAATGGGAACCGTTCAAATTTGTTAAAATGTCGTCCATTAGTGGTAAGGGGTATTTGTCGGCGATAGTTACTTTGTTTAATTTCCTATAGTCTACGCAAAAACGCCATTCACCGGACTTTTTCTTAACCAAAACTACGGGGCTGGCCCAGGGACTCTTTGAGTTTCTTATAACTCCTTCTTGTAACATTTCGTTCACTTGGTTTTGAATTTCTTGTCTCTCTTTTAGGCTGTTTCTATATGGCGCGGAGTTAATTGGTTTTGCGTTGTTTGTGTCTATTGTATGTTCAACTACGTCCGTCGGTTTGAGTGTCCGATTTTTCCAGCAAAATACGTCGGCGTACGTTTCGATTAGGTCGAGTAAGCGATTGTATTGGTCGGCCTGTAAGTCGTTGTTCACCGTTACCTCGCTTATGTCAATGATGTTGGGCGTTGTCGTGTTGTTCTCGTTGCATTCGAGGTTGTAAATCGCGGCTCTCTCACTGAGCGTGCCTATCTGCTTGTTTTTACCGAGTGCTACGGCTCCGGTGTTTGCGTTCAATAAAGGTAAGTATTGTATGTCATTGTCATTCCTTAGTAAAGAGCAGTCAATTATTAATCCTCGTCGAGTAAGTTCTATGTCCGGTTCAAAAATGTATTCTCCGTTACCATCGTACTTTGAGGAATTTATTTGAATATTATATATGAGGCCGGCTTTGAAAGTGAAGTTACTTTGCAAGAAAATGGCGCCGTTAGTGTTAATCGCCCGGACTACCATTGGATTCTCGTCGGTACTTAAACTTGTATGAGATTTAATATTTTTTAAACTGTATAAGAAATTGTATATGAAGTTTGAATTGTTGTATGAAAACGTGACTGTCTCTAAATTAAAATCTATGATGGTGTTAGCTTGAATATTAAAATCGTTACCTAAAATGACGTAGTCGTTTTCGATATCGAGAACGTAAACTTCGAGTTTCATTATACTCTCACTATCGAGCTGAATTTCTATTTGTGAGACTCCTAAAATATTTGTACTTTTTCCGAAGCCAAACGTAATGGTTGTTTGTCCTGAGAAGGGCAAAATGTTATGATGAAATTGACATTGTTTACCTATGACTGAGGTCATGGCTCCTGAATCTATTAAAACTATTGTAGGTGTTTGATTAACAGTTAATTCTATGTAAGTTGCCGGAGTAATGTTTGTCCCTGTGCGTATTGGGTTTGATTTTAAATGATGGACTACCTTCTGCGATTGCCCACGAAACGCGTTTGAAAATTTTGACTTGGTTGCGCATGCCCGGATGAGTTTACTCTGTTATTTGTGTTACATGACATCGCAAAATGGCCCGATCGCCCGCATATATAGCACGTTGGTCTACCTGTAGAGGTTCGACCGCCTCTGTTATGAAAGTCTTGTCCACCTCTGTTATCGTAGTGCCGTTGTCTAATTGGCGTAACGTCCCGTCTGTGTCTTGTCTGCGTGTTGTTGTACGTGAGTTGTCTAAAATGATTTGTTAACTCTTTAATATCGTCCCGCAGTTTAGTTACTTCATCGTCTCCTGTGTCAACACCGTAAATTTGTCTGTATGAGTCCGCTTTAAGTAATTGTGTTATGAATTGTGTTACGTCGTTTAGTGAGAACTGAGAAGCCTGGGCAACCAAAGATTTTGGTCGAAGGCCTTTTAATATATATCTTATGACAGTCCCGTCATTCATGTTTAGATCGATTTTGTCGCAGAGTTCTGTCACCGCTTGTATGTAATGTTTTAGTTCTTCATTTGAACCCCTAATTCTGTTGTCTAAGATCGCTTGAGCCCTATCTTGACTACCGTGTTCCGGAAAAGCGGTGTATAGATCGCGACGGCATTTATCCCACGAGCCTAGAGTATCGCGCCGTAATTGTTTTAGGTACCACATGCGAGCTGGTCCTTGTAAGTATTGTAGTAAGAAGTCTAGTTTGTCGTTGTTGGACCATCCGTTTATGCGCGCGGCGTGCTCGTATTCTAATAAAAATTCGCTAACGTCTTTATTGCCATCGAAGCTATTACACAGATATGTTAGTTGTTTTCCCGCGCGGGCGGGTGTTAGGGTAAGTCTATTTTGTCCCGTTGCGCTTTCGACTGAAATTGGTGGTTCGGTGCAGCCAGCCGCTTCGAAAATAGAAGCTGGATTAGGTATATCCGCGAAGTCGCTTTCGTTGTCCATATTATCGCTTTCTTCGATCGGGTTGACGGCGTGACTAAGGTTACGTTTAGCTAATCTTGTTACTACTTTATCTTTGGGTGGCGCGGGGGTAACCGGCATAGTTGTACAAAATGTAAAAGCTAGATCTATATCTCCTTTTCAATTTGCAAGTGATTGTATCTTTAAACCCAAGTAATTAGTGACAGCCGTCGCGATATAATGCTAGATATATTTAATGTATTACAATAGAGCAGCTAATTATACAAAATGGATATTCTTATTACTGCACAGTAAATGTGGAAAGAAAGGAAGAGAAAGAAAAAAAAAACGAAAACTTAGGTGCTATGACACTAAGAGACGCGCTATATTAACTAATATTCAATCAAAAAAGAATAATAAAAGAAAGGACTTAATAACGAAAATAAAGTATTATAACATATATCTTATACCTTAGAATGCAGTTCGTGCTACAGTAGTACAACAAAAAAAATGAATTTATCTGGAAGCACAAAGGTGTAGCCCAGTGTAGACTATTTATGAACAAAAAAGCTTAACCAGTTACAAATTTGAATAAAATGCTATTAATTTAGTGTACTTATTTACTAGGTTACTTACGAACAGCACTTATGCCTCTCTTATCATTAACACGTTATTTATTAATTTAACCACTAAACTAGAATCTAGTAACTTAATAAAATTAATTTGTTATAATAAACCAAGATATTGGTGTTAAAAGTAATAAAATTAAAAACTAGAAGAAACAAGAAACCAAAAAAAAAAATTACACTATTACAGAACCACCTTAATATGTCTCTATGATAGTCTGTATTTTGATTTCACTGTTTTGTCAATTATTCTGCACTGTGACTTTAATGTTGAAAGTTAGGTAACTGAATTTGTTTAACACACTAATAAATATTATCGCTGCGCTTATAACTTCGTTGAGTTAATATGTTAAATTATGAAGAATAACGTAAAGCTCGAACTGTTCTGCGACTTATTGTTTGTGCGGCGATAAGTACCAGTTTTAATCTCACTCTTATGTTAGTATAGAACAAAGTATAGGCTGATTTATAATAGTTCCGAAATTGTCCCGCTAGCAACTGACCAGTAAATGATCTTTCGGGTGTGCGAGGTAGTATCTTTGACTTTACGATGGGGTGGGAATATTAGAAGGAAGGGCAGAAGAGTGACTTGGCGGGGGTGTTTCGTCGCCTATGCACTATTCATGTCTTTAAAACTAGCATCGTTTGCCCCGCCCATGCGTAGTTCCCACTCCCTTATTTTAATTTGGTCATTACTTTTTTTTTTTTTTTTTTTTTTTACGACACGATCCCTTAGTTTATATATCTATTTATATGGGTATAATTAACCCTGAATCCGAATATCAACTTTACCCTATCTGAAATTACACATTCTTGTTTGCTTCCTTTATTAATATCTCTCATTAATTTATTTGCCATATCGGATCCCTTAATCAGGATTGAGCGGTCAAAAACACGAGCCAATAACTATTGACGAGACAGAATTAAAGTATTTTCAATACAATTCAAATCGTATTTTGTCCATATAAAAGGGTGTCACGAAAATTTAACAAAACGTCGACGGAATAAACGCGGTAATACCATACAAACGTTCGTTTGGTTTGATTTACGGTAACATTATCAGTGAACAAAAAACATACGACGAAAATAATACATAAACGATTTGGGCAGCTTAACATATTCAACATTTCAACTAACAATTGCCCTCAATACTCTCATTACCTTCAACGCCTTGTAACATAGGCCATAAACTCTATCCGTAAACCAAACCAAACCTTCGCGACGCGCGGCAAAAAAAAACACAACTCAACGATATATACAAATATGAAACAAAACCTTATTCGAATATATTAAAGTGGCGAACAAAACGGATAATGCAATAATGATAAATAGGATAAAAACAGTAAGAGTGACGAAGTTACGCGTATGATAGAAAAACTAAGTGTTATGAAGTAATAAAACATTAAGTTTAATAAGAAATGGACAAATATGAAGAAGAGAAAAAAAACTACTAGTTCGAAAATAAAAACAGCGAAAAACAAAATGTCACTGGCCGTTCTAGCTGTATGACGCACACAACTAGAGCGTTTATCCAACCGTCGGGTACAGGTCCGTACTTGGCAAGACCGAGTGAAACCCTTACCAGTGTCCCTGCGCCCGCAGAGATATGACTTCTAAAAGACACTTTGTGCCTGCAATCTGCTCTAATTAACGAAGGTTGGCTAGTCCTTTCGTTACCGTGCCGCATACGATGTATAACTAGACTGGTCGCGATAGCCGTTGTAATCGTTATGCAAAGAAATCATATCCCAATCCTACTATTAGTAGAATCGGTTGGATAAAGCCGCGAATAGAGCACCAGACAATGGTGACCCGGCAGAACTGAGGCCAACATTAGTACGCGTAATCATAACAAAAAAGGAAATATTTAAAAAAAGAAAAGAAAAACTTTATCCAAATTATTAAAACTAATTCATTATTGCATCATCTTACAAAAAAAACACGAAAACGTTACACGACGTTAAAACATAAAATATAAAAAAAAAACTATACTAATACTACAAACCAATTACATTATACAAATTTATTACAGAACCCTCCAGCTGGTCAGATACAAATAGCATGTCTATGATGTAACGATTAAGAGAAAAGAAAAGTTACAATAAACTCGAAAATAACATTAACATCTTGGTTCGGCACTTTCTGCCTGCTAATACATTTTTTTTTTTTAAACTCTTTGCGTTCTCTACGCAATTTTTTTTCACATACGCGGCCTTTGCGCCCCTTGTTACCGCGTGTTTCCTCGAAAATTCACTTCATTTTCAGATCATAGACATGCTAACTACTATTCCCTCCGTGAACGCCTTAATAAAAACATAAATAAAACCATAGTGTTCAGACAAAATACTTTAATCTAAAAAGTATTTGCTAACTCATATTTGATGGATTCTCCGTGGTAAAAAATATCTTTCGCAGATTTTGTTTTTTTTTTCATTTAAAAGAAACAAAACTGACGTAAATATATTATTTCGATTATAAAAGCGAAATTTACTGACAAATTTACCGACAAATCAGAATTTATAAACATTAACATAGTCCTATCAGAATCCTAGCTAACGTACATACTAATAACCTAATACAAAGTATATAATAAAAAGAAAGAAGTGTATCAGTCTTACACTATATATTTACTAACATATTAAATGTTATATATTATCCTAACTATCCTATCTCTATCGTGTTTTAATCTAAGTAATTCTGTCTCATTCGCAAATCCTTTCGAAAAAAAAATTATGTAATTACAGGGCTCATCCAACTTCACGAACAAGATTAACAACACACATACAAAGCAATAAAAAAAAAAATTAAAAAAAAAAAAAATAAAACGAATTAATACCATTTGCGGTTATCTGTATTCTTATTAACTACAATCATAGAGTAAAACAATTATTGAAATGGAAAAAAAAATGTTTCAAATTATGCGAAATTTAAGACGAATATGGAATTTTACAAGTACCGGATGGCGCCCGACGGGCTTCGCCGGCGACCGGTGCCCGACGGACTTCGCCGGCGACCGGCGCCCTGTGGCGCGGTGTTCGAGTGTCACCAAAGAAAAAAAAAGGACCCATGGCAATATATTTAGGCTCTTTGTGTAAATATGTCATCGACCAAAATATTAGAGAAATTCGTGAAACAAAATATTTAGCTATTAATGTCTGTTTTCGAAGACAGGAAAAAAAAAACGATTTGTGTGTGGCATTAGGTCAAGTGTTTTACGAAACTTGAGTTTTACGAAGAAAATGCTCGCTGGACAATGTTTTTAAGATCTTTCGAACTAGACTATCAAAACAAAATACTTGAAACGACTCGAAAACTGTTTGACGATTTATAAATGGCTTTACAGAAATTGAATTACAGGAAAAAAAACACGATTTGTGTGTGGCATTAGGTCAAGTGTTTTACGAAACTTGAATTTTACGAAGAAAATGCAATATATTTCGCAGGGCAATGTGTTTCAAATCTTTCGAACTGGACTATCAAAACAAAATACTTGAAACAACGCAAACCTTGCGTGACGATTTATATATGACTTTACAAAAATTGAAATCGATATGGATATTTGACCGAGTTTTTTTTTTTATATATATCCAGGGGGATCAAAACGGAACGACGTAACAATTAAAATTAACTACATTTTTTGTAATATTATATTCAAAGAGAAAAAAAATAGAATGAACACACACAACAATTAAATGAAATCTGATAGTAAAAATAAAAATAATACTTTGAACATTTTTTTGTAATGTTATAAACATAATAGGTTAAATAAATATGAGTTTAATAATTTTAAATAAGTTAAATAACTTTAAATTCAATGATTTTATATACTATATAGAACTAATCTTAACAAGTATTAGGTAAGAATTATAAAAGACATATCGAAACAGACCGTCTCCAAAACAATAGATTTGATCAATTAAATTAAATTAAACACTCAATAAAATTCCATACTCAGGACATATTAAAGAAAAAAAAAAATCACTTATATTTTCAATGTAATAAAATTCTACTAAAATTAAAACTACCACGTCACCGAGAAAAGTACACGATAAAAATGAAAATGCACAGGTAAACACAAAGTAATACACGTGGAAAATACAATTATAATTACCACATTATTTAATATTCAAATTTTAGATTTACTAAATTTACCGAAAAACTTAGTCCCGCATCAAACAACTTTCTTAAATCTTTACATACAACGGAAACGCAACTAGTGGGAGCGACTCGCCTAGCTTTTAATAAAAATTAATTAATAATAACTTAAAATTAATTAATAATTAAAAATATTAAAAATTTGTGAGGGGGGTTTATGGGGGGATCGAATGCGTTTTCACCATTGTGACGGATTAAAGGGGGGTTGATACTCCCCTTTCTTAGGGTAAATGCAACGACTGCCTAATATTACATCTAGCGTTGCATCCCCAACGAAAGGGTTACACCAACTCCTAAACCCGACTTCTTTAACCACCCTGTAATTACCTGTGGAAAAGCCAACTAACTACGCGAATGAAACAGAATGTACTTTCAGCTTATTTAATTATTACTGATTATTGTTACAGATCCGAGGGAATGGCTGTGCCTACGCACAGCCATGGTTCTATACTTAAACCCTAGTGTACTGAGTTATTATTATTAAGTACTATACTAGCGGGGTATAGTATTACAGATATAAAAGAGTATACTAAACGGAATACACGGATAACTAATAACGATGACGGAGGGAATAGCTTTTGAAACAATAATACATCTGACCTTTACTGGAACGGGTTCTCCTCTCCTGGCACAACACACACACCACTATACACAAAGCGGGTCCAAGGGCTGACGCCCTGGACACGACCGACCATCCACAGAGGATGTTACAATTCTTAATGATCTCTTTCAACCCCAGACTGGACCTTATATTGGCATCCCTATTGGGCGTGGTGGGGGAGCGTCATTGCACTGGTGGTTATGCAACCCTTTTGACGACAATACCGATTGTCGTTACAATATTAGATGAGAACTCAAGATATATTTTTGGTATATTACGTTTGAACGTGTTCGAAGTTATTCAAGCAATAAATCAGATTCATATTAAAAGAATTTTTGAATGCAATATTTAACACAAAAAACACTAAATGATATTAGTTACTCTTAAAATGACAATATACACAATACTCGAACATGTGGATGTATAATATTATAATATATCGTAATAATTTTATGTTCTCATGTTGTTTTATGTATTACATCAATAATATCAACAATTTCCCATATTAGCCTACATTCTTCATAGTAGACTTTAAAGACTATATTACAACATATTTTGAGTAGTATTAAAATAAATAATTGTAAAAATTCCAAGAGTAATTTTTAAGTTGTCTCTAATCTATATAAAAAATATTATTTTATTTATGAGTGTTATCGTTAAAAATTTAATGAATTTGTTGATTTGACATCACGTCAAATTCATTCAGCGTTAAACCTGATCCATAATTTATTAATATTAACTTCACGAAGAAAAAGTTTGTTTTCATCAAATAATCCGATTTGCTAATTTTATGTTTTCTCGACGTTTCAAGCCATTCTAAATTGAATTAGACCAAATTTGGCAAAAGTATGTGTGACCAGATTTTTTGCCGTAAATCGACATTGTCTTAAAAATCGGTTTAGGTAGAAATCGGCCGGGCCGTTTTCTTGTAATAAATTGTTAAAAAAAAATTTCGACGATTTTTATGATTTTTTTTTACGGTAGATACCATAGCTTTATGAATCATACTAATATATAACAGCCCTATGACAAGTCGTTTAATTTTAAAAATTCATCAATGTTTGCAAAAATTAGTATCGTTTTTTTGTTTATCGAAGTTGGTACTTTCATCGACGTTTGCTTAAAAAAGGCCTGAACCGATTTTAAAAATTTAAAATTTTAAAACTTCGATATATTTTGATTTGTTTTTTTGTAAATAGCAGAAAAGTGAAAAAATTTTCGTTAACGTTTTAACGTTTTCTCAATTTAAATCTATTTTAAAAAATCAAAATCTTTTTGAAAGATATTGATATAAAATGATACTTAGTTTTAGATAAAAATCTACCGAGCCGTTTTCTTAAAATTAACCGAAGAAAAAAAATTGGCGATTTTTATGAAGCTTTTTTGGCAATAGATATCATGGTCTTATAAAACATGCTAAAATGTTACGGCCCTACGACAAATAAATTATTGTTAAAAATTTATCAAAGTTTGAGAAAATATTATAGTCAAAATTTGTGTCAAAAGTTGCTTTCGTGATGTGATGAGTAAAACATTATAAATTCATTAAAATTTAAAATAATGAGCTGCAATTTTAGAACTTACAAGCACTTGCTTGTGCAGTATAATCAATAAAATGTGGGGATCAAAGAGGCCATGGTTTCATTCAATCATTCATGTCATGACATTTTTAAAGTTTTGAAAACATAATCTTTATTACAATTTTTAAACATTTTCAATAATTTTTTACAATATCTTTAAACTTCGGTGTTTTTTTGATATTAACAACAACGGGCTTGCGCAAAAGATTATCCTTTTTGACAACAAGTTTATAATCATCAGCAATTCTGGATTTTTGGATCTTGGAAACTTCATTATTTTTATTTTCTCCAACGCCAGAGTTAAAAGACTTCAAGATATCATCCGGTTTACTGTTGCTGACCACTTTATTCACATCAGATTTTAGGCGAGCTCAATTATGGTATACATCAAGTTTGTGATCATCGGTAATCTTGTTGCTGAAAAATTTATTGTTATCATTGTCTCCTATGTGACAATGGAAGGCTTTAATAAAAGTTCATCCATTTTGCTGCTGTCTGTTGACTGAAGAGCCAAATCATTGTCATTAAAATCAATTGTTTTGATTTTATCGTTGTTAAACAATTCACTATTTTTGTTGTCAATTGGATTGTCATTATCAAGTTTACCATCATCAATAACTTTGGCCAAGTCATTCTCAACATTAGACAATTCACTATTGACATTATCTTTTACTTGAGCATCACTATCGTCAGTGTTGGATGATTTGAGCCATCCAGAATCTTTTTTGCTGGAATCGAATTCTTTATACATGTCCGATGGCAAAAGTGATTGGTATTCTTTGGAGAACACTTTAGCGCTGATTTTGAGTTTTATCACACTTTCAAGATCCAGACTACTTTTGGGCACATTTTTGGGATCATCTTCACTGTAATCTCTCTTCTTTCTGGTGTTGGCATCGAAGCCAAAGGAATGGGCGCAATCAATCCTGGCAATCTGTTCCGGTGTTAAATCCTGGTCTTCAACATGCGCATGATGGTGATGAATTAATTAAATTGTAAGGATCTCTTTCATACTTAATTTGATCGTACCCAATAGGATCCTTTTTTGGGAATATGCTACCATGCTTTTTCGGGTACGGTCTTGGGATTCTGCCAGTCCGAGAGAGTATTACCTGCACTATACCTTCGCCTGACAAGTTTTCCCTCGAAGGATAGCCTTCTGATTCTGGCATCGATTTTATAAGCTGGAGTCTTCGTTTCACACGCATTTCTTCAAACGCTTCACGTTTCTTTCGAAGAATCTCCGTCTATTCTTTCTTTGTTTGGAATTGAAAAGGGATTTTGATGAGAGTGGCGACCAATTTGGGATCCATGGGTTTTGCAGCATCTCGAACCCACTTGAAAACTCCACTTTCCTGTTTAACATGGTTGATGAAAGTTTGTAACCTTCGACTTGGTTGCTCATCCTCGACCTCAAAAACTCGTTGGATCAAAGTTAGCACGAAGAAGCAGATTAATAAAAGTACTAATGCAATTTTAGCCATTTTGCAAATTTTGTTGATTTTAATTATTCGAAAGAAACTGTTGTATAAAAATACTAAAAACTTAAATAAATGGAAATGAACAAATATGCTCTGAAAATATTTATCTAAAAAAATATCATGACATGAATAATTATTTTTATCCAAAAACCATGGTCTCTTTGATCCCCACAGTAGTAACAGATAATTTTAATGTGTTTGAGAAAATTCTATTGGAAATTGCTATGTTTTAAGATTTAACAATAACTTCATTTTCAAACTAAATAGTTGAAAGTTTTATCTAAATATCTATGTCACAATTTTGGTTGATTGAGTCAATTATTACACATTTCGGGAAATTCGCGCAACTTGCCTCAACGCTAAATACCACTTTCAACTAGTTAGTTATTATTACTATGACTAGTTTAAAAAATACTTATATGGTTTAAAAACTCGGTGAATATTTTTTTATGTTCATAATTTTTTTATTTAGATAAACCAGCTATAAATAATAATACACGTTATTTTTGTATAATTACTGAAAGACAGATGTAAAAGTCAATACGTGTATATGTGTGAACACTGAAAAAATTATATAATATTTTTACGATTCAGCAATAAAAGTTATAATTAACAAATGTTTTCAACAAGATGTGGTGTGTCTAGTTATTAAGTCGTCTTATGAAATGCGATGCAGTTGTAAATTATGATCTTTCATTAACCATTTCATATACCTCCTTAATTTCACGTAAAATCTAGAAGGAGCGAGCTGTAAGTAGGATATGCTACTGGCTTCTCTGAGCCAGTCAGTAATTTGTTCACTTATGTTCTCGACTGCCGGTGCAATCGATTTTCCGTAAATAATTATGGTATATATTGAGCCCCGAATATTCAGACCTCTGTTGAAACGTTAATAAACATAAATATTCTCTTATTACGTTAAACTGAATGAGCATTAGTCAATGCATGGCCGTGAAAAATTTTAGTTGCTTTTAGCCTATGGGCCCAGCGGTGCCAAAATCGATTCGAACGTAGTTTAGCACCAACTAGTTCAGGGTTCGCTGGGTCGATTCCCGCTACCGCCATATCCTGAGATCAGGCAGCTTTAATATCAAATTTTTGCTTGAGGTTAGAGATCTCAATATAAATTCAAGTGGAAATCGCCCATTGTAAATATATAGTTGCAACATTCAATGGTATGAGAATCATTAGACGTAAGAGCTACTATAACTAGTTGGTATTAGTATTTTGCCTTGAGGCAAGTTACATGAACTTCCCGATATGTGAAATCAACAATTTTTATAATTGAACCAGTTTCCGTATGACTTTAATGGTTTAGTATGTTCATTAAGACCAAGTACTCTATCATTATCCAAGTAAATCGTCTAATTTTAATTTTAACAAACTTCAAAAAACTACTCATTTTCTCGAACTTTGATGAAGTTTTAAAATTAAACTACTTGTCTTAAGGCCGTAATATTTCAGTAAGTTCTGAACCATGATATAAATGTTTTCTATTCCAAGATATTCTGAATCGAATGAGATCTGGAAAAAGTATATGTGTGTTAATGTGTATGTGAACAGATTTTTTTTACGGCAAAAAATCTGTTCACATACACATTAACACACATATACTTTTTCCAAATTTGATCTCATTCGATTCAGAATATCTTGGAATAGAAAACATAAAATTAGTAAATCGGATTTTTTGATGAAAACATAAACTTCTCCTTCGAGAAGTTATAAACCAACGCATAGGAGAATGATAAACCGATGGGTTGCCTCTCATGAAACATTTGGTTATAATTCTTCAATCAACGGCGTATAGGACATGTAAGTTTAGAGTTCTGATTGCTGTTGAAATAATAAATGAATAAATTAAAACACTATAAACAAAAATAACTTGATATCAAATTAACTAATTAATGACTAAATGTCCATCTTTGTGCGTAAAAATAACGTTTACAAAATAAGCTGATGTTAATATAAAATAAATTTTGATTATATTTTCTATGAAATTATGTATATCATTAAAATTCCGCGCTTGCTCACAATGAAAATATCAAAGAAGTCACCACCAACAAGAAAAGGAACAAATTTTCGTCGAATAGATTTGCCTTCTGAATCGCTTGAGCATAACATTTAAAATCGTTTAAACACATCTGCAATGCATTATTTTTCGATTTATAGGATTGTTGTTTTATATTGGTTTTTCGGTTAGCGCAGCACTTTTGTAAGTTTGCTTTTTATGATCTCGACGCGGTTGTAGATTTCAGTCGGTGTTCGTGATCAGAAAATTACAAAATTCGTTTCCAAGATTTAAGCTTTAGAAAAATTCTAGGAAATCGTATTGCTTGAATAGCAAGTTACGGTGTATCGATAACTGTGGCCACAGTTTTATAAAAGTTTTGCAATATTTAGTAAGCTCATTAACTATCAAATTCGTAGAAAACAACATAAGTCCAAAGTTTATAAGACATGAGACATACATTCATTTTATAAAAACTATAGTTTATAGTTTATAGAATAAGGGCAAATGTTGACATAATTGTGAAGAATGATTAAACAAATATTTCCCTGATTTAATATAGTGCAGTCATGCGACCTATATTACTTTTTTATTTTTATGCTGAAATTGAATTATGTACTTTGGTAATTTTCACTGTAAGATGAATTCAAGATTGGTAATATCAGTATAAACAAATCTGATTACAATCTCTAAAATGATTTATAAATCGAGAAAATTTCTTAAATACGCCATAAGGTACCAAACCCACGAGAGCTAAAATGTGTGTGATATAAAATAAAAAACTTTTACAATGTACAATGCTCAAAAATATTTAAATTAAAGTGAAGTTTGAAGGTAACAACCAACTTTTGTACGTTACTTAAAATAATATTGATGATTGTATTTGCGCCTCCGTTGAAGTAAATTTAAGACATCACAGATAAATCAATAATGTTTTAATTTTAGAATATAAATTCATTATACTAAAACTATTACTTTGCACATAAAAATTGCATGTGGAATAAAACAGTTTGTATCAATATATTAAATCAAAATTAACGTTGCCACAATTTCTATCTCCACGATTAGAGAAAAATCGTAAACCGAGCAGAGAAATATCTTTAATGATTAATAACATAACTGATCAATAAATATCTATAAACTAGTGGTGTATGGAATCGTGCCTTATTATAAATACTATAATACTTGCCAATATTTATAAAAATTCGATAAACTGAATTACAAAGTTAAAATGTTATATTCAAAGTATACAAGTGAGTGTTAGAACTTCAGCCAGAATTAAAATTAAAATCTGAATTTATTTTGATATATCAAAAAAATTTGAAAAAAGACTTTTTTCCAAGAGCAATTGTTTTGTCAACACAAGCATGAAGTTTTTTGAATCATTCAAATCGGATGCTTAGTTCTCTCAAAAACTGTCATTTTTTATTCCAATCGATTGATTCGTGCGCCCGAAAACGTGAACGAAAAAATACGGACACACAAAACACACACACACACCATCCATTTTTTCTGAAGTATGCCAAAATGTTCAAAAACCTTCAAAACGTGAAGATATGCAAAAATTTTCAATTTTGCTTTTCGGCCCATTACTATTGCTTACCCTACGGGAAGTTAATAATAACAACATAAATTTTTAAGTACAATGAAACAGTAAAGTTATAAAATTTAAATGATGTCAAATCGAAAGCCATATTTTGTAATAAGATCAATCAACAAAAATTGCTTAACATTAATGATTGAAAATTAAATATATAAATATGTATGAGAAATGTTGTCTCATGATCATCAAATTGGCTGGAATAAATTAAGTGAATCAAATTAAGAATATAAAAATTATATATTTAACAAATTCTGTGAATATAGATTAATACAATACCTTAATATTCGATATGAATATAATAGCATATATATATAAAATATATACCGAATACTTAATTTGTATGTCAAGAATTGTTTTACAGACAAATATACTAATACATTTTTCTCTTGTTATGTTAAAAATATTTATATTTATTTTTATTATCTGCAAGCATTGTTATTGCTTGAAACTATCATAACGATATTATTATTATTTGCGTATATCGCTAAAACGCATCCATTTCTGGCACTCAAGCAGACATAATACAAATATTTCATGTGGTTTTGTGAAATGCTTAGGCTTGCTGTTAAATTCCATATTTCCAGGTAGGCATTTCATATTGCCTTTACACAAAAACCCATGTTTCTCTTATAACTTTGTCGGGAATCTGTAGCGATCTGTTTTGCCTTTCTTTGTTTTAAAAACGCGCTGGTCGAGGAACGATATTCGTATTCGTTTTGTAACATATTCACTGCGGTCAAGAGTAATTATTATAATTATATAATAAAATTTATAAAATTTGAAAATTGATTCAAAAAACCTTTTGCTTTTGTAGACGGTGTGCAAAAAATGCTCTTACAAAAAATTTTGTACTTTTGAAAATTTTCAAAAAAAAAGTTTCAAAAAATTCAATTTTTTTAAATTTTTCATCATTATCAAAACAAATCTAAATTTTAAAAAGTCTCAAACAATATCAGAATTGAAAAATATCTTTTTCTTACAAAAATTTGAGAACATTTCGAACTTTTCAAAAAAATCGTATATTTTCAAAATTTTCTCAAACGTTTTAAAAATATAGACTTTTTTTAATAACCCCAAAAAAAATCAAAATTTCTAAAAAACGCATAAATTGTTTGCAGAATACGCTCGTCGCCTAATTTAATAAGCACTTATAAAATTACAGTATGTATTCATGATAAATAATCTATATGAAATTATTTAAAACAATTATTGATTATTTTCATTCCTCGAATCTTTAATTACGGGTAGTTCCAGCAATTTACCTTAAGGCACCACTAGTTAAATTCTACTCGAAAATCATGGAGTTTCAAATGCATTTCTAAACACATTAAAACATAAATATAATTTTGCAGATCAAATCTGATCAATATTTCATTGCAACACCTGTCTGTTCATATACAGTCATTTCTACGTCAGTACTTTTTAGTTTTTCACATTTTTAGAAGTTACAAACATGTCTTCTGCACGTCGATGCAGCGTTGCAATATCGAAAACTCGTTTCTCATCATACGCTCTTTTTATACCAGTATTCTACTGACTCGCTTTTGGAAATAAGTTCAAATGTCAGAACCGGGATAGTAAGAGATAGCTCAAATAATATTTGTAGTTAATATAATACATATAATAAATATAATCAAATTTGTAATTTATAATGATAAATGTATTGTATTTAATATATGGTATAGTTGCAATTAGAAGCGTATTTAAAAATATAGTATATGACAATGATATTTCTACGATATCAATAAATAATGGGTATAATTTAAAGTGGAATCCGTTATTAGTCATATTAATTTTATAAAAGATCTTTAAGATCTTATATTTGAAAATCTGTAAAAATATAGTATATGACAATGATATTTCTACGATATCAATAAATAATGGGTATAATTTAGAGTGGAATCCGTTATTAGTCATACTAATTTTATAAAAGATCTTTAAGATCTTGTATTTAAAGATCTGTAAAAATCTTTATATCATTGTGCATCAGTTAAGTTCAATATAATTGATTTAAGTAATGCAATGATGCAATATGTCATCAACATCTAGAGGGAAGTCCCCAAGTGGCGAACACCTAAGGTTATTTATAAATAAATCAAAAAATATTTTACGAAATGTTTATTAAATTATGATTTATGTTACAAAGTTAAAAATCAGACTAATTTAACAAAACTGCAATCTTTGCTAAAAAATAATTAATACTATCAATCAAACATTGCTATCAAAAAATATGATTTTAAACAGTGGCACCTAGTACCGGACATTTCAAATTAACATGCATTGATCACATATGTAGCCATCTCTACGCACTGGAATGTCTGCATATGTGCTTTGACGAATATTCTTAGATATTGCAAAAAAGTCACTATTCATGTAAAAGGGTACACATCGATTCTCTCAAATGTGTTTTTGAAATACCATAATACCTTTATTTAATTTGAGTATATTATCAATAATGAATTATAAAAGAATTGTTTGAAACTAAAAAAAACATATTTGACGCGGTTTTCAAGAGCAAACGACTATTTCCGGTGCGGTCTTTGACTTGTTAAACACCGAAAAATTGCAAATAAAGTAAATTTGACTTCATAAAAGAAAATTTTATGTTTTGGCATAAATCTAGAATAGTTTGAGACAAAAAATAGAAGAAGTTTGTATACATGTGGTTAGTTAATACTTATTAATTTAATATTTTAATAATTTCGTTTCACGGACATTTTCGGAAAGACTGTGTGGATTTTAAAAATATAATAGCCCGTTTAAAGGCTAAACAAAAGGCTAGCAAAAAACTAATAAAAGCCATCGGCAACAAACATCTCATATACTAGATGTAGCAGTATGAAGTGAACGTCTAGATAGGATATTTGAAGCAAATTGCTGCAGTCATACCGAAAGCCTGTCAAAGCATATAGTGACCATGCTCTATCAGGAGCAACATGCAAAAGATGGTTTCAATGGTTCAGAAATAATAATTTTGACGAGAGTAAACTACAATTTCTTACTGTGGAAAACTATGAAAAAAAATCTAAAAGTCCGGAAAATGAGTGTCACATGAATTGAATAGAAGATGGCAGACAGACAACAGGAAAAATACGTGTAAACTTTCGCTCCAAAAACACGAAAAAAAATCTTTTTGCATCGAATCGTCCGTGACGCTTAAAAATGATCTATTTTAAGAATCCTAAACGGAAAAAATCATGAGTTAATCCGGGACAACCTTCATCATAGACCGCGAAGTCGAATCAATCCGGCAAGAAGACATTATTGTGTGTTAGGTGGGACCAGAGTGACATAGTTTATTAAGTTGTTGAAACCTGAAAAAAACGTCAATACTGACCGCTACCAGACCGAGCATATGATTAATCTGAACCGATCTGAAAACGACTAGAATGGGCCAGAAGACACGACCAGATAATTTTGTCCACACACACGAACACAAAGCAAAACCGTTACTGGATGTAATCAAAGACCTCAGCTGTGGGATGCTATTCCACTCGCCTTATTCATCAGACTTGGCTCCTTCTGATCACCATTATTTTGCATCGATGGACCACGCATTAGGGAACAGCAGTTTGTTTCTGATGAAGAAGTCGAAAATTGTATGTCAAATTGAAAGACAAAAAATTCTATTGGCGCGGTATCCACAAATTGCCTGAAAGATAGACAATATGTGCGGCTAGCAATGACCAATACTTTGAATAAAATACTTTATTTTTCACTATATAAATTGGTGTTTTATTTTTACAAAATAACTATATATATATATATATATATATATATATATATATATATATATATATATATATATATGTATTCAACCAAATAACATTGTCAAAAGCAAGAAATAAAGAAGTTGCTTCATTTTATGGCGATCAGAATTTAAATACGACACTGAGCATATTGGCAATATATATTCACAATAATCGAAGTCTTTCACAATGACAGAACAACATCGAATAAGAAATTGATTTATTTCAATCTAAGATCTCGTTTTGCAGCATACGGTAACAGGGAAGCGTAGAAGCAAAAAAAATGAGGAGAGCCACGGTGCTAAGTCCCTACGCGTGTACATATCGTTACGGCAGATCTATTATATTCAGTCTCCTGCATCGCTCGCATATCTTTTCGCGCTGAGGACATATTATATATTCTTATTGTGCAAATATCAACTGAGGAGCGGTGGAGAGTGCGCACGATCCGACTCAGGCGACGACTTTTTATCCACTTTCTACAAGAAAGTGATTTAGGATTAAAAATCTATATTATTCTATCATAATATTTCATTTGATATATAAAAATCAATAATATAAACATATAATAAGACGACTAACTAACCAATCATAAACAAATAAAACATGAGCTTTGACCGTTAATTTAACTATGTATTATGAAAGAATAACATAATTTTAGGTCGTGTTACATATTATATTATACCTGTATCTATTTTCACATTTGAAAACTATACTTTTTTCTGGACCAGCAAGTCTTTGATTCATTAATAAAAATGATTGAAAATACGGTGTGCAACCAAATAACTATATTCAAGTGCAAAAATGTTGCACTGTGAAATTTTTTTATGTTAAATATAATTTTGTTATAAATAATATTTTTGTAATTTTTGTATCATTTTGTATACATTTTTGCAATTATTGTTTAAACGACCTGACAAGGACTTTTAAAAGTAGAATTTAAAACTCGTTACCATCTGGTATTCAAGTATTCAATACAACATAAGAGCAACCCTAAATTTTAATAGTGATGAGAATTCTTCATATTTGTTTCTACGACTAATTAATAAATTTACAAATTTAAGAATTGTTTTCATTATATATTACTATTATACATCTAATCGAAAGTTTTCTGACATAATTTTATAGTCTAAAAATCAAATAAAAATTTTATATTTTGTAGGTGTTATTTGACATGATAATAAGTAAACATTCGTATCATTTTTATAAAGAATAAAAAATAATCTGATAATCATTTTGGATCTAAAAATTCTGATATTTTGAATAAATGTTGGTTCATGCATAATGATAAATATATATTCCACTATCTAGGAAATATATAAATATTTATACATATATTCACACATACATACGTGCGTATTTATGTAGCAGAAAACCAATTCTATGTAAGCTCTTTTAAAATTGTAATAAAATATATTAAATACCACTTATTAAAGACATATTATTATATTATTTGTTCAATCGCATGTTTATATTTTTCATTATATAATAATTATCGATACATATTTTGTTCGAGAAAGCGCTGGAATAAAATATATCTGTCAAAGACAATGTAGCCAATCCAGTTCGCTAATTCGCGATATTCATTTTTTTTTTTCAAATTTTCAAACTCACTAATTTTCAGGTTTAATACACATCACATGGTACCTAAATTAAACTTTAGACCAGTTATATAATTTCGGAGCACATTCGACAAATCACAGTCCAATGTTGATCATGAATTTTTTTTACAAACTTATGAGCAAATTTCTATAGGATAATTACATCTGTCACATTTAAAATTCATGGCAGGACATTAGCCTACTCCAGTCTAAAACGGATTCGAGGTACAAAAGCATAAATAACATACTCATCAGAATGGCAAAAGACATTAACAATACAGAACCGCAATGCGTCTGCGATGCAAATTCAGATACTTGCAATTGTGAATGTAATAATAAAAACTACAGGATGAAAAGAATACTCAAAATAAGAAAACTAGCAGAAGGCATCAGAAATATAGTCAATGATCGCAAAATGATCTTAATAAACATCGATAAAGCATCAAAAGAGTGCATGCATAAGATTTCGACGTTGCAAGATATTTTCGATGCTCTCAGTAAATCAAATGTCTTGCAAATGCGGAAATGCAGCTACTGCAAGTCCTGCGAAGGTTGCAAAGTGTTTACTGAAATCGAAAAGCATTTAAATGCAATTGGTGATTGGAAAGGTCGATTGCAAGAAATGAAACTCAGAATTCTAAAAGAACAAGATAAAGTTACATATCTTTTAAATGAATTGGCTATCGTAGAGAAAGAAGAACAGCGGTTAAATAGGAAATTGAATTCATAAAGAATTTAGCTTATATTGTAGTTTCATTACAAGTAAATGCTTTAAATATCGAAATCTTCTGTTCATATTTTTGTTTTCGGTTATATCTATGTATATGTAACGAGAATATCGAAACGTCAAGTAATACGCTGCATTAATTTGATTTTGACTAATTATAAGAAGCGGAAAAGCACTTGTTATTGCAATTAAACGATTTATGATTTATTTTGATATTGTATATATTTTCTTTTATTTGGATAAAGGTCTTTCTGAATAAATAGATGAACTGAAATATTTGTTTCTTTTTAATAAAAATATTTTATAAATTTATAAACTGTTTGTAAAGTTTAATTTAACCATGTGATGTGTATTAATCCTAAAGAGTTTGAAAATTAAAAAAAAAATTAAATGAATATCACGAATCAGACTAGATTGGTTGCATTGTCATTTAATATGAAGCTGACAGATATATTTTATTTCAGCGCTTTCTCGAACAAAATATGCATAGATGAATTTTATGTAATAAATAATATAAAAAAGTGATTGAACAAATAATGTAAAAATATTTCTTTTATTCAAATGGTAGTTAATAAATTTTATTAAATTTTTAAAATATCTTATATAGAATTGTATTTAGATATACACACACTCACACATGCGCGTTTGTTACGTTTCAATGTTTGCAGGTGCTAAATATGTTTACAACCGAATTCGAACAAGTAGACACGTCCCTTGATAGTAGAGCGACCACATACACGGCGGCTCGCAGCCAGAAGTTCCGCGAGAGAGCTTAGTAACAGAGTATCTTTGCCGTATCTCGATCCAGCGCGCGCGACCTTCCTGCTTCGCTTGAACACAGAGCTTCGCAACTCTACTCAACAGAAATTAATCGACCGATTTGAAATATTATTTTCATAAAAATAGTGTTTTGCCATATGAATGCCTATAATTGATCTCGCGTATGTTTTATTCATTAACCGATAAACTTTCAGTATCGCAAGCGCATCTGAAGTAATTAATGTTTTTGATTTGCTTTCATTCCATCACGAAGACACCGATTAAATGTTTGCTATGCAGGTTGTATATCTATGAATATATATCAAATTGCTTAAACTTTCCGTACTTTTCCGTAATTTTTAAAAAAATTGTTTTTTTTAAACTTTGAAATTTTTTCTAACCAATCACGCTGCGTAGCTGTTTTGGAGACAAAATATCGAAGCGCGTAAGCGCCTCGTCGCAGTCTTAACGTATAAATATTGGTACGGAACCCATAGAAATATGAACAAAATTTGTATTTAATATTAAAATATCTACAAAATATCTGATAATATAATGTGCATATGTCAAATTATCATTTTTGGCCACATGTCATTTTTTTACTTTTTTTCGACAAAAAATTGTATCCGCACATACATACATACATACTACGCACACATATATCCATTTTTTTCTAAGGTATGGCAAAATGTACGGAAAGCTTTGAAACGTAAAGGTATATAAAAACTTTCATATTCGATTTTTTTTGCGATTACCCTACGGGTAGTTATCAATTACGTGTAAAGTTTTGTAGAAAAGTAAATTAGAACGCAACAATTTTGCATTATTTTTATAAATAATATAAAAATAACATAAGACAAATATGCATTTTATTTAAAAAAAAGATTTTTTATTAACAAAGAAAAGTGTAACAGTTATCAACAAGTATAAATGATCAACAACTGGAATGTTAGTAGTATTCAATAAGCCTGTTTCAGAAGCGCTGTCGTAAAGGCATCATCTGTCCTGCTTTTACTACAAGGATAATCGATTTACCTAATGAATCCCGCTCTTCGCGAGGACGACTCTTCCTGGGAGTCCCTTCCGTGTGAAAAAAATAGAAAAAGACACGGAAATATAAAGCGATACTATACACGATTTTGTAACAATCAAGTTCCTCGCAAGTTACATACAATCGTGGAGACGAAAATGGCAGTTATCTGAATTGTGTTTGTTTTTATACCATTTTATACCAATCATGTAACATGTCTAATATATAAATATAATAATCAATGCAGCGTAAAAAAGCCTAATATAATCCAAAAATCTGCAAAATTTTTAATAAACTTTCTTGCTAATAAAATATATTTGAACGTTACAATATATTATGTAATGAGGACTAATTGAATCAACATTCGTATATTTTTAACCTTAAATTTTTTAAATTATAATCTTATCATACCATTTAATGATATTTACAAATTTATGTACGACGAAGATTATATTAGTTAACAAAAAAATGAGAGAATGATAAATTTTGTTCTTGATATAAATAAACAAAGTTAGTTCAAAAGTTAGTTTGCAAGGATACCAATAAACTTTAGGCGATTTATATGTATACGGGGTGTTTCAGACAATACCGTCAAGCCGATACCAGGTCATAATATTGACTGTCTTTAACTGTCCTGAGAAAATCGAGAAAAAAAATATCCAATATTATTTAGAAATTATGAGCTTTTCAGTGCAGCCTAGAGCCTTGGTGAAATCGTGACTATTTTTCCGTTATTATGGTTAACTTTTATTAATTTTGTTCGTTTGAATTTTGGAACCGTAACCATGAATAACGTTTCTAGGATCACAGTAAAAAAGATAACGCAATTGCTTCAAATTTTTAAAAATTAAGACTTTTTGTTGAACTTGTTTTTGTATATTTTTTTCCTTCGACTCAGATGCACTCCTTTAAAATAATGTACTGAAGCGTGTTGGCAAGTTTCATTAAAATTTGGCGCATTTAATCAAGATTGCGAAATGGATAGCGCATTTAATCAGTATTGTAAAATGATAAAATATTTGATAATTTCATTATTGAGAAATATTGAATGAAAAATTAAAATAATTTTTCACTTAATAAAATAAAATTGACATAATTTTTGCTATTTGTGACATTTACAAACATAATTTTATAGTAATGCGAAAGAAAGACCAAAAACTGTATCCATTAACAAAGTTACCCATGTATGTTTTCACCACCATACCCAAGCGTCCGATCACTGAATTGGCATGCGATTTAGACATTTTAAGTACTACAAAACATTTGCAGATGTACCATATGGAATCGATGCAGATATTGAAAAAAACCGCATGTTCGACAATAATGCGAGGGTTACAAAATTATATGAATATGAAATTGATATTATTTGACTTATATTACATACAATACAATTTCTATATGCAGTTGCATTATCTTTTTGTAGAAAATGAAATATAAAACGTGCATGCACATGTATTTTTCATAAAAATAGTATTTGATCTAGATTGAAAAATATTTCAAGTTCAGATACGATAAAAAGAAAGCGGCACGATATCGAACTCAGTGTAGTATTAATCGAATTCAAGCGGCGTCGTTTCGATCCGAAGGCGTGCAGCACTCGGCTCGTCGGGCAATTCGTCGGGCGCTCGCTCCCTGCTTTGGACGCGACGCTACGAGCTACGAGCGCGTAGTAGTAAACTCGTAGCCAGCCAGCAGCTGTGCCGTGCGGTGCGCGTACACACAACACACGCAATGCCACGGTAGGGTCGTTAACAACGCATTGCGCGCCACGCACATCGAAGCCGTCAGTTGCCGTCAGTTGCCGTCGGTCGCCGTCAGTCGCGAACGCGGTACAGCACCGACACGACGAACCATTCGCGGTAAACCGAACCGCGCCGTTGAAAAGCGCAACCGTCAATTTGCTTTTATTCTTGCTTGTTTTCCTATCGGATAAATTAGACTTACCAAAAAAGTTCAGCTTTCGGCAAATCGGTTTTCGGGACGGGAGCAAACATAATAAAACGTGAGAAAAACGGAAGAAAAATAAAACGCGCGAAAAAGTGACAGTCAAAAACACGCGTGTTGTTATTGTTGTTTAGGTTGCGCCTCAGTGATTGTACTAGATTGGTTTAGTTGGTATCCGGGGAGGTATGCAGTCCAATTTGTAAAAAATCTGGTAAGAATTATATATATATATATATATATATATATATATACATATATATATATATATATATATATTTATACATGGACGAGAATTCTACATTCATTCTTAACAAAATTTATTTTATATGATTAAATACAAATATTGTTTATAAAACAAGTGTTCTAATAACTAGTTCAAAACATTGACTTTTACAACCGGACTATAGTAAATTATATATTAAAATACCTCACTCACACAATATTCACAAGCAGGTTTTAAAACATAATAATAAACATTTAAAAATAAACACAATTATTTTTTATCATTAATGAAGAAAATATTTATAAAAATAAAAATTAACGCGATTCATAAATTTTACAAATATTAACAACCTTATCAAAGAAATCCTAATAAAATTGTAATAGAATTTAAAATTCACATATCATGACCGGGTACAACTAATTACTATTCAAACAAATATTAAATTTAATTCACCACTGTATAATTTTGGTGTTTCTGTTTAAATATAATGAATTGAACAAAATTTATTTATTCATCACAGTAATCTAAAACTATTTACTGATTGATTATTTAATCATGAATATCATAAATAAGTTGTGGGTGTATGTAAAATGAAATATTTCTATAAAGCGTTAATTATAATTCATCAAAGCAAAAATGTGCGTTTAAGTTTATAATCTAATGCCAATGTTGATGAAAAGCAGAAGCCAAAAATAACATTAACTCTATTTATAATTTACGTGCATTGCTTGCATATTGTTTATTACCAACAACCGCATGCATATTACATATATAAACATGGCGGGAAAATACTAGTACAGCCATGAAATTCCAAATTTAAAAGAGGGTTTACAAGCACATTTAAATATTAATATATTTAAAGAGAGATGTTCAGATATTTTTTTCGTATAGCTATATAGTTTTGTATAGCTTTTCAAATACATTTTGCGCAAATGCATCTTTAACTCAAAAAAGTGTCTGTATATTGAGAAATATCTCTTTCACAGCTATACATATATGATTTTTGTTTGTTATTCATATGCAAAATAATTACTTGATCAAACGATTATAATAAAATGTATGGGCCAGATAAATTATTCGTGCCTGTAGCCCATGGGTACTTCAATGCAAAATGCGATAGACGCGATTGCAATTAAACAGAACACACAATTTTCAACTCCTCTATTTCACTATTTATTAAACATTTGCGAAATACTCAATCGTGAAACGCTGTTCGAATTATTGTTATTTTTGATCGAGTTGTTTGTCAATAGATACGAATAAATGGCATCGAAAGTCATTTTTTAAAAAAAAGAAAACGTTGCTATGCAAATGTAGTTTCATTTTTTTCATAATAAAACAGAAACCTTACTCTATAAATGCAATAATTGCCGAAGTCCATTTCAATGCAATTAAAATATCTAGATAAAACAAACACATTTTGAGTTTTTATACATTATAAAATTTTATATTTTGTACATACGTATTTTATTGAAAATTTTACGCTTTACAGACTTTTAAATTAAATTTATTTAAAAAACAGAAAAATATTTATTGACATATCGACGTTTATTAGAATAAACTATATAGTGTTTTTTACTTTTGTACTCTGCATTAACAAATAAATACCGTATGGGAGATTTATTTGTATATTAATTTTGATTAAACTCTGGTGTATCAATCCACTTCTGAATATGTTGCAAATAATGCTCTATAATATTTTAATAGATAAATCACGAAGCATTGTGAACAAAAAAATTAAATCAATAAAATTTGAGCTTATATGCTGAGTTTATGTAAATTATGACATTAATATTTAGACTAATAATGCTTGTTTGTTAAACAATAGTATTTGATGTATTATATTTTATAATAATACATTTTCATATAAGTGATTTCAAATAATGTAATATTTATATTCTAATTGAGAAAATAAAAACGTTTGGTATTCTCATGGCTTAGAAATTTTGGTTAAACCTTATTTCCATAATTATGAATACTCTAATCTTTATTCACAATAAAAATAAAGGGTTATATCTATTTATATGGATTAACTAGTTTATAAATATTTATATTTCTTAGCTCTAAGGAAGGTTTTAATGCACCTATATTAATCCTTTGTAGTATAATTGGGTTAAACTATCTAAACAACTTTGTCTCATCTATTCACTTTTAATAAAAAGAGCAGGTTAAACACGAGCAGGTTTATAAATTTATTACATAGATTAATTACTCTGTAAAATGTGGAAATTATTTCTAAATATGTGTATAAAAATAAGTTCATATTTTTAACTTCCCGTAGGGTAAGTTATAGTAATCGCTAAAAATCGAAAATAAAAAATTGTATGTATCTATTACATATTATATATTTATATAAGGCGAGTCAAGTCGTTTCGAAGATACGGGGCAAAAGTGCCAAAAACGGTAACTCAGTTTTTAGGAGAATGGAGCGTCCGATTTTAATAATTCAAAAAACATTTAACTTGTATTGACAAGCTGAAAAACTTATTAAATTTTTTGGAAGGCAGGTCTAGCGAATAAAAAGGTTAAAAAATGCCATTTAGTGGCCAAAAATGATCATTAGACATACGCACATCAAATTATCAGATATTTCATGGAGATTTTAATAATACGTACCTATAAAATTTGTTCACATTTTCTATGGGTTCCGTTACTTCGTTTGTCCGTTATACAACGACGCGGCGCTTACGCGCTTCGATATGTCATCTCTATATGCAGCTAAAGCAGTGCAAATGCTTTGAGAAAAAGATCCAAATTTCAAAAATATAACAAAATAAAGAACAGTTTTTTCAAAAAATATTTTTTCAATGAAGTCATTTTTTTGTCAAAAATTTAAAATTTCTCAAAAATCTAATTTTTTCAAAGTTTAAAAAAATGTGATATTTAAAAAAAAATTGTTACGAGAAGTTTTAGCAGTTTGCCTTAAGGCACGGTGCCATATATCACTAGTCTATATTTGGTTTGTCAGTCGTGTCGCACTTGACGCGTCTGTTTTGTTTTGTATCATTGCCATGAGCCTGTAAGATATATAATCCATGGCTCAAACGAAGAACGGGGTGGTGATTCGACCGAGCTGTACAATTGTGCTTACGTATGTGCGATTTCAGTGCACAGATTAAATGCCGTCGTTGTCGACTTTTGCGTCTGAAATCCTTGCGATTAGACGTGCCCTGGGGGCCACAAGCCTCGTCTCGAATCACTTTGTCGTCATGTCGTTCTGGAGCACCGGCAACCGAAATGACGCGCCATTCAGAAAGGACAAGAAGAAGTAGGAGCAATTAATTATAGCCTTCGAGTTGTTTTTCAATTAAAATAGAGAGTTGTTTGGTTTTGAGTAACGCTTTTAAAAAGTGTTCATGCTACAGATTGAAAAGCGCATTTTAGAATATAATATCAATGACAGTTTTTTATTTGATTTTAATTAAATGCAAAATAGCTTTGACACTACATGCAAAGATATTGTATAGCATTTAATATACGGTGGACTCGGAGGATTTTGTTAACATAATTTATGTTCAGGAACGTGCGTTATTTTTTGAGCTCTTTGCTCACAGTAATTTATAATGAAAGAGCACAGAAATACGAATATGCTCCCTGCTGTTAAGTGATGCTTATTATTAGGCAATTAGACATTTCGTATTATAGAATTTCTCATATAATCCCATGTTGTTAAGTGGTAGATAATAAACATTTACACAAAATATAAGAATATGAGATCGCTACGCTCTATAATTTTAATTTTCTTCGTTTTTCATTTGAACAAATGTGCACTCGTATACTAACATATGCATGATCTGCATACACTAACTTAGTCCTGTATTTCATAATCTTTATGTAAATATTTTTAAGTCTAATTTATTGGAAAAACAGTTGGGTGTATGGCATCGTGCCTCATTGTTCAAAGTATATTAGAACTTTAGTCAGAATTAAAAATAAAATCTGAATTATTTTTTATATACAGAAAAAATTAAAAAAAAAAGTTGAGACATTTTTTTTTTCCAAAATCAATAATTTTGTTAAAACAGGCAGAAAGTTCTTTGAATCATTCAAATCGGACGCTTATTTCTCTCAAAAACTGCCATTTTATGCACATTTAGCTCCGTATCTTCAAAATGGCTGGGCCTGCCTTTGCCGAAATCTGATAAACACTGCTCCCAATCATTACTAATTGAACGTTTTTTTAGAACATTCAAATCGGATGCTCCGTTTTCTCAAAAACTCGATTTCTATTTTCTACACTTTTTGCTCTTTATCTCCGTAATTGCTGGACCTGCCTTTGCCAAAAACTAATCAGCTGTTTTTCCTATCAACAGGAATCGAATGTTTTTTTAACCATTCAAATCGATTGATCCGTGCGCCCAAAAACGTGACTGGAAATTTGTATCCATACATACACACACATTCATTTTTTTTGAGGTATGCCAAAATGTTCAGAAACCTTCAAAACGTCGAGAAATGTAAAAATTTTCGATTTCTAATTTCGGCCTATTACAATAACTTACCCTACGGGAAGTTAATAATGGGTTTTTATACGAGTACATTAATTTATCGCAATCGGCTGGGTACGGTTGTACTGTTTTTTTTGATTATCCATAATTTTTTTCATTTACCAGTTAGCTAGGAGAAAATTAAATAAATTGGTGATTTGAACATTTGTCTACATGGAAATACTGAAATGCTGTCCTCAGATACATAAAAAGATTAGACATAGAATCAAATCATACAAGAAAAGGGCGGCGAGTGTCACAACCGTTCACAGTCCAAGAGATATGTGACAGCACAACATAATCATTCAAACAAAATTCACGCATATAATAAAACAATGTATAAAAAAATATATTTCATAAACAAAGATTTTAAAGTGAAATCTTCTGTTTATTTTTATATTAAACTTTTTTTCCTATTTCTAAAAGAAACTTTTGTATTTTATTTAAGTTAATTTTTTTTATTTGTTTAATCTTCTCACGAGAAGAACATAAAATGCATGTCACAATCATACCCTCAAAATTTGTCACAACTCATTATTATCAAGCTAAATTATCTACGAAAAATCTAATTTCTGTTTTTTGAATTATTCAAATCAGACGGTTCGTTCTCTCAAAAGCTGCATTACCATTTTTGTTTTTTTTTTTGCCCCGTATCTTCGAAACGGCTAGACCCATCTTTGAAACGGCTAGATCATGATAATGTGGGTGCCGACTGAATGCAATAATGAGTTCAAATAAACATACTCTTTTACCGTTTGGACCCTATGTCAAAATCAGTATATAATATTTGAGCTTTTATGACGACGGTATTGTTGTACCCCCTCCCCCCCCAACTATGTACTGCAAATACTCTAAATATTCATACTTTATGTCCTACGAAATTAGAATGTTAATTTCGTTCATCAAATTTTTAACCCAGAACATTATAATAATCATGTATTTTATATATTTATTTATTATAAATACATACTGTCAACTTATAGGTGCTTATTAAATTGGGTTATTAATAAAATTACTAAATTTTCTGTAAAAGCATGTTTTGTACACCATACAAAATGGTTTTTTAACTTTCCGTAGGGTAAGTTATTGTAATAGTCCAAAAATCGAAAATGTAATTTTTACATTTTTTACCGTCTTGAAGGGTTTTTAACATTTTGGAATACCTCAGAAAAAATTGATATGTGTGTTTGTGTGTGTGTATGTATGTATGGCTACAATTTTTTGTCCACGTTTTACACTTTGATCTTAGCCATTTGGCCGAGAAGCGATTTGAATTTTCAGGTGCACAGATCAACCGATTTGAATGAACTAAGAACATTCAATTCGTAATGACGGGGAGAAGTGATGATTAGATTTTGGCAAAGGCAGGTCCAGCCGTTTCGGAGATACCGAGCTTTCTGCTTATGAATTACCGTTTGTGTCATTTTTTGCCCCGTATCATCAAAACGGCTAGACCTGTTCATGCCAAAAACTAATCAGCACGTTTTCTTATCAACTGCAATCGAATGTTTTTTGAATTATTCAAATCGGTTAATCGGTGTTCCCAAAATCGTCGACGAAAATTTGTATCCGCACACACACACGCACACACACACGTACATGCACACACACATACATCCATATTTTTTAAGGTATGCCAAAATATTCAGAAACCTTTGAAACGTAAAGATATATAAAAATGTTCATTTTCGATTCTTGGACGATTACTATAGCTTACACTACGGGAAGTTAATGATGACATATTTTCATTAGTGGAATTAATTTTCATTAGGTTCTAGAGTAGTTAGTAGTATAAAGTGTCGCAAGAAGTGTTGAAACCGAAGCGCCCGAATTGCTCCTAAGTGTACGCGATTGTCGCAGCCTCCGCTACTATACAAACGCTAAAAATGGTCCCGACCCCCTATACTATTGCAAATGTTCTCGAAGAAGAGTATTTGCCGATGCCGTTCTCTCGCAAACGAAGAGCTGTGCGTGGCGTAAATGTAATAGAGTCCCTGTTCAATGCCCCCTGTGTTATATCAAGTAATAGAAATTTCATATAGAGCACACTGGAAGATTTATCGTACAATGGAAGTAATTAAAACACATTTCGAGCTCAAATTAAATACAACTTTTTAGTGTAACAAGTCGCTACTGAGTGGTTTAAAGCAAGGGCTTACAAACAAATTAAATATTTTTCCTTAGGGTTTAGAATACCTAAGGGCTTTAAATCATTGTAAATGTTTAACTAAAGCGAAAGGTATTTACTGACATTGTAAGAGTTTGGTGTAACGTAATATAAACTTGAATATAATTAAACGTCTTAAATCTCTTACGATTATAATATGATTATATTTTATGTTATGATAAAGGAAGGATATAAAAAAACTGTTTTTACACACTAGGAATATTTTTCTATATATTTGTACATTATAAACATGTACTATTAGGTTCTGTGGTATGAACTAGATTTCCATTTTGTATTTTACCCAAATTATTTTAATTATTTTTCTCAGAAATTTGGAATCGTTCTGAATTGTCACCAAAACTGGAAAAATCATGTTTGTGTAAATATCATGTTTTTGCACTATAAAAATACAATTGCAGATATTATAAGTGTGTTTGTGAGATATCAATGAAAATCTAATTCATTAATTTTTTGTGAAAGAAGAAAATGTTATTTTTGGAATAAACAATTCATCATTTCAGAAATTGCTAAATCTTATATCTCATTGAGTAAGTCTATTATTTACACATGATCATACAATTTGCCGTGAGGTCAAATGCCAGCTTGTAGATTATTTCGAAAATTTATATGTAATTTATTATATAATTAATGAATAAAAATTTATTATATTAATAGGAATCAAATGATATTCGATTCTTATCGATAGAGAGACGTGCTGATTAGGTTTTGGTAAAGACAGAGCCTGTCGTTTCGAAGATACGATCAAAGAGTGCAGAAAATAGAAGTCAGGTTTTTGAGAGTACGGAGCGTACAATTTGAATGATCCAAAAAACATTCAATTCGTAATGGTGGAGAAAAGTGGTGGTCAGTTTTTGGCAAAAGCAGGTACAGACGTTTCGGAGTTATTTGTGCAAAAATTGGCAGTTGTTGAGAGAACAAGGCATCCAATTTAAATGATTGAAAAAACTCTCAACTTATGTTGATTTTGTTTTTTTTTTTTAATTTCCACAAATAAAATGTTTGATTTCGAAAATAATTTTGATTTTAATTCTAATTCTAGCTAAAGTTTTATCTACTATTAACTATCTATCTATCTCAAAAGCCAACTTATTCAAAGTATTTTCCCTGATACCAGTTTTCGATATTAAAAAAAATAGTAATCCATAGATCACATGGTGATTGTCTAGAACATGAAATCGATACGTTGCTATATGAGCATAATCTTTTTCTATTTCTTTGACAGACAAAAGTGACCTCATTCAATAAGTTGTCAGCCGCTTCTAATTTGGAAGCTCCCAAAACCTCCTTCAAAATCATAATCGGTTAATGCTCGCGGACGGTTCTATTGTAACAGAAGTCTGTTCTCTTTCAAAATCGGCTTCTCCGCGCAGAACTTATTACTTTCAGCAAGCAATCGAGGTATAATGTACTAGCAGCATTCCATCACCAGAATTACTCTAACAAATTGTTTCACTCCTCGACGTGTGTAATACGTGTGTTCAGCATTTAGTGAGTAAACGTGTGATTTCTATCGCTTGGAGAAAGGACTTTGAAGGAATATCCTCTAAAGACACTTTCATAGCAAATGTAGCAACGCTGAAGGTGGTTTGGCAAATTGATGTTTGACTATCCGTTACCAGATTCACGTATTCTATTATCTTAAAACATGAACGGTCGAGTTTAAAATTATAATGATTTTAATTCGAATATATCAAATACATTGTAACATATATATATATATATATAGAATTTTTTTAAATATTTTTATTAGTGACATTACATTGTATATACATATAGACTATATATACATCTTGTACATCACCTACACTTTGTTAGGCAATTCACATTAGTTTATTAATTAGATTAGTTTTTGGCAAAGGCAGGTCTAGCTATTTCAAAGGTAAATAGCTAATTAAACAAAAAATGGCTGGTTTTGAGAGAATTAAGCATCCCATTTGAATGATTAAAAAAACTTTCTGCTTGTGTTGACAAAACAATTGTCAAGAAAAAAAATTCTTTTGTATATCGAAAATAATTCTGATTTTAATATTATTTCTGGCTAAAGTTCTAAAGCTCTCTTATATACTTTAAATAAATAATTTTAACTTTGTAATTCAGGTAATATAATTCTTATAAATACATGTTGGACAATGTTACAGTATTTATTATAATCAATTTGAAAACATTTAATATTTTTTGATCATTTTGTTACGGTACGGAAAGTTTCAGTTTTCAAAGTTTGGACATTTTACCCGTAGGTATTGTGTCTATCATATCAGTTGTTAAAAACAATAAGTATTTAAAATATAGATTATATGATATAAATATGACAAAAAAAGGAAACTTAAAAGAAAAAAATAATAAGTAGACAAAACACAAAAAATAGGTGAAAGATTCATTCGCTGTGAAGGAAAATCAGAGTGACGAGCCAGTATCAGTTGCCGCTAAGGATTGATAAGAATTGATAAGGATATAGTTTGGTATGGCAAACACGCTATACCAAATATTTCTGGGATATATTGGGCAAGCGCTTGAAAGTCATTATTGGGGTAATCTCTGCATTTGAGGTAAAAGTTTCCAGTGAGCTTTTTAATTTGGTCGAGTACTTCGGTACATCAGTCTGTCTATGTATTATTTTGTAGAGTAATAGTGTTTCGTCAGTGAGTTCCTTGATTTGTTGAGTACTAGTCGTAAAGCTTTGGGCAGTCTGTAGTCTCCGTAGGTTAGTCTTTGTTGTCGTGTTTCATATAGAGTGTCCGCTTGTTCTTCACGCTCAGCGGGCTGTTGTGGTTCAAGAGATGCCAGTATATTGTAGTGTAGTGTAGAGTACTGTTCTTTCTGAATCTATATTGGCTACCTAGTATGATTTTACTGCAATCACTTTACTCATTTTATTGAGGAGGCTGATAGGTTTGTAATTTTACAGTGCGTCTGGCTGTTTCCTTGACTTCAATATTCGAAATATGGTGAAAGTTCTCTACGATGTAGGAAAGTAGCCTTTGGCCGTTATGCGTGTGAGTAGTATAAAAGCGTTTGTTGGCTGTTTCAGTATGATAATTTGTAGTCCGTTCATAGTTTTCTGATTATTTTATTTTATTGCAGAAACTGTGGCAGGGTTTATACGAAAGTCTTTGTTGTTAAATTATCAGTAAAATTTTGAATGAATACGTGTACATCACGATCCAGGTATGCATTTGACATATTATTTTGTTTGTGAATGTTTTCAAAGTTTGTTACCTTGTAGGCTTGTGTCGTGGCATGGTTGTTGTCGGCTATATTGAGTGGCGTTATGGATGTTGTTTTTCGTGTTAGTCTTTTAGCGGTTTGCCAAACTACGTGTCAGTATAAATGTTTTCTACTCTTTTAGTTCAAGTTGTCGGCCTGTTAACGTGTTTTTTAGTAGTCTGTCACCAGTACGTTGCGACAGTTTTTTTGTTTGATTTTTTAATTTAATTTTCAGTTTTATCTATTTGGCTAGTTTTATAAATAATGTTGATTTTGTGCCTCGTATCGGTATTGGCGTTGGATGGCTGTCAGTGATCGTCTGTGTCAGATGTATTACAAAGTTTTCATTGTTTATGTTGGTCTCAATAGATATCGTGTTTCGTATGTTGTCAGTCATGATGTCTCTGAAAAATGGCCAGTTGGCTCTGAAGTAGTCTAGAGTTTTATATTCAGGGGTCTGTTCGTCGTCGAATCTGTCAGAAATAGTCATAAAAACAAGGTTATGATCGAAGTTAAAATGTGTTTTTGTTGTGGATTCGAAAGTCAAATGCAGATTTTTGGTCAATACCAAATCTATTGTGCTACGATGGTGTATCGGTACTGTGACGTACATGGTTTGCGTTTCAAGATAGTACAGTTGTGCGTCGGTAGTTTTGTGTTCGGTCAGATAACACAAGTCAACAAAGAAAATGGTGCAAACGATTTTAATGCTGTTTTTAAGTATATTTGAGCTGATTTCAAAAATGACATTGATTTTTTTCTATGAGCTTTAGTTTTCAAGATATGATATATATGATATATTAGGTGCGCAACTAAGTTCTCGCTGTTTTTTCGATGAAAATGTAACTTTATTATAAAAAATTGCATCAATTGAGTTTGATACAGTTCTCCAGTGATGGTTTCGCTTGGTTCAACAGCTCATAACAAGCAACACTGACCTGGTCCCACCATATGTAGAGCATAATCTTCGCAGTGAATATTCGACCGAACCGAGATTCTCTCCTCTTTGGATTGCTGTAATGTATCCATGTTTTATCACCTGTCACGATGTGATAAAGAACCTCTTCTTTTGCGCCGCTGGAGCAGTGGTTCATAGGCAAAAAACGACGCTCGACGTCTCTTGGCTTCAACTCACAAGGAACCGAAGTTTTTTGCTTCTAAATCATCCCCAACGCATGCAATAGCTTGGAAATGGCTTGATAGGTAACTTCTGATTCCGAAGCAAGATCTTCTTGAGTTTCGAATGAGAGCACGAATCCTCTTCGAACAAGGCCTTCAATTTAGCGTTTTTGAAGGTTTTGGCCTTCCTTCACGAGGGTGGTCGTCAATATCAAAATCACCATTTTTGAAGCGACAAAACCCCTCACGGCATGTTGTTTCGCTCAGAGCATCATTACCGTAGCTCTCGATGCACTTGAGCTGCCGTTTTTTTTTTTTTTGAATGGAAGACGAAAATTAACACTCCCCGCAAAGGACGATTGTGTGGCATAAAATTGGACATATTCGCTTAATCAGAAGTATATAATGCAAAAACGATTTAATTATGTGTCGCAGGAGTTTGTTTACTTACTCTAAGTTTGCTTCAAGACGTTTTGGATTTGTCATCGACCAACCCTTACTGCTAGAGCCATATACTGACAAACAGCGAGAACTTAGTTGCGCACATAATATAAGGAACGAAAGTACAAAATAGTAATACAATTCAGAATTCTGAATTCTGATGCAAGACTTTATCCAAATCGCAGTATCAATCGATGTTTTGTAAACATCGTAGTCGTTAATGTAGTTTGTCCGTCGATTTCAAATGTGTCTGGTTAACCTGTACAATGTCCAGATCATAATTTGTTATCGTCTGTTTCAGTTCGTCGACGTGGTTTTTGAGTCCGTTCGATTTAAAGTGCATTATGTCTATGTTGCGCGTGTAGTTTATGGGAATGTTATTAAAAAGTTAAGTATAGTGATGTATTTGTACTTGTGAGTCAGTTGGTGTTTAGTGACTCTGTCAGTTTGTGAAACTCTCACTGAAAATTTGTTTTACCTCTGGATCCGCAAACAGCTTTCTGAGCAAAATTTTGATAGTAACAATTTATTTGTTTATTTTGATAATAAATAAAAATAATACAACAAAAATTTGTCATTTTTTATTTCAAGATGAGGATTTTTATATTAAAATAGTAGAATTGAAAAGAGCGGTATTGGTATATAAAATATTAATATAAATAACAACGAAACTAGTTATTATTGCATATATATATATATATAAAGTTAGTGTCACATTGTTTGATCGCGATAGACGCCTAAAATACTGAACCGATTTTAAATTTGTTTTGCCATCGTGTGCGTATAGATCCAACTTAGGCGGTAGGTTACATTAAAAAATCTTAATTTATAGCCAAAATATTATATTTTTGATAATTTCAATAATCTTTGACAAGTAATCGTAGAATCAGTTTAATCTGTATCTAGACCAACGACCAAAGAACGATTCGAGCGATGACTTTGGGAACAGCAGACCCTCTGGTGTGGGGTACGTAATACTAAATGTGCTAATTTAATTTAAATAGAATCAGTTTCAGATTAGGTTGGGTCTTGCAAAGACTATAAATATGATCCAGAAACATTTATATGTGACGTGCTCTGCAGTGAATAAACTATTCATATGTCTTTTGTTATATGCCCCTTTCACTTATATAACAATTTTCAATAAATTAGTTATTTTCATACTAGACATATTTTTATAGCAAAACAACGTTTGCCGGTGTGTATGTTTGCATTGTTTCGGAATAGCTCGGTAAGCTGCCTGCACAACAAAATCAAAATTCGTCGAAACAATTTTAACGTTATTCGAGTCGAGAGTCGTGCAGTATATGCCATACGCCGCACAGCATTTCAAGTGTATATAATTTGAAGTGACTTTTCGTAATGAACAAACTTCCTGATGTAATTACAAAACCAGCTTATGGATTCAATTGCAAAACTCGATTTTTTGTGATTTTATTCAACTTTGCTATATATCACCATGGCTTGAAATTTTATGGAAAATTTCATTTTAAGCCCCATGCATACGTTCGGCGATTCAATCTAAAATATAGAAATATCGCTTTTAATTTGTACAAACTTTATTTATATAAAATATGGTATCAATATGAATATTCGTGCTTCACTAATATGTAGTGATATGATATTTATAATATCCATTATTAATTAGTGATTGATATACGAACATATTAATCAACGTTCATTTATTATTCATACAGCAGTAAACTCGGACTAACATATTTAAATTATGACATTAATGTAAATAAAAGCAAACATGCCACGATGGCTAATGCTAAAAATTTACAGAAGTTTTATAAATGTTTTAGATTTTTAATCAGAAGAATGTTACATTCAGGAAAATAAGAAAACGCAATTAGACCAAACGTGAATTTCTGAAATTCAATATAACGATCGTTATAAGCTTAACCCAAAGCTAATATTTAAATGTTTATATTGATTATATTAAATGATTTTGATGAAAAAACATTCCGTTTGAAACAAACCAAGTTTTTGAATCATTTAACTATTTACCTTTTATCACGTGTAAAATGTTTATACAATAAACAAAACAGTTAACTTGACATTCGATAACAAGCTATTTTCTAAATATTTCCAAGTTATTTGCCCTTGAATCTATTATTCTAGCTAAAAACATTGCTCAATAAAAATGGACTAACATTATCAGAAGAAAAAAGTACGATTGGTATATTCACTAAAAAAATATAATATAAAAGCTTAAGATATAAAATTTTTTTTAGGAATTTCTCTAGATCAAAAGTTAGCATTCAAGATACATTGAAAGTAGTAAAAAAACACAGAAAAAAGTATAAATATATTAAGAATGTTGAATAAAATTTGAAATGTAATACATCCAAGTTCAGCATTAAATCTATATAGATTATTAATTTGACCAAAATTAGATAATGGCTCTTGGATATTTAACAGTAAAAAAATTCAAGATTTGGACACGATTCAATATCGATGTGTCAACTAATGTATTACTATTGGAATGTGGAGAAATGCCATTAGGAATAAGGCGAAGAGCTTAAGCTCTATGTGATAAATATATTTTGAAAAACATAATGAATAATGAAACTGTGTGTAATTACAAATTGACTTAATTATGGAGAGGTATGGACAGGACATATTGGATAAACAAAAAAATACCAGACATTTTAAGCAGTTTTAAATTTTATATGAATTTAGGGAATTTGATGTAGTCCATGGAGTTCATCCATATTATGATAAATTGTATTATAATAAAAGAAAGAGAATTGTATTATAATAAAAATAAAGAGTATAAAATGTGGATAGAACACGAAGGACAAGATAGTATAACTTTATATAGGGATGAGTCCAGAAATAATATTTCTCAGAGTAGTGCAATATAGAATGAAGAAGAAAAAAATAGAGCGCGCGTATGGTTCACACGCGATATAATAAGTAAAACTTATTTGCTACTGTACAAGATGGAATTTGAGTGGAAATAAATACATCATGTAACAATTTTTAATAATGTTTATTAGTAATATGGCAACACTCATGATGCACACATTTATTAGTGCCAACCATTATAAACATTTATATAATGATAAACTATAAATTATATATCTATAATAGCATTAAAAATATGTATAATATTTAGAACAATAATGTGATTAAAGTCATCCTTCAAATATGACATGATCAGTTTGTCATTGTAATTAGCATTTAGAAATAAACCTCCATTAGAGAAATGAATAATTGCTGAATAATAAATTCTAAAATATTCGTTCACACAGTAGATTATGTTAAACAGCGCCTAAACAAATATTGTTTTCGCAAATTCACTCATCATGTAATTATGTTTGAAGAACTTCATGTAATTAAAATTAACATACATTTATTGATTGCTTGTATTTTTTTACTTTTTTGCTGGCGATATAATCTCATGCTTTGATCAGCTGTAATATCTGTCTTGCCATAAAAATATTTTCTATTTTAATAACTTCAAATATTTATAGAAACTACGAATAATATAGAAATAATTTCTAATCAATAAACATACTTTTAGTACACGGCCAAAATGTTTAATTAGTTTTATTATTTTCAAGGAACAGGGTAAAATATTCTTCTGATTTAGGCATTTTTCATTAAATCAAGATTTGTACTACGATGTAACTTTAAAATGTTTATTTATCTATGCCGATTTGCTGGTTGATACGGTACGCATACAACGTTGATGCCGGTACGCATACAACGACAGATCTCTATTTACATACTCGACGACTAATCACAATCGACCCGTATTGAAATGATTTCATCGAGAGCGAATGACTTACAGTTCGGGCGTAACGCATTTCCGTTGCATTTGTACGGATTTACATCCTAGTCGCGCCTGAAGAAGTTTTACTTCAAAATATCCATATTATAACATATGATAATAATATGATATGGCATATTACAACGCCCTGATTTTATTTCTATATATTCGGCAGAATTAATAGTTAATCGTGAAGCTGTTAGAATAGCCAAGATGAAAAATAATAAAAGAACTATGATTTTAACATAATATATTTTGATATATTGAATGATATAGAGATAATTACAGGGAATGGAAACAACATAAATATTGGATGGGCACAAGGTCATATAGATGTTGAAAGAAACGAAAAGGCTGATAAAGCAGCGAATGTAAGCGGACAAGAATATAATAAATGCTTATATGGTGACATAATTAAGAAAATTAAAATTAAATCAGAAGAGAGGTGGAAAGGAATATGCAGACAAACATCGCTAAGAAAAGGAAAAATTTTATCGAAAATATTTGAGATTAGATGTATTATAGTAAATAATTGTAAATGGATAATTGTGTACTTAGAGGAAGCCAATAAAAAAATATCAAAAAATAATAATCACAAGAGCACAAGCAATATACTTTGTGGTTTTGTGTCGACATTTAAGAATTTGATTGCAGTAACATAACGGGTGACTTTATGACTAGAATAATAGTTAAATTCTCTATAATACGAAAGCATTACCAAGCCATTAAACGTCGAATTGACGGAAATATATGCACTAAACATAAGCGCGATTTCATACGAGTTTAATGGGCGCTACCGGAAATTAAGCGCAAATAATAACGTAGATACATGCTTAAACCCTTTCAAGTATTTTCTACACGCGCACTTGACAGGGCTGAAACATGATTATAGACGTAGAATTTCAAAATGAGCTACGAACACGTATTATTGAAATTGATGTTAATACATCGAAAGAAGAAGAGCAGAAATTACAATATATCCTGCTTCACGAATGATGTTTTGCCTAATAATGGATAAAGTGAATCCTGCATGCGTGGCAAAGTAAATCTTTAAGAGAAAAGAGATTGAGGGTCTGATGCTGCCGTAAAATAAACCAATGTTAAGTAGCATTTTTCATATGAAGTGATACTAAAAACTGTCAATATTTGTCGTTTCTGTGCAGTTAGGCTTTTTAGATAGAAAACTTAACCTAGAAAACGCACAAAATTCAAAAAAAACATTATCATAACTGGATCTCTGAGATATGGCTTGATAATATGCATGGAATTTTGACAGTATTTAGTAGCATTTTGTATAAAAATTGGAACGTTACTTAGTGGCATAATCGACCCATAAATTATGCAAACGTTCGTTGTATCGCAAAACAAGTATTTTTTGTTTTATACTTTTGTTTGTGTATTCAAATCATGCATATCTTATTAACTTCCCGAACGAGAAGTTAATGTTTTCCTAAAAAAATCCTACTCGCTAATTTTATGTTTTCTCCACATTCCAAGCCATTCTGAATCGAATGAGACCAAATTTGGAAAAAGTATATGTGTGTGTATATGAACAGATTTTTTGCCGTAAATCGACGTTTTCTCCAAAACGGCTGGACCGATTTCAAAAATTTAAAAGCCATTCGATGTATCTCGATGAGGACTAGCGTTTGTCAGTTTTGTGAGACGATCTGCCAAGCCGTTTCTTTGTAATTCAAAAAAAGTGTTAAACTTTTTGCCCACATTTAAGCACATACTAACGAATCGATTTTAAAAAATCAAAAACTGTTCGAAAGATATTATTTGGGATTGATATTAGTTTTCTTGTAAATAACTGTTGAAAAAAAAATTTAAGCCGATTTTTATAGAACTTTTTTTGGCGATATATATCATGGTCTTATGGAACTTACTGAAATATTACGGCCTTACAATAAATAGTTTAATTTTAAAAATTCATCAAAGTTTGAGAAAAAGAGTAGTTTTATTGACGTTTGTTATAATTAAAATTAGACGATTTACTTGGTATAACGATCGAGTACTTGGTCTCAATGCACATACTAAACCATTAAAATCCTACGGAAACTAGTTCAATTATGAAAATTATTTATTTTTGAAAATTTGCTTTTAGAAAATATACCGAGTTAACGCGTTCGTTAGTTGTCAATTATGTGTAATAAATCCACTCGGAATACTTTTAATCACTCATAAATTAATTTATTTCTTATTGATTAAGTCGATTATTTACACATATCGGGAAGTTCATGTAACTTGCCTCAAGGCAAAATACCAATGCCAGCTAGTTTAAATTGCAATATACTGCGTAATTTATAAAATTATATAATACTTTAAACAAATTATGAGATAATGCTATAAAGTCGACGTAGAGTTAAAACAAAATAATTGGAATATCTGAGGCATTCGATTAAAATAATTTAATACAATAGTAGTTTTAGCGGATCAAAGCATTAATAATTAATTAATCTTACACGTGTAAGTATAATCGCATACATATATATACTAGCTGGCCCAGCAAACAATGTTTTGCTATAGACATAGACCTTACACTGCATGGACTGCTAGTCCTCATACGTTTTTCATTGTATGAAGTGTATAAAGATACATGGAACTGTATGAAGGGACATATGACATTAAATCAATCGGGTGAGTTTCACGATTGTCGGCAACGCTCGTTCAGCAAGTGACGCTACAGTCTCATTTTATCTTAATGCATTAATTTTTTAATTACGAAGTAAAATCCGAATATTCATTTTTAAATTATTTTGTTATGCGGCATGTCCAGCGAATTGACTGAGATTGAAAAAAAATGGGAGAGTGGAAAATTTCCGTTTGTGTGTGTCGGGAACAACCCTTGATTAAAATAATTTAACTGTTTAATAAATTTTTAAGACTTTGAATGTTATTTATTAACGTTGGTTTTATTAAATATGAACCCAGGAACATTTACATGTGGCGTGTTTTGCAGTGGGTAAATTATTCACATATTTTTAGTTATCTGCCCCTTTCACGTATATACCACATTTGCAGTCAGTTATTTTTATACTAAACATTTTGTACTAGAAATATTTTTTATGCCATAACAGCATTTGCCGGGTTAGCTAGTGTATATATATATATATATATATATATATATATATATATATTAGGGCGGTCCTTAAAATGGTCATTTTCGAATTTCCTTGCTCCCAGGGGCTCAAATGGTTCCAAATAGATAAAAAACAATTCTCTGAAGGTTTTAGCTCTTAATATTAACGTTTAGATAGAGCGCAATTCAATCAAAGTTTTGTATGAAAATAGCATGAAAAAATTTTCAAAAATTTAAAAAATGTTTTTTAGATGTAATTTAGCAAACAAATGAATAAATAAAACTCATTCATTTGCCGCTAAGTTATACCTAAAACATTTTTGTTTAATTTTCAAAAAATTTTCCATGCTCTTTCCATACGAAGTTTGATTGAATTGCGCTCTACCTAAACGTTAATCTTAAGGGCTAAAACTTTCAGAGAATTGTTTTTTATCAATTTGGAACCATTTGAGCCCCTGGGAGCAAGGAAATTCGAAAATGACCATTTTAAGGACCACCCTAATATATATATATATATATATATATATATATATATACTATATATACCTCTACTAATGTGCGTCAACATGAGTTAGAATGAAATATGTTATACCATCAGATAGGAATTAAAACGGTCTCGCGAAAATTTCTTTGAACACAAGATTCTTTGGGGTTCTCTTCATTCCACGTCGTTCATGCTATTTGCTTATTAAATATAAGAATAACATTTACGTGCCGCATACTTGAAACAGATGGTAAATTATGAAAGCTTAAAGATATCTATCTCCAAGAGAAAACATGCATACATTGAAATTAAGTATTTAGTACAATATTCAACATTATCCTTATATGTGAACCTTTTGAATTTTGTTCTAAAATATATCTCTGACTTTTTGGATCCTTTTGAAATATTTTTAGAATGCAATATTGTATATACCTGGAGACAATAGTTAGGACGATGAAAAGATGATGGTTGCTTTTTGAAATATAAAGCATTTTAGTAATGATTTTCTATGAAAGCAGGATTCAAACAAAACATACTTTTCATTGTGATAAGATGAACTAAATGATTCTAGATTAACTATTTATTTTATTAAATTATATAGTTTTTGTTAAAATTGAACTAGACCTATCTTTATTTTATATTATAAACTTTACATTATTAATGTCTGACCAACTTCAAAAGTTTTAAGTTTTCCACAAATGAAGTAGCGAGTCAGCCATCTCACCTCAACAAATCAGAGAAGAAAAATCAAGACAATTCGCTGATTTTAATTAGATTCTGTTCGTGAGTTATGAAAACAGAGTGATCCGCACGGAAAACTTTTAAAATAAAACTGTCCAGACTTACGGCGAGTAATATTATTTCGAAGACAATCTGACAGCGCAATTTAATATCATTCCTTTTGCACGACAATCATTTATATTTAATCCAATTATGGATCACAATCTCTCATTTCAGACTACACAATCTTGATAAAGAAAAGTTTGAAATTATATTTTTCTCGCCACTCGCATTACGGACAATGATTACTTTTAATAGGATGTATAGTAGTAAGGAGATGTCGAGGTAGCACCCCATAAAGAGGGGCGGCCCGAAACGAATGAATAAATTATGCGTGTAAGCCTAACGCCAAATAACTGCCCAATTTTTACATAATTTCGAAATACTTCAAAATGAAGTATCATCGTCCATTTGTTTTATGCGCGTGTTATAATATATATATATATATATATATATATATATATATATATATATATATATATATATATATTATAGGGGAGCTAGAAGCTGCTTGTAACAATTTTTTTAATTGAAATTAATATATCTTGAGAGCTACTGATTATATTTATACTAAATAAATAAAAATAGATAAGCTGCTGGAATAGTTGCTGTAACTGTTTCTCCTCTACTGAACTAAATAAAAAGAATTCCATAACTGTTTCATTCACAAATAATAATTTCATATTTAATCACAATCAATCATTATTTTACAATTAATCATTTTCTAAAAAAAGTGCGGTGTTACAGCTTACCATGTGTTTGAGTCTAGCAAAAACGACAATAAAACCTCTGATAATTAATTCTTCACTTATTTTTAAGAAAATTGACTTTGAAACTAAATAAAATATAGAATGTCTCCTGTAATATAAATTTTTATCATATACCGTAAACTAAAATTAATATCATAATACAAATAAAATATACAGTGTCTCCTGTAACACAAGTTGTGTTTCGTCACATCTTACAAACTATACATTCCATCCAATATTTCTCACTTGAATCTGTATATAATTCTTGTATGTTACGACTAGCACCAAGATTTTATTGCATCTATCCAAGGTGTGATTTTTTTATTAATCAAGATAACTAACTAACTTGATACGAATTACGATTTATAAAATTTAATATTAGTCAATAATAATAACGCAAACCGAAATTTATAATAGATTTTGTATTTCCTGTTAAAATTACTGTATCTGCAAAATTCTGTTTACTTCTGGGATAGTAGCTATGATAACATTATGGAAGACGGTTTACATGTTAAATGTTGACAAAAAAATATTTTAACCCCTTCACTTACAGTGACGAACAGAGCCCGCAGACGATGGCTAGCCCATGTGTAAATATTACGGGCATAGCCCGCGTACGATATTCGGGCCAGAAACAAATATTACACATTACGGGCATGGCGCGGTACGGTATTCGCAGGTATTACAAAATATTTATTTATACAAAATTATAAAACACAACATTATTTTTATTTCTGTAATAAACTGCACACTGCGTGCGAAAATAGTCACGAACGCTGCGCTAGCTTGTACAACTCTGACCCAACATGTTCGAATCTAAATCGTAAGTTAAGAGGTTAATATCGTTTAAGATCCTATTGAAAAACGCCTGCTTACTAGTTATACCCATCACAGATATCCCCTAGCTCCCCTATATATATAGCTAGTTAAAACGCTGACTTTGTGTTGACAAGATCGCGAGTTCGAGCCCGTGCTCTGGAAGACCTGATATCGTGCGGAAACAATTTCCATTTTCACTTAAAATACAGAATAGTTAAATTATGTTTCAATTTGGAGAAACGGCAGTGTTTTCCGCAAGTGATACTGCAGTACGGAACAGCAAGCCGTCTAGTAACGCTACAGAACGAACCAGGCACATCAACATCTCATATAATTATCCAATCGATATCAAGTAAAATGTATTTGAAAATTAAAATTTACACTTCTGATAAATTAAAAATTACATTTCTGAGAAACTAACAATTACAATAACATAATAAAATTCACTATAATTCAGTAATAAATATTGAAGCAAAAATCGACAAATAGATGTCGTCTATAGTCGGCACTCGTACACACAGGTACTCAAGCGGAAATCTATAAGCGACGCTCGTAGCGAAAGGTCTAAGAATTTGGTATAGCATTTTCATTTTGTTCAGCTTTTAAGCAACTCGGATAATGGTGCGAAATAAATAATTTGTATATGATGGTTTCAAATATATATAAATAATAAACAAAATCTTCGAACATTTTTAAAAACTAAACTTTTTGTATTAACAAACGATTTATACTGGTTATACTGGTTAAGTGAAATGTTTGAATCATCATAAAACGTATTATTAAAATATTAATATATTTGTATCTGCACTTCAAATGTAGAAAATTGTGACTTATTCTTATTGATTTTTAGTTTTATTGTAAAATACGCTTCACGAAAATATTTTTATCAAACAAATTGATCTCTGGCTTTCGCCCGTATACGTACATTTCCAGATTCGGAGAAGGCAATGCATTTATATATTTTGATTGTGAGTATTCTTCTCTTGGACCGTTTCTGAGAAAGCCATAACAACGGCCTATTCAGCGTACCGTGTCATGGAAGCTGAAGTTATTTCGCCATTCCTCCAATATCGCATTTATTTACAATCGAAACAAATTAATCGAAAAGCTGAGAGGTGACAAAAATTTTAGTAAGCCGTAAAATTGACAATTTTGATATGATAATCCTTCTACTAGCTAAGTCGGTTGATTTGTGTACCTAATTGATTTGAATAATGCACCTAATAATTTGACCTAAATATCTATAGGCATTTGTATACATGTATAGATATATCTAGGTCCATTATTATAATTAACTTATGCAGTCATTACTTTGCACGTATTTTTCAAAAATTGTTATAGATATTTTATATTTAGACAGTTTATGTATCAAAAATTGAATTATTAGTTTATGCATGTCATCAAAACATTGAAAGCTTTTATGAGACGGTTAATTCTGTGGTGTCTAACTCGTGTAGAAACGTATCACATAATATAAAATTTCGTAAATTTTTGTGTAAATTAAAGACATGGCATTATGCTTAAAGCAAATTCTTGGAAATTCCCGTACCAAAAGTTGATTTTTTCTGAAAATTTTGAACTTTTTTAATGCAATCGCTGTGTATCTGTTTTATAGACAAAATATCAAAGCGCGTAAGCGCCGCGTTGCAACGGATAAACATTGGTACTGAACGCACAGAAATGTAAACAAATTTTGAAAGTATTAGTAAAATCTCTATAAAATATCTAATAATTTGATGTACATGTGTCTAATGATCATTAACTAACTATTTTTTCATAAAAGAGGTCGACAAAAATTTGTTTACACACATACAAATACATTCATTTTTTGTAAAGTACGATTAATGTTCAAAAACCTTTGAAACGCAAAGATATATAAAAATTTCCATTTTCGATTTTTTTGTATTACTATAACTTATCCTACAGAAAGCTATAAAGTATTTAATGTTTGGTCTGGGAATTTTGAAGCACCGATTTCTACCGCAATAATAATTAATAAATTGTAGTGATTTTTGTTTATAAATTACAAAGTTTTTTCTACATAAAAAATAAAAGAAATTATTCAACTTACTTTAAAAAAAATATTAACTGTAATTTACAATTTTAAATAAATAATTAACTTTCCGTAGGGTAAGTTATAGTAATCGCAAAAAAATCGAGAATCAAAGTTTTTATATATCTTTACGTTTCAGAGGTTTCTGAACATTTTGGCATACCTTAGAAAAAATGGATGTATGTGTATGTGTATGTGTGTGTGTGTGTGTGCGGATACAAATTTTTGTCGACTATTTCGGGAACACGGTTCAACCGATTTCGATTATTCCAAAAACATTCGATTGCTGTTGATAAGGAGACGTGCTAATTAGTTTTTGGCATAGGCAGGTCTAGCCGTTCCGAAAATACGGGACAAAAAGTGCCGCAAACGGTAACTCAGTTTTTAAGAGAACGGAGCATCCGATTTTAATAATTCGAAAAACATTTTGCTTGTATTCATAAGATGAATAATTGATCAAATTTTCGTAAGGGCAGGTCTAGCGGTTTCGGAGATCTAGTAAAAAAAGTAAAAAAAATGCCATTTGGCGGTCAAAAATGATCATTAGACATATGCACATCGAATTATCTGATATTTTATAGAGATTCTAATAGTAAGTATAAATTTTGTTTACATTCCTATCGGTTCCGTACCAATGTTTATCCGTTAGTCGGCGACGCGGCGCTTACGCGCTTCGATATTTTGTCTCTATGCAGTTAAAGCAGTACGATTGCTTTGAAAAAAATTCAGAATGTTCAAAATATATCAAAATAGAGAAAACATTTTTTTTCAAAAAGTCTTTTTTCAAAAAAGGTAAATTTTTGTCAAAATTGTATAGATTCTCGAAAATCTATTTTTTTCAAAGTAAATGTTTTTCAAAAATGTTAATCTTTTTAAAAGAAATTAATTATTACTACGGGAAGTTCCAGCAATTTGCCTTAAGGCACGATGCCATGGGCCTGTAGCGGGTTGCCAACACGCATCGCGGCTTGTCAACACGCATCACATGTCTCTGGACAGATTGGCCCATATAGTGACAGCACTGAGAAAAACAAAAGGAAATTCAAGTGTCAGATCGGACACGGTTTTTGTTTCTCCCTGAGTAGTTTTTGCCAAAAAAATGTATAATTCTTGAAACCTTTCTTTTCTATTATAAATAAGAAAATACCAATAACGTTTTATAAATGATCAATATAATCACACATAGTGTTATTACTATTGTCATAATAAACAATATTCGTAGTATAAAGAACTCGAGTTTCTTTAGTGGTGACCGCGAACGTGAATTAATAGCACGCATATAGAAGGAAAGAAGGTAAGAAGATCAAGACACATTTAGAAGTAACAAATTTAGAAGTAAAAAAATAAATTGAAGTCTCATGAATTATTAAGAAAAGAATTTTTAAAAATAAATAATGAATATAAATGGCTCACAACCGCCATAACTCTAAGAACATTCTAATCCTACAACTGAGACTCCGGCCACGCACATCGAAAACAACAACACGTGCTCAATAAATCCCTCATTATCCTGGAAAATGAGTCGATTATAAGCACCACGGCAGAGGACAGGGAGCGTCAGCAAACAATTTGGCAACCGCCACATACACTCAACCGCTAACTCACCAGCGAAGGGCCACATACAATCAACCGCTAACTCACCAGCGAAGGGCCACATACAATCAACCGCTAACTCACCAGCGAAGGGCCACATACAATCAACCGCTAACTCACCAGCGAAGTGTCAAATATACTCAGCCGCTAACTCACCAGCGAAGGGCCACATCTACTCAACCGCTAACTCACCAGCGAAGGGCCACGTAAGCAATCAACAAACTCAACAAGCCAACACGGCATTCAAAACGGCCACGGCCACGAACAAATAAAATTTATCACACAATCTCAACCAAAAGAAATTTACAAGGAAGTTCAAGATGGCACTCAGAGATGCGAAACAATCTTTTTCATTAGGGCGGAGTGATCTGTAGCGACCTGTCAACACACGTCGCATTTTAACTTGACAGATGTTCATTATTTGAAGCTCATCATAGTGTCAGCTCAAAAACAAAAAGTTCAAGTGTCAGATCAGATCTCGTTTTTGTTTGCTCAAGGTTCAAAATGCCCAAATTGTAATTCTTTACTTTTTTCCTTTTTTATTATAAATACTGAAATAACATCTACGTTTTTGTAAATGATCAATATAATCACACATAGTGTTATTACTATTGTCATAATAAACAATATTCGTAGTATAAAGAACTCGAGTTTCTTTAGTTAGCGGGTTGCCAACACGCATCGCGGCTTGTCAACACGCATCACATGTTACTGGACAGATTGGCCCATATATTGACAGCACAGAAAAAAACAAAAATAAATTCAAGTGTCAGATCGGACACGGCTTTTGTTTCTCCCTAGTCGAATTTTCCAAAAATGTATAATTCTTGAAACCTTTCTTTTCGATTATAAATAAGAAAATACCAATCACATTTTATTAACGATAAATATGACAACACATAGTGTCGTGGATATTAATCATACATAAAATAAACCAAATATAAATAATATTTTATGGAATTTATTATTACTACAATTTGCACAATATTGGTATTAATTACGGAGCACCACTACACTTCTATATTTTGGTGACCCCGAGAGTGAACTAGTAACACACATACAAGAAGGTAAGAAGATCAAGACATATTTTGAAGTAGCACAAAAAAAATAAATTGAAGTCTCAAGAATTACTAAGAAAAGAATTTTTAAAAATATAAATAATTATTATAAATGGCTCACAACCGCCATAACTAGAAGAACATTCTAATCCTACAACTGAGAGCCCGACCACGCACTTCAAGATCAACAATAACACGTGCTCAATAAATCACTTATTATCATGGTAAATAAGTCGATAACACAGGTCAACAAAGAAAATGGTGCAAACGATTATAATACTGTTTTTAGGTATATTTGGGGCGCTGATTTCAAAAATGACATTGGTTTTTTTCTATGAGCTTTAGTTTTGAAGATACAATATATATGATATATTTTACGATATTAGGTGCGCAACTAAGTTCTCGCTGTTTTTTCGATGAAAATGTAACTTTATTATAAAAAAAGGCATCAATTGAGTTCGATACAGTTCTCCAGTGATGGTTTCACTCGGTTTCAACAGCTCATAACAAATAACACCGACCTGGTCCCACCATATGTAGAGCATAACCTTCGAAGTGAATATTCGGCCGAACCGAGATTTTCTCGTCTTTGGATTGCTGTAATGTATTCATTTTTTATCACCTGTGATGAGGTGATGAAGAACCTCTTCTTTTCTCGCCGCTGGAGCAGTTGTTTACAGGCGAAAAAACGACGCTCGACGTCTCTTGGCTTCAACTCACAAGGAACCGAAGTTTCTTGCTTCTAAATCATCCCCGACGCATACTATAGCTTGGAAATGGCTTGATGGGTAACTCCTAATTCTAAAGCAAGATCTTCTTGAGTTTGGCACGAATCCTCTTCGAACAAGGCCTTCAATTTAACGTTTTTGAAGGTTTTGGCCTTCCTTCACGAGGGTGGTCGTCAACATCAAAATCACCATTTTTGAAGCGACAAAACCCCTCATGGCATGTTGTTTCGCTCAGAGCAACATTTCCGTAGCTCTCGATGCACTTTGCTGCCGTTTTTTTGTAATGAAAGACAAAAATCAACACTCCCCGCAAATGACGATTGTTTGATATAAAATTGGACGTATTCACTCAACCAGAAGTATATAATGCAAAAACGAAATCAATTATGTGTTACCGCAGTCTGTTTACTTACTCTTAGCTTGCTTCAAGACGTTTTGGATTTGTCAAAATCGACCAACCCTTACTGCTAGAGCCATATACTGACAAACAGCGAGAACTTAGTTGCGCACCTAATATAAGGAACGAAATACAAAATAGTAATACAATTCAGAATGTTATTTTAATGAGATATACCTACTCGTATATACAAACTTACAAGACCCATTCGGCCTTAGTTGGGACATTAGTTGACACTGTGAAAAGTTCTTTTCCGTGACGACCTCGAATGGACCTGGTTTCGGCAACTTTTTTGTATCTCAAAAACTAGAGCTGATACAAAAAAATGGTTTGCAGATTTGAAATCAGCGCAAAAAATACTATAAGAATCAGCTCTAACATTTGAGGCACCAAAAAAAAAACTTTTTTTTGTTGGCCTGTGTAATAAGCACCATGGCAACAGACAGGGAGCAAACAATTTGGCAACCGCCACATACACTCAACCGCTAACTCACCAGCGAAGGGCCACATACACTCAACCGCTAACTCACCAGCGAAGGGCCACATACAATCAACCGCTAACTCACCAGCGAAGGGCCACATACAATCAACCGCTAACTCACCAGCGAAGTGTCAAATATACTCAGCCGCTAACTCACCAGCGAAGGGCCACATCTACTCAACCGCTAACTCACCAGCGAAGGGCCACGTAAGCAATCAACAAACTCAACAAGCCAACACGGCAATTTATCACACAATCTCAACCAAAAGAAATTTACAAGGAAGTTCAAGAATGGCAGTCAGAGATGCGAAACAATCTTTTTCATTAGGGCGGAGTGATGTAGCGGGTTGCCAACACGCATCGCGGCTTGTCAACACGCATCACATGTCTCTGGACAGATTGGCCCATATAGTGACAGCACTGAGAAAAACAAAAGGAAATTCAAGTGTCAGATCGGACACGGTTTTTGTTTCTCCCTGAGTAGTTTTTGCCAAAAAAATGTATAATTCTTGAAACCTTTCTTTTCTATTATAAATAAGAAAATACCAATAACGTTTTATTAATGATCAGTATGACAACACATGGTGTCGTGGATATTAATCATATATAAAATAAACGAAATATAAATAATATTTTATGAAATTTATTATTGTCTATCATTTTGGTATTTAATATGGACCACACCTCCATAGGCCCCACTAGTTTTTTTTTTTTTGCTGTATAGAGATAAGTTTATTTTCTGTTGCTATACAGATTTAAAGTTCGTTAAATAAAATTAATACTTAATTTCATGAATCTGCCCATATAATGTAAAACTCTACAAGCAGAATATTATATTTGGATAGAGCATTTTAGGGTATTTATCTATTTCAAATATGTACTTTGATATTACTACTGGATACCAGACTACATCACAAATACAAAACCAAAATTCCGACAAAGTAGCGTATCAGTGTAGTAGTTCCTGAAGGTGTGTTGCCTTATTTATTTTTTTCTTCATCATTCCTTTTGTCATCGCATACCAAATTTTTACTCTGAATTCCAACGATTTTTCTATCCTTTTCGTTCAGGTGTATTTTCTCTTGAATGTTTTCTCTATTTTTCTTGCGTTCCTTTCTACTATCGCTCACTAAGCAAAATGGGCATGTGATGAGATTTTGATAAACCATCAGGCGGTGTATACATGTATCGGGTAGGTCTAGGTCAAACATTCCGGAGCGAATCTCTCACTTAACATGACATTGTAAACTCTATATGTTTGTTATACAGGTACGGTGAGCTATTTATATTTGCTCATTTGTATTTCAATATTGCGAATTCATTAGTATCTGGATATTGTTCTGAACTTTAATTTATTCATCAACGTTCATTCATGTGTGAACTTATTTATATTAACAAATATAGTAAATGATTATATTATAAGCATCGAATCAAGAATGTGATGGTTCTACAAAATTCTTGTAATTGAAAAATGCGAAATAAAATTAGTTTTTTGACCGGTGGGATAAGTTAAAAATATACTCACGTATTCAAAATTTAAAATTACAATATATTTCTAGTTTAAAAATTGCGTATTACGGCATATAACGCACATAAAATGATGGATAGTACTGCACTAGGACAGGTCCGTGAGCTGAGTTATACTCCAACTCAATTCAGGTAAGAATAGTGGTGAAATATATCCCATTGCTATATATATATATATATATATATATATATATATATATATATATATACTGGAAACATCAAAATAGACATCGCTACTGCACGATGTCAGGTTATCCAAAGTCAGGTTCGAACTCAATACGAGTATGTGTGCTTAATCATTATACTATGAAATACCCATAACGCATATATATGTTAAAAAATATAATCTAATTTGTGTAAATGAACAACATATTCAAAGATTTTCATTTTAATTATTTTATTTTACACTGTGCTTGCAGAATCAATGTTATTAATTTTGACGTAGAAATATTATTTAAATTCTTATTGACTAAGTTTTATTATATTCTATCTGTCTAGTTTACTGGTATATTTTTTATCTAATAAATAGAAATTGTAAAATTTTATTATTAAGATTAATATGAAGGTAGCACAAAAAATTATTTGTTGACATACATTCATTATGAAAAAGCATATTTCAGGTTTCTAAATACACTTAGGGGTCGTTGTAAGTAACATCGATCACTTCGATGCATTTCTTAATTTGTTGCAAGCCAATTATCATAATAGTAACCTATCAACATATTTTTATATTATATGATTTGTGAATTTCAAATATTAGTCATTTATATTTGTTGAATTATTTAATTAAATAAAGACACTAAAAATCTCTACGATCTATTAAAATTTTAATAATATAAGTCATGACAACAGGCCTATGGCATTCTATAAACTTGGAAACAAATCATCGCATTACTTTGCGAATAACGTCAAGTTATAATGTTTCAAGTAATTTCTACTCTTTTAGGACTTTTAAACTTCTCGGGCTTTATTATTTATAGACTGAAGCAAAATTGATCAAGAAACTTAGTACTGAAGATTTGCCTAAATATAAGATGTTCCTCATGTATAAAATCAAAGGCACAAACCTAATTGAAAGAGCTACAAGGATTATATAATCATGTTTTTCACATTCTCTTAAATTAGCATATTTTACTCATTGTATTATATTTAATCGTTATTTTCTATTTGTATTTAATAATTTTGACTATATTCTGGTCAGCAAATCGGTTACTATTTCAGTAGACAATTGCATATTGTTTTATATATCAGTTGATTGATCCGCACTTTGTGTTTTTAGAATGCAGTGAAAAATATAATTTGTGATTTATAGTATTAAAATTAGTATTTTAATTTTTTTGTAAAATAAATGTTGTGGAGTCATCCAAAAACAATATTCACGCCTAATATAGATACTAATTTTGCATAATATGCAACTTAAATTATATACGCTTTCCGCTCTACATATAGATAAATTGCTGAATTAATCATGTTATGTCTATGAAACGTAATATGTAAAAAGATATAGCAACAACATTTAGAAATGTGTATTATAGATTATGCCATCACTCTATTATGCCTCTTGTTCATATAGAATCCTCACGGTATTGCAATAGCTAATATTTTATTTTTTTATATTTTTATTGGCTTAGAGCATTTAGCCACCTACAACATATAATTTTTTTCTATTCTATATCATCTTTTTATATAATCTATACTATCTTGCATATGTATTCTATCCTATCTTTTTTATTTGTATACTATTCCATCTTAATGATTTCTTCATTATAGTTGTTCTTTCTGAACGTTGGCATGCGAGTAGTATAGTCAATATACTACTATTCCACCAAAAATAATCTAGAATTATTGTTAAAGAAACATTGACCTTGAACATAATCTATTCGACATGTCAGCTTGTCGTATGGTAATTAGACATGGGGTGTAGGGTTCATAGCGAACAACGAAATCATAAGACATCATCAATGTACAGGCATAAGTTTCCACACAAACAACTATAGCCCCCGAATCAGTTTGCATTAGAATTCCTGCCTTACATAATTCATGGATTTCGCATTTGGCATCGTACGAGAAGTTCTCGTCCTGATACCACCGCCGCCACCATATGTGCGCGCTGCGAAAGGTGAGCGACTATAGGCGGAGGGTTTGTGGTCGGTCGGCCAAACATTAATTTACGATATATTATACTGTCAAAGTTTTTAATTCTGATACATGAAGTGAATACAATGCTACTGGAAAATTGTGCGAAAGAAGAAATTTACAAATAAGTACACAGGTCCACAAAATAAAAGTTGTCTGTATTGGGTATGCGTCATATATTTTCCAATGTAGTTTTTACCGCTGGATACAAATCTAAAGTCAAAACTAGAGGTTAAATGACAAAAAATGGAAAGAAATTAAAAAACGACAAAATCTCCTATCTAGTAATTCTTCTGCATAATACTTATAATCTGACATTTTTTGTTGTTTCCTGGCTCTTTTTACCTTAAACGACTTGAGTATTCACTTAAATGATCTATTGAGTTTGTTTTTTTATAAAAAACAGCAATATTTTTCCAACACATTTTCGAGTATTTAAATTGCAAACATGATGGCAGATTACGCAGGGGCAAGGGGGAGAAAATATATTTGCAAATTACTGCGGAATTATACAAAATAAATTCAATAAATCATTTAATCAAAACTCAATAGTCATTTAAAGTAAAAATGGCCCTTTAAAATGATTAAATTTTGTTGTTGTGTTAAATTTTCATTAATTAAAAAAATATATTTTTATTAAGATGTGTAAGTTTTATAATTTTATCCTGGTGCTTACTGAATGATGACACACACCAAGTGTCGAAACGTATAACAATAAAAAAAAATTCAACCTATTTTTTATTGCGACGAATGGGCTGTTAGAAGTTTTTTTTCAAATTAGTTTCAACGCCAAAAATACTATCAATTCGTATGATGTTTAAAATTATATCAATTATTATATCAATATTTATTTTAAATATTTTTGATAATATTTTTATTGTTTTTTGAGAAATATAAATCAATCATATAAAATGCGGAAATTAGTTCTTATTGATAAAGTTAAATAGTTGGTTTACAACGTTTGTTATGCTATATCAATAAACTAGTATGCAAAGGCAAATTTCTGGAACTGCCCGTACAGTAATAAAATAATCGAGGAATAATAAATGTTTTGAAATAAGTTATTATAAATTCTGTAACTTTCAATATTCCTATTTTATAGACAAAATATATGAAGTATATAAATTGGATGACGACGTGTACATATATATGTTAAACGAAACTTAATGAATCTTAAAATGAGGGACATTGTCTAATATTTAAGAGAATTACATAAACTGAATTGCAAAGTTAAAATTATGTATTTGAAGTATATAAGTGAGTTTTAGAACTTTAGCCAGAATTAAAATTAAAATCCGATTTATTTTTGATATTTGAAAAAAACTGCCATTTTTGCTTCGTATCTCCGAAATGACAGGACCTGTCTTTGGCAAAAACTAATCAACACATCTCCCTATCCATACATATCTACATATACACACAAATCCATTTTTTAAAAAGTATGCCAAAATGGTCAGAATTCTTCACAACGTGAAGATATGCAAAAACTTTCAATTTCGATTTTTAGACGATTACAATAACTTGCCCTACGGAAAGTTAATAAAATATTTATATTATTTTATTCATTGAAATATGTGTTGTATTCTTATATTGAAGGCCATATCAGTAAAAAAGTATAATTTTTTTTTTCAGGTTTATATTTTATATAAAAAGCGCTTAAAAACATAAATTTATTTACATTATCATAGAAGTGTAAAGAAGATTGGGAAAAGTTTATATTTTATATAAAAAGCGCTTTTTTAACTTCCCGTAGGGTAAGTTATAGTAATCGCAAAAAAATCGAAAATGAAAATTTTTATATATCTTTACGTTTCAGAGGTTTCTGAACATTTTGGCATACCTTAGAAAAAATGGATGTATGTGTGTGTGGGTGTGTGTGTGTGTATGTGTGTGTTTGTGTGTGTGTGTGTATGTATGTATGTATGTGTGTGTATGTATGTGCGGATACAAATTTTCGTCGACGATTTCGGGAACACGGGTCAACCGATTTGAATAATTCAAAAAACATTCGATTCGTATTGATAAGGAGACGTGCTGATTAGTTTTTGGCGAAGGCAGGTCTAGCCGTTCCGAAGATACGGGGCAAAAAGTGCCGAAAACGGTAACTCAGTTTTTGAGAGAACGCAGCGTCCGATTTGAATAATTCAAAAAGCATTTCACTTGTATTAACAAGGTTAAGAATCGATAAAATTTTCATGAAGGTAGCTCCAGCGGTTTCGGAGATATGGAGGAAAAAGTAAAAAAATAAGCCATTTGGCGGTCAAAAATGATCATTAGACATATGCTCATCAAATTATCAGATATTTTATAGAGATTTTAACAATAAGTATACATTTTGTTAACATTCCTATGGGTTCCGTACCAATGCTTATGCGTTAGACAGCGACGCGGCGCTTACGCGCTTTATATTTTGCCCCTATGCAGTTAAAGCAGTACGATTGCTTTGAAAAGAAAGTTCAGATCTTCCACAATATGTCAAAATAAAAAAAAAATTTTTTTCAAAAAAAAAAACAAAAATAAAATTAAAAAAAAAATTTTTTTAAAAAAATTTTTTTTCAAAAAAAAGTAATTTTTTGTCCAATTTATAGTTTCTTAAAAATCGTATTTTTTCGAAGTAAATTTTTTTTAAAAATGTCAATCGTTTTTAAAAAAATAATAATTTTTGGTACGGGAAGTTCCAGCAATTTGCCTTAAGGCACGATGCCTTAATTGCCTTAAGACAGAATTCCACTTACAGCTAGTTATAAATTATTGTTACAACAGCAATCAGAACTCTTACTATTTATATGTTCTATAAGCTGTTTGGTTCAACGCTTACGATCTAAGGTATTATTATGAGAGGCAACCCAACGGTTAACCATTTTCCTATGTGTGGATTTATTATATATTAGCTCTTATGTCTAATAGTTAACATATGATTCAGTGATGCAACTATGTCCACGAAGGACGATTTCCACTTGTAGTTGTAGTTATATTATGATCTACAACCACAAGTGGAAATTTGACATCAAATTTGCCTGATGTCAGGCTACGGCGGTAGCGGGAATCGATCCAGCGAACCCGAAACTAGTTGCTGCTAGCCCGAAAAAGCGCTTAAAAACATATACCAGTCTTATGTAAAGTTTTACAAACTCTTCATTTTGAAAACTCTCGTGTATTCTTCGTTTTCTTGTACGAATACATTTAATTTGAATCAATATTTAACTATTGGTATAATAATTAAAAAACTTGCATATTAATGTAGTTTGTAAATATTTGAAATGAATAAATATAATATCGTCGTTTTCCGACGTTACCGCTGTCGCTCCCTCGACGAGCGAACCGCGGCAGGCGCTGCGGTGATTAATGTACTTAACACATCGTGGCTGTAATAAAGGTTCAGAGTACCAGGGGCATAATTGTGAACCGCACACATTTAGACCTATATCTCTTCACCTAAGCCACACTAATTTTCTAGGTAACACAACGCGAGATTTAAATGTGACACAATGACATTATGAAAATGGAAGTCCACACAGCATTAAGGTCGCTTTTGTTTAATTAATTGCCATTGAGCGAACAGGGAATGTTCGATACGTTAAATAGCTTTGCTTTAGAAAATTAAACGGAATATAATAATGCCAGACTAAAATATGTTTTCTTCTCGACTTTCGTCGCGTTTTCAAAATATGATACATATATTATCTTGATCGTTATTAAATTATGCTATTCGTTAATTTATATCTGTAGCTAGCCATTTAAAAGCTTTAAATACACACACATCAATTTTTTAATTTCCCGTAGGGTAAGTTATATAATAGTAATCGCAAAAAAAATCGAAAATGAAAATTTTTATATATCTTTACGTTTCAGAGGTTTCTGAATATTTTGGCATACCTTAGAAAAAATGGATGTATGTGTGTGTGTGTGTGTGTGTGTGCGTATGTGTATGTGTGTTCGGATACAAATTTTCGTCGACGATTTCGGGAACACGGATGAAGCGATTTCAATAATTCAAAAAACAATCGATTTGTATTGATACGGAGACATGCTGATTAGTTTTTGGCGAAGGCGGGTCCAGCCGTTCTGAAGATATGGGGCAAAAAGTGCCAAAAACGGTAACTCAATTTTTAAGAGAACGGAGCGTCCGATTTGAATAATTCAAAAAAAACTTTTTACTTGTATTAACAAGATGAAGAACTGATCAAATTTTCATAAAGACAGGTCTAGCGGTTTCGGAGATCCAGTAAAAAACTAAAAAAAATGCCATCTGGCGGTCAAAAATGATCATTAGACATATGCACATCAAATTATCAGATATTTTATAGAAATTTTAGCATTAAATATAAATTTTGTTTACATTCCTATGAGTTCCATACCAATGCTAGTTCGATATTTTGTCTCTATGCAGTTAAAGCAGTACGATTGCTTTGAAATAAAAGTTCAGAATTTTCAAAATATTTTAAAATACACTTTTCTTCAAAAAGTCTTTTTTCAAAAAAAGTAAATTTTTGTCAAAAATTTATAGTTTCCCAAAAATCTAATTTTTCAGTGTAAATTTTTTTCAAAAATTCCAGTTCCAGGAATTTGCCTTAAAGCACGATGCCATGCGCCTCACTAGTTTAATTGTAAGGTATGCCAGAATGTCCAGAGCATATTTTAAAGCGTAAAAATAAGCAAAAATATTCATTTTCGATTTTTTGCGATTACTATGAGTTACCCTACGGGAAGTTAAAAACAAATATACCTAAAAGCGTCAAAGTTACATTTTTTAGAGAAAGGTAATGAAAATAAACTGAAACATTTTTTATTAAAAAAATGTTTTAATGACGTACGAAGTGTTAGTGCATAATCAATCATGGATGCAGATATCCCTTGAAACGTATATAGTTCCGTAACGTTGACAATATTTTTTTTAAAAAACTATTGGGTTTTTCATTAGAATTCGGTTCCTTGTTTGAAGCTCAACACAATAAATTGAGTCAAGTAAAAAGTTTGTTTCGTTTATTTAGTGAAATTGAAGTTTTCTTATAGCGTGAAAATAAATTTATTCAAACTAAATATGCTTCATTATTATCGGCAATATTTCGACATCTTTTCGAATAGAGCCATGAGGTTATCGGTGAACATCTTCTGTGGTATTTGGTTGAAAACCTGAATCAAGCTCTTCTTAAACTCAGTTTAATTCTATTAAGACATTACTGCAGAAATTGGAATAAGTGTTAGTTGGAGGATTCTATGTCTGAAATATACGGTGGATGCATAAAAATTTCTCAACTAAGCTTTCGCAACTTTTGGCAGATCATCAAAAAGTGTATGGTCAACCATTGTCATGATGAATGAAATACCTTCAATTCAGGGCGTTTTCTCACAATTTTCTGTCGTAGCAGTATTATTTACAGCAAGATTGATAATCGTCTGGAAGTAGATTACGATTGACGATTACCTCCCATTCCCACCACAAATACAGTATTCACCTTTTTCAGTGTCATTCCTGATTTGTAAACGTGTGTCGTTGCTCATCATCACTTGAGCATGATTTTTTTTTTGTCTCCGATTGTCGTAATCTATTATTAATCACCAGTTCTAAAATATTTAAGAAACGGACTTCATTGCATTAAGTCTATTAGATTTTTCGAGCCCTATTCATGAAGGTCCCACACATGGAGCTTTCTTTTGTAGTCAGGTTTATGTAATTCGTTTGAAGCAGTGCAAATATTGATATATATATATATATATATATATATATATATATATGATATATATATGAAATGATATATATATATATATATATATATATATATATATAATTTTTGGCATTCGCTATATTTACAAAAAGACATTGATGTATCATAGCAGATAGATATCATAAATTACATCTAAATAAATACATATTTGATGTATTAAATTATTTAAATTACAGTTAGTTAAATATTTTTAATTCATTTGCATCACTGTATTCTATTTGAAAAACAGATTTTAATTATATTCTATAGTCATTTCATTAAAATGTTGCATTAGCGAAATCTCAGTTCTTAATGAATGATTTTTTTGCAAATGTAATCTATCACTTGCTCCAAATAGCGTTCATCGTTTTTAATTAAAAGTCAAAAGCTGTTAAAGTTACATCTCATGCCAGTCAGCGCATAATAAAGTTCTTAACGTATTATAAAAACAAGACACGACATATCCATTAAAATTGCATGATTAAGTTAAAAAAGATGTGATCAAAATTAAAACTGTTAAAATATAATGTTATATTTAAATACTTTTCTGAAAAGATTTTTTTTAGTTATTTTTTCTAGATAAGAAAATAATACAATACAGTACAATAAAAATATTGTGTTGAAAAGATTGAGGTTGATAGAATCAAATAATTTAGCCAAAGGCAATATTTTCTCAAAAGAATGATTAATTAAATTACCAAAATAAAAAAATAAAATAATTTTATATAAAACCCAGTTCTCGAACGAACCATGTCCATTATTAATTTTTTAATAGTTTGTTTATCATTGTATCATTGTAATTATTGTATTTACAATATATTTTTATAAATATTATAAATACAATTTATTTTTCAATTATTACAATGTTAAAGTACAAAAATTATACTGCTTGAAAGTTACGTACTACGGTACTAAAACACAAACTTTTTTTGCTTCAAAACTACTTCGCTTATTAAAAGTTTATTAAATGTACTTTATTATTACCTAAGAACGCTTTGCTGCATATTATAATGTTCAATGTTACAAAAATAAAGAAATAAAAAAATGAATTTTGCATGTAATTTTATAGTTAACTTCATATTGTGATAATGATAATTATGAACGTCGAATAGTGAAGTATCATATAAAAATATAATTATATCATGGCTAAAATTACTAAATAAACCCTTTATTTTAAAAAGTGGCTTAACTCCGTTTTTCAATTTTTTTCGGTTATCATGTATAGGTGTACAACTTTTTGTTATTTATTAGAAAAGCATTTCAGGTTGCTCATAATTCGAGAAAGTGATAAAAGCAAATTTAATTAATAAAGTATTTTATTAATTTAACCTCAGAAATATTGTACCAGAAATAAATTTTGAAAACGGAGATTGCCGTTGCCGAAATGCATACCCAAACAAATCTGATAAAAAAGATAGAAAAAATATTTTCGAGAAGTTTTGGGGTTGCGAAAATTTTACCAAACAAGATGTATTGCTTTACAAAGCTGTCGAACGCAAAATTGTGGAACGAAAAAGGCCAACAAACGGAAAAGGGTCACCAAGAAATTGGTGTTTTATATATTTCTTGCTATTTACAAATGGAGAAGTTCCCATCTGTAAAAAATATAAATAACTATATATATACCAATTGATTACTTCAAATCCCTTTTACACGCACAAAATGTAGATGAAGGTAAATTGTTTCGTAAGAAATTTATGTTTGTAATTTTGCACGTTATTGCAAATTAATTGAATCTCATAAATTATGTTCTTGAAGTGTTTTAAAAATATGAAAAACAAATTGGCAAAGACAGTTCCAACAATTTTGGAGATACGGAACAAAAAGTGCAGAAGAAAATGGCAATAAAGTTTTTAAAAGAACAAAGCATTTGTACTTTTTCATTTTTTTTAATTTCTAAAAAATATTGTTTTAAAATGTGGAAAATGATTCGAATTTCAATTTTAATTATAGCTAAAATTATAAAGCTCACTTATATAATTGAAATAAATAATTTTCACTTTGCAATTCAGTTTGTATAATTCTTAAAGATATGAAATAAGGTCCTTCGTTATAGTTCCCCTCGATTAAGTTTTGTTGATTTACTTTTCATGTAAATATATATACATTTCGTCGTTATAATATTATTGATAGTTACGGTATTTGTAATAATCTATTTAAACATATTTAAAATTTCTAGCAATTTGCCTTAAGGCACGATGCAATGTATCACGAGTTTTTTTTTTGCAATTTGAAGCATCCTAAATTATGTTGAATGGACTTGGCACCTTCAAATTTAATATTAATGCTAATTGTTAATTTTGAAAGTGACCTAACTCGATTCTTGATACGAAAACGCATATTATTTAATATTTGCCAATATTTTCATAGGAACTGTAAATTTAACACCCTTAGATACACGTAAAAAGTATGACTCAATAATAATGTTCTTTCGCAGGACCGGTCCTACCTTGAAAGCGATGCATGCAAAAATTGCGGGCGCACGCCTTAGGGGGCGCCAAAACAGGATTGGGATATGTGATTTATAATAAAGTTTTTTCAGTATCATTTAAGAAATATATAATTTCTTTTCATCTGTTACTAATCATGGAATTGTAGGTATACCCGTGTCTTTGTGGAGAATCCATGTTGGCGTGTAGTGAGGAGCGTTCAATATTTGCCGCAGGAATTTGTTTTGTCAAGAACATATATCAATATTTGCCTGTAATTATAAGAATAGAATTGACGCACATCCAAACCAACTAGCATGCAACTTATACCAAGAAGGCCAGCCGACCAGGCTCAAAAGGAAAATACCTCGAGATTTATTATAGTTTATTTATATATATATATATATATATATATATATATATATATATTCTCTATATTTGTTTTTAGTTTTTTCTTTTTTATATATTAACTATAGTAGATACACCACTGAGCGTATCTACTAATTTGTAAACAACCAATTGTAAACACTTGTCAGCATTCTCTGCTAAATATAATTATTTTTATAGATTGCAGAATGAAAATAAAATAAAAAAAAACTAATCATGGATAATATTTTTTAAATTTAACTTCAGAATTTAAGAATTTAAAAATAGTTCGGTAGTGCGACAACGATAAAAGGTACTACAATTTGATTTTGAGTACCCGTAAAATCTTCTAAATAAATTTAAAATCAATCTATTTTACGCGCATTTAGATTATACCTAATTTTTTGTGTTATAAATCCAGATTTATTAAAAATAATTTCAAAAAATTAACGTAAATGTTTATTAATAGGGGGGCGGAGGCCGCTAGAAAAAAATTGGCATGCGGGCGCCGAGTATCACAGGACCGGCCCTGTCTAAACGTTTTTTTATATTTATTAAAACGTTATCCTTTAATCATATCTATATTAATATTTTTAATTTCAGGGGTTGTTTCCAGCGAGCGGAGTGCCATGGCTGAGGCGCACCGCAGACGATCGCTGTCCATCAGCCGGGCGGCACAGAAGAACGACCTCGCCGTCACCGGACTCACAGTTCAGGACGATTACAGGCCGAGGTAAATCAAATCAAACTATTGTAAATCTGCAACTATTCTTTCTGTATCGATTAGCTTGCCTCACATACATATTAGATGAAGTAAAAAAAATCCAATATTTTTGCATGAAATGCAAGTTTTAATTACAAGAAATAGGATGATCCAATGTAAGTCAATTATGCGCCGTTTTGATCGATAACTTGTCATTTTGAAGGCAATAGCATTATGTTTTTCTCATAGAACCTTTGTCCATATTGGCAAAAACTTAAAAAAGTCGATTTTTACAAGTCTCTCCTAAAGTGAATTTTTCATCAGTAATACTGGTTACCTGGTGCCAAGACCGAACTAAAGAATAGATGCAAGAATAAACCTCTCAATCAAGCTCTTGGAGCTTCCAAGAAATCACTATTGATGTGTGTTGCCAGGTATGGACCTGATGTAACATAATTTCTTTCCTATTGGCCAAAACTAGCAGCTTCTGGGCGATTGCTTCTATAAGACAAATCAATTGACTGTACAAGTCCAAGTTAAGAGTTTTGCAATAGGAGATCAACTCACAGTATATAATTCCCTGCTAAAACCACCACATCCCAATGCTGGCTTGGCTACAATTTCTGCCTACTCATCGCAATTTTATCACAACAACTTTGAGTTGTCGCGTAAGATCCACTTTTCATCACCAGTCACCAATCGCTTCAAAAATGAGGAGATTTTCTTGCTATTCAGCAGTGATTCGCAGATGAAAATTCGGTCCTGTACGTTTTCATGTGGCACCCACAATTCGAGCTTTATTGAATCTAGTCTTATTCAAATGGTGCCAAACATTTTTTTTGTATAGTTTTTATCTCTTTGGCAATCGAAATCGACTTACATGGCGGTTGAACTCTTTGATTTTGTCGGCATTTTAGGTATTTAGCCATCCAGTGCTCGGTGCCATCAAAATCAAATCGTCTATTAAAATTGTGAAATCAAAATGTCAAACCAAAATTGGGTGTAATTAGCCGTTACAGTATTAGAACCATAAACACTATTCAGATTTTCAGCTGGTGTTTTTGCCATTATAGAACAAAAATTGTAAAATAGTACATTTTTTCTTTGTTAGTGTCCATATTTGAAACGCGTTCAAACAAAACTGAGTCAATCGATTAGAAAACTGTCAAAAGCCGCCTAGTAAAACTCAATCAACTATTGCAAAACTAGTGGATTTCTTTTTACTTCACCTAATATATACCTACACATACAAATATATGATATTCAACTCCATACAACTTAGTGCAGAGATACAATTTACTTTAAAATTGTGTATAAGAAATTTGTTTAAAACTGAAAAAATATCAGAAACTTTATTTCCCTAATAAATACAAATTATTATCTATATATAAAAATAAATTAAAAGCTGAGTTGAAATTAAATAGAAATTCAGGGACCTGCTTGCGAGCAAGCTGATACATATTATTTGTAAATATTAAGATCACTTCTCGTTATTAGCATTCGAATTCGTTTTGTTTTCTTGTCAAAAATAATGTATTCAGATACTACCAACCAACCTGCTGTATTGCAGTATTAAATAAAAATACCGACATGGAATATTTGCTTGTTCAAATATGACAAAACAATCATATTCTAAGTATAATGTACCACAAAAAGTCAGACGAAATTGTATTGTGTTTTGATGTAAAATAAAAATCTTCATTGATATTTTTTAATGAAGTTGTATCAAAGCATTTTCTAACCGGCAACAGCTTGTGAATTTTCCGCTCGTATCAGAAATCTCAATTTATTTTAGGCTTATATATATTCCCATTTATTTTGGTTCAGAATTTCATTACTCTATACAAATATTATCCGTCGAGATTTACAAACATTTTAATTTATTTCAAGCAGTGAATTTAATTTTAAATGAGATTTGAAATAATGTGCGCTCTGAAAGCGGTCTGCTCCGTAAATCTCTAATTGAGAAGAAGAACTATCGTATTGCTAAGTACACATGTGCGAACTGTACTCGTAAAGCTTTTGGTAGTTTCTCTCATTCGAACGATCTAGTCGAAATGGGAAATAAATAAGGAGTGGGATGGGGGAGTCGGGTCGGACAACACACCAATAACATGCAAATCAGTATGAAGCCGAGCGTAACACGACTGAACAAATTCAACATTGCTGCGAAACAATTGCAACAAAATGTACAAAACATAACCAATAGATAAACTGTCGAAATGTTTATCATTAAATATTTTATCCTCCAATTCAGGGCGGTTATCTGCTCATTTCGGTACGTACACAAATCACAAAGAGAAATGCATTCTAGACCAAAAAGAAATACTGCAGCCTGTAACGATTTTTTCATCTGTTTATTGATTATCGCGAACGGCCGACGTTGATATATTACTTTCAAAATAATGCTGGAGATAATGATTATTTGACTTTCCGTAGTGTAAGTTATAGTAATTTTTTATATATATTTTTGTTTTAGGACTTTCTGAACATTTTTGCATACCTTACAAAAAATAGATGTATGTGAGTATAAGTGTATGTGTATGTAGTAGGTATGTGTATTTGGATACAATTTTTTGTCCACGATTTCGGGAACACGGATAGGAATATATAAAAGGAAATCTTATATATTAGACGACGACGTTTATATATGTTTACAGAAAAGTGAATAAACAAAATTTAATCAATCGGATTAAAAATGAACAATTTGTTTAGTATTTATAAGAAATATATAAACTGAATTGCAAAGATAAAAATATGTATTTGAAGTATATAAGTGAGCTTTAGAACTTTAGCCAGAGCTAGAATTAAAATCCAAATTATTTTCATTTCAATTAAAAGAAATATTGTTTAGAATTTAAAAAAATTAAAATAAAAAATTCTTTCCCGAAAAGCAATCCTTTCGTCAACATAAGTAGCAAGTTTTTTGTATCATTCTCAAAAACTCGATTTCTATGTTCTGTACTCTTTGCTCCGTATCTCTAAAACGGCTGGACCTGCCGAAAATTAATCAGCACATCTCCCTATCAATAGGAATCGAATGTTTTTTGAACCACTCAAATCGGTTGATCCATGCGCCCGGAAAGGTGGACAAAAATTACGGACATACAAAACACACAAAATAAACACATCCATTTTGTCTAAGGTATGTCAAAATGTTTAGAAACCTTCAAAACGTAAAGGTATCAAAAATTTTCAATTTCGATTTTTGGACGATTATAATAACTTACCCTACGAGAAATTAATAAAGTCATCTTCCTATAAAATATGGTTGTAATTTCTTATTCATATTTTATACTCCGACCAGATATATCAATTTTGTAATAGGGTACAAAATAAAAACATTTATCACAGTTATTTATGATTGAAATGCTTTTCTTGCCTTCATTTCGGCTAGAGGTAGGTTACAAATTTAGAATATAAAAAAACATTTGTACCAGTAATCTCTAAATGCTTTTTTATGATTACATGCAAATTCTGTTCTATATTTTTTGCAACTGAAGTATCTCGTTTGAGAAGACCACAAAAATAAAAAAATTATTTGCAGAATTTTATTTTAATCTTGATATATAATTCTTGAAGTTACAATCTGAGTTGCGCAAAATATTGATTCTATAATATAATTTATTAAATATTTTTATTCAAAAATACAAATATTGAAATTCATCCATTTATTTAAAAAACACCCGTTTCAAAATTAAAAAAAATTACATCATCATATTAAATCATAAATCATACAATTCTATGAATGTTTAATTGCAATAATATCTGCTTTCCAGGATCTTATAATTCGTCAAAATCAAATTAATGTAGCGTGTTACTTGACGTTTTGATCTTCTCGTTAGATAGTATTACATAGAATTTAACAAAAGCAAAAAGATGAACAGGAGTTGTCGACATTTCAAGCTTTTACTCTTAATAAAACTACAATATGAATCAAATGTTTCGTGAATTCAGTTTCCTAGTTAACCGTTTCTCCTCTTTCTCTACAGAAGCCAATTCATTTAAAAGATATGTAACTTTATCTTGTTCTTCTAGAATTCTGAGTTGCATTTCTTGCAATCGACCTTTCCAATCACCAATCATTGCATATAAATGCTTTTCGATTTCAGTAAACACTTTGCAACCTTCGCAGGACTTGCAGTAGCTGCATTTCCGCATTTGCAATGCATTTGATTTACTGAGAGCATCGAAAATATCCTGCAACGTCGAAATCTTATGAATGCATTCTTTTGATGCTTTATCGATGTTTATTAAAATCATTTTACGATCATTGACTATATTTCTGATGCCTTCTGCTAGTTTTCTTATTTTGAGTATTCTTTTCATCCTGTAGTTTTTATTATTACATTCACAATTGCAAGTATCTGAATTTGCATCGCAGACGCATTGCGGTTCTGTATTGTTAATTTCTTTTGCCATTCTGATGAGTATGTTATTTATGCTTTTGTACCTCGAATCCATTTTGGACTGGAGTCGGCTCATGTCCTGCCATGAATTTTAATTGTGACAGATGTAATTATTTTCTAGAAATTTGCTCATAAATTTGTAAAAAAATGCATGATAAACTTTGAACTGTGATTTGTCGAATGCACTCGGAAATTTTATAACTGTTTGTGAAGTTTAAGATACCATATATGTATTAAGCCTAAAAATGTTGGTGAGTTTGACAATTTGAAAACAATGAACGAATATTGCGAATTGGAGAACTAGATTTGGTTACATTGTCATTTAATATGAAGTTGATAGATCTACTTGATTTTATTCCAGCGCTTTCTGGAATAAAATATGCAACGATAAATATGATATAATGAATAATATAACCAGTAGTGCATGACATCGTGCCGGTATATCGGTGGTACTTCTAGTACCGAAAATTAAAATTTTTTGAAAACTGAAAAAAATGAGATCTGACTTTTTTAAAAAAATTTAATTATTTTTAAATTTAGACATTTTTTACGCATTACATTTTTCTGAAAATTTTGAACTTTTCTTTTCTTAAATCGAAGCGCGTAAGCGTCGCATCGCAAACTAGTTTATGAAAATTGGTACTGAACCCATAGAAATGTAAACAAAATTCATACTTATTATTAAAATCTCTAAAATATCTGATATGATATGCATATGTCTAAAGATCATTTTTGACCGCTAAATGCAAAATTTTATTGAACATGAAACAGTTATTATTAAAAGAAATAAAACATAAAGACTTAATTTTTAGTCTTTAAAAGCTGATTCATTGCAATAATGAAAACTTATTTGAACGAACGTACCCTGGCACAACCGTACCACCCATTCTCCCCTACATATAATGTTGTGCGGTTTGTAGATTTTGCAATTAAGTATGTTATATGAACTTATCTTAACTAGTTGAATGTGGCATTTTGCCTTAGGGCAAGTAGGATGAACTTAATCAACCGAAATTGATATTCGCATAAAATTTTCAACAGCTCGATTACATATACCATGTACGTAAAAATTAATATTATTTAATGATTTAAATTATTGGTAACATTTTTTACACAACCAGAGAAGTTTTGTAGACTGCTCAGTTACTTGTTTGCCAATTCCAAAACTATAATAATTTCTAATTCTAATGGCTAATGGCTGGAATTTATTATAATGGCATTAAATTGGTAAAATTCAAATTTTGATTTATTACACCACGAAAGCAAATTTTGACTATAATATTTTTCAAACGTTTAAAAATAAACGACTTGTAGGGCCGTAATATTTTAGTATGTTCTTTAGGACCGTGATATCTATCAACATAAAATGTTTCATCGTAAAAAAATTGTTTAACAGTTAATTACTAAGAAACGGCTTGACCGATCTTTGTCCAAAACTAATCAGCACGATTCCCAAATATCATCTTTCGAACAGTTTTTGAACTTTTAAAATCGATTCAGAATTTTTGGCTAAAATGTGGACAAAATATATTCACATTTCTGCAAATTACAAAGAAACGGCTCGGCCAGTTTGCAAATCGATTCAGCAGATCTTGAAAAAAAAATAATTATGAATGGAATATTTTTAATGAACGTCAATAACGTCTGGTCATTTTCTAAAGCGTTGATATGTTTTTAAAATTAAACGACTTGCCATAGAACTATAATATTTTGGTGTGTTCTTGAAGACCATAATATCTATCGCTAAAAATATTCGAAAAATGTTTTATCAATAGCTAATTACAAGAAAATGGCCCGGCCGATTTTTACCAAAAACTAATCAGTATCTTTCCCAACCACAATCTTTCAAACAGTTGCTGAATTTTTAAAATCGATTCAAGATTACGGGCTAAAACGTAAAATTTTACTTTTTGCTATTAACGAAGAACGGCTTGGCTGATCGTCGCGCAAAACAGACAAACGCTAGGCGTTTTCGATATACATCGAATGGCTTTCAGATATTTGAAATTGGTCTAACCGTTTTTGAGACAACGCCGACGAAGGTGTAAAATCGGCTCTCACACGCACACGTAATTTTTCAAAATTTGGTCTCATTCGATTCAGAAGCGTCGAGAAAACATGATATTAGCAAATCAAATTTTTTGGCGAAAACAAACTTTTCCTTCGGGAGTATAATAATTCAAGATAGCGTATTTTTATATTAACCCTATTTGCAATCAATGACATTGTTTATAAAATGTGATAAATCACAAAAGGCGTGTACATATAATAAATTTCTTTGCTATGTCATTAAATATACGGTCTAACAATATCATTTGTTTATTATAAAAACCGAATCCGAGTTTTCACTTGTCCATCCAGTTTAATGTATCGGCTTTTCTAAGTGATTTTATCCCGAAAAAGGTGCTAGTAATGCCTCAGCGAGCACGTCGTACCTATATAGCGTTCGCCGTGTTGGCTTTTTCGATTAGTATGGACGCACTTTTAAAGTGAAAAGATCGTATTCCGACCACGTGCGTCCATACAGATTAACTAGACGCAGAACTCTCTCGATTTATGCATCGTGGATTTAAATCTGTTTGATGATTTTATAATGGATTTGCGTCGGGAGAGAATAGCTTGTACTAATATATGATAATGCATAATGCACGTAACTGCTTTGGTATATATATATATATATATATATATATATATATATATACATATTATAGTTATATAATAGTTATATTTATATTTATATAAATGTATAAAAAATAGAGCCTATGAAAGTTTAATATATTAATATATGCTGTTAAGGCAATGCATTATGGCTTAAAGCAGATTGACTGAAACTGGAACCTCCCGTACCGCAAATTAAGGTTTTTTGAAAACTTGACCTTTTTTTCAAATCACGCTCCGTAGCCGTATTTTTAAATCTCTACAAAATACCTGATAATTTGATGTCCATATGTCTAATGATCTTTTTTGACCGTCAAATGATTTTTTTTTAATTTTTTATTGAACCTCCGAAACCGCTGTACCTGGCCTTCCAAATTTAATCAGTTCTTCATTTCGTCAATACAAATAAAACGATTTTTGAATCATTCAAATCGGACGCTTCTTTCTTTCAAAAACTGAATTGCCATTTTTGGCACTTTTGGCTCCGTATCTTTGAAACGGCCTGGACTTTCCTTTTCCAAGAACTAATCAGCACGTCTTCTCATCAATGCGAATCGAATGTTTTTGAATTATTCAAATCCGTTGATCCGTGTTTCTGAAATCGTTGACAAAATTTGTATTCGCACACATATTTCTATTGGTTAAAGTTTGAAAGTTAGGACAAGCAATTTTTCGGTTTGCTTTTATAAACCGTAGAGTAATGAAATTTGATTTATACTAATTGCTTAAACGCTGTGAATGATTGTATCAGTTTTAGAACAACGAACTACTCAATTGGAGTCATTTCTCAATTAGCGGAACTCATTTATTATACTATATATTTTACTATTGATTTCAGGCACCATCCAAAACTGTATTTTTTTGTTTGGTTTATTTGGCATATTAACTTCTCGTAGGGTAAGTTATAGTAATCGCAAAAAATCGAAAATAAAAATGGTTGCGTATCTTCATGTTTTGAAGGATTCTGAACATTTTGCCATACCTTAGAAAAAATGGATGTATGTATGTGTGTGTGTATGTATGTATGTTTGGATACAATTTTTTGTATAAATTGCATATACATTTCGACGGAGACAACAACCAATATAACATTTGCCGACCGCGGTAGTTAGACCACATAACATTTTTTTCTTTGGAATAATCGAAAAAATAACTGAAGAGAATATCATTAGTACATTCTAAGAAATGTCATATACTGAGATAATGGTATTTTAACGTAATATAAAATAAAGACAGTATAAAAATAAAAGTATATCCTAAAATTGTCGACTTTATCAATTTAATACTTCTTAAGCTCGCTGTAGAACAAACCAATTCGCAAACACAAGAAGTAACTTTGTGAAAGTTTGATAAAGATTTACGTCTCCCTAGGCCCGGGCGAACAGGCAGCCTCGCGCGGCCGGCTGGAGCCGGCGACCAGGAGCGCGCTTTACTCGACCTGCTCGACGCCGAGCAATCGCTTCTCAGTCCTGTCGACCTCGGATCCCTCGGAGTCACGAGGAGACATTCTTCACACCATTGCCCGACCCGCAGCAGCAACAACGCCGCACAGACCGCGGCGAGCGCGGGCTCTGCTGAAGCCACGACCCAGCAATCGAGAAGCAGGGAGCGGTCACCAGAGCCGCAGCCCATGTTACAGGCACTAGTAAGTGCAACCTTATAGTTTTTTTCATGTATTTAAAGGGCGCAACTAGTGTGAAATTTCGAGAAAATCGATTTTTGTTTTTTTTCATATTTCAGTAGATTACATCTTTAAAAATAACATATTAAAATTTCAATACGATATCTCAAACAGTTTTTGAGTTACAGCCATTTAAAAAGTATATATATATATAGTATATAGTACAACGATCATTTTATCTTTAAACGCGTTTTTCTCGAAACAGCATTTTCCGAATTTGCTGCAGTGATTACTCAAAAACGAATGTTCTGATCATTATCAAATTTTTTTTACATGTTCTTTATATAGAAAAAAAAAATCTCCGTAAAATAAACTATCGATTTTTTGATCGGATCAAAAATCAAATTTTGGCAGTCAAAAAACGACCAAAAATTTGAATAAAATTCGCCTTTTTTTAAAACGCCGCCATTTTGTCAATTTTGGATTTATTTTTTTTATCGTAGTTTATTTTACAGACAATATTATCTAGTGTAACGAGAATTTTTTTTTTTATTTCATCCACGTAGAAGGCCGGAATCACGGCAGCAGTTAAGGGCCTTTTTTTTGTCGCGCCGTTGGAGATTGAAGATAACTTAAAAAATATTTAATTTTACCTTCAAAAATTTTACTATGTATTCTTAAAACATGTATAAATATACTTCTAAAATTTTGAAATGATTGATATAGTAGTTTTTTTAATATAAATTCCCAAAAATCACCTTTTTTTAGGCGGTTACACTAGTTGTGCCCCTTAATGCATATATATATATATATATATATATATATATATATATATATATATATTTTATATATATATATATATATATGTATATATATGTGTGTGTTAGAAAATACAATTCAAGCAGAAAGAATCTCTCCTGTGATTTTTATGAAACTTTGCATGGTGAAAAGATCTTTAGGCAAACCAAAAATAATTAAAGTTTCAAAAAATAGACCGCGCGCTATACGTATACGGGTAATAGTGTTCCTATCAATGTGCCCTTATAGCTGTTGGTATTTTGCATTTTTTATGCAAACTAACTTCAGTGTAGTGGCGGGAATAGCTCACTCAGTAGTGTTCTCGACCCACATGCTGGAGGAATTCAGTTCGAATCTTCAGCAATACCAGAATCAAAATATAAAATATTAAATTAGATTAAGAATTGTTAATTTGTAGAATACAAGAAAAAATTGTATTAGAAGTAAGAAGGAAAAAATGAAGTTTCGTTTAGAAGATGAGAAGAACATATTGAGAAACAAGAAGAAGAATGAAAATCAGTTGAAAGAATAATTGAATGGAAGATTAGGATATAAGAAGTATTAGATAGTATATATAATACTATATATGATATATGTATAAGAATTATATATGTAAGAATTGTATAGAATATGCCGAAAATAATATTAATAATGTAGGTGGCTAAAAATACTGTAAAAAAAAAAAACAAACAAAAAAAAACTTCAGTGTATCACTAACATAGCGCAGAGTTAAAGGTTATGATGAATTGCATTGTGCTTTCGAAAACATCTCGTCGGTTACTTTTCTTAAATGTACGTTTGTTGCAATTCTCCTGTTTTGTATGTATAATGTCATTTACGTATTAGAAATTAATTACAAACATTAACGGTAAACGGTAGTGCTAATACAGTACATATTTTTAACATTCCTAGGATTTATGAAAGAAGTTTGTTTTCGCCAGAAAATCCGATTACCTAATTTCATGACGCGTATTAAAACATCACTGAAGTGTTTGACACTTAAATTGAAAAAAGTAAACTTTTTATATATAAATAGGTATGTGCGTTTGATTTTTCGTCGAAGTTTTCTCAAACAGGGTTGCACTGATTTCAAAAATTTGAAAGCTTTCGATAAAGTCTTTAAGGACTTGCGTTGATGATCGGCCAAAACGTTTCTTTAGAATAGCAGAAAAGTGCAAAATATTTTGCGACGAAAGTATTTTACTACGTTTATGCAAAAAATTTTAAACTGATTTTGAACATTGAAAATCGCGGAAATGTTGAGAGTCCGTTTCATCATAATTAATTTAAAAAAAAAACATTTTGTTACGATTTTGACAAATTTTTGTATGATGATATAGTTTGTAATTTTAACAAACTATCGTAAAGTAGTGAAGGGCTCTGAAAATTGGTTTTATTATAAAAATGCAACATTGTTTTAAATAATGAATGCGGCAGTCATAGCGTTTTGAAAAAAATGCAAAAAATTCGTAACATGGGAATAATTTTCAAAGAGCTTAAATTGGTATAGATGTTGAATGAGCTATTACAAATGAATTTTGTAATCAATCTCAAAAAGTACAAAATGCTAGTTTTAGCCTTTTTCCACGGAAATTATAGGTACTATCAAAAAAATGTGTTAGATTTGTTTATTATAAAATTCTCTACAAAATTATATTCTCTATTCATCATATTTCTCTATAATCACCGTTGCTAAAATATTGCCGTGGCAAAATGCATATTCTTTATAATCTGCATTCTTTATACGTCATCAAACATGTAATATAAATAAAAAATAATAATCCATTGGTTTGAGTTTAGATAGTACAATCTCAATGAGTCTTTTGAAGTATCCAATTATAATGTCAGCCCCTAATTAATTTCCTCCTTGAGCAACACTTCTCAATTATGTCACTTCCTTAGTGTGGAGGATCACATACTTCATTGTTAATAAAAGGTGTAAACTAAATAATTAAGTTTATATAAATAATTATCCCCTGCTGAATCGAATGTTTGGGATTATTACCACCAATATTTCAGAATCATTGACGGCAAGTAAATTTTAAAAAAATCGACAATTGAAAATAGATAATTTGAAAATAATATGTAATATGAAAATAAATTTTGGAACAAAATGTCTTACACAGATTTAATAGTCTTTGGCGTGAATCATATTATGATACTAGAAACTAGCGCTGGCAGAGATTGTTTAAAGTCCTCCTTGAGCAGGTAATCCAATGGATTCTTATTTTTCATTTATATTATACGTGCGATGACGTATAAAAGCTGCATATTATAAAAAATACGAATTTTTCTATTTTTCAAATATCACAAACGGTGATTTTAACGCAAAAACATTATGAAAAAATTTTGAAATAAATAAAACTAACATATTTGATAGTTCTGATGATTTCTACGGGAAATGAGCAAAACAAAATTTTGTACTTTTAACATCAATTAAAAAAATCGGAGAGGTCGGATTAGTTCATATGTTTGACACTCTACCTATACCAATTTTAGCACCTCTATGCGAATTATTCCGAAGTTGAATGTCTACTTGGGCTATCAAGACTCAAAGTGCATGGTATCTATTGAAAATCGCATTAATTAGTTCTTAATAAAAAGCATACATTTTATTTCAAGAAAATTATTAATTTCATTGTAACAATTTTAGAAGTTGCTAAATATCAATTTTTAATTTCCCGTAGGGTAAGTTATAGTATTGGGCCGAAAATCGAAAATGAAAATTTTTACATGTGTGTGTGTATGTGTGGAGACAATTTTTCATCGACGATTTTCGGCGTATGTATGAACCAATTTGAAAAATTCAAAAAGCAATCGATTCATATTGATAGAGAGATGTGCTGATTAGTTTTTGGCAATGACAGGTCCAGCCGTTACGGTGACACGGAGCAAGAAGTGCAGAAAATAGAAACCGAGTTTTTGAGAGAACGGAGTGTCCGATTTGAATGATCCAAAAAAACATTCTGCTTGTGTTGGAAACACAATTGTTCTTGAAGAAAAAATTTTTTTGTATTTCGAAAATAATTAGGATTTTAATTTCAATCCTGGCTAAATTTCTGAAGCTCACTTATATGCTTTAAATAAATAATTTTAACTTTGTAATTCAGTTTATATAATTCTTATAAATATTAGAAAATGTTAGAGTATTTATAATAATCTATTTGAAAACATTTAATATTTGTCGATCATGTCGTTACGGTACGGGAAGTTCCAGCCTTAATACACGATGCCATACTCCACTAATTATTAATTAAGTCGATTATGTATGAATATAGAAAAGTTCATGCAACTTGCCTTAAGGCAAAATTTACACCTAGTTATTTTATTTTATTAATATCAGGGTATTTTTGTTTTAAATTACTGACAGATATTGATGAGATAGATAATAAAATATTTTATGCAAACTTATGTAAAGTAAAAAGAAAACTAGATACTAGAATTACCAACAACAAAATTAATTTCAAACTACAAGAATAATATATTAATAATATTTTTACTCTTTATTAAACATACGAGGATTATTTACACACCAAATATGTGACTGATACTATAACCGATACATATGAGAACATGACAAATAAAACCAATCGCGATAACAAAATTAATAAAATTAAATGAAAACATTTGAAATTTGTTTTTCTCATTCGCAATGCATTTGGCGGCGCTGTGACACGAGGCACCTGCACCGGTTTTATATTCGACCGATGAATATTCGGGCTCAGGTGTGCTATCCCGTAGTGAATTGAACCACAGCGAAACTGCATATTTACGCCGATAATCTATTACACCAATTTAAGTTATGGAACTCAAATACCTTAATACTATGCTAAACTGGAACGAGGCAATCGATATTTACCTGAACTCAAAGCTCGATAATCTCGCATTATCGGTTTACTAGGAACGCGCTAACCTGCGTCACGCTATCATTCTAGGCTAATAGTGTCATTCTTTTAGGGTTAAATAGAGAGTTCAGGTTAAAATCATTGAATAAAGCAATCCTTGGAATAAAAAATATTATGCATTTACTTAATAATGAATCTCGAAATTCTTATTATTGCAAAAACCACGCAAAATACTGTAATATTTAACCCTCCGTCGGTCGGATATTTATTTACCTTCAAACGGTCGGAGTGGTCTGTCTGGACCACCATTCATTTTACATGCATTTATATGGGATAAATTAGTTTTTGGTGTCTTATATATTAACGATTATAAGTAGTAAATATTTATAGTTTTGGTTTTTTCTTCTCCTTACCGTGTTTTGCCTGCATTGAGCTTGCCTCTAATAAACATATTTAAAAAAAATGCAATATAAAAAAATCGTTGCTTTTCGTTAATTTTTCTGTTTTATACCAATGAAAAACAATATTTATTTTTCTTCGGCGCCTTCGAAATGACTGTGAAATTCAAATGAAAACGAAATGAGGTGCGTCGCCTTAGAAATCAGCTGTAAAACTCAAAGTGAAAATATAATTTCAATTTAACTGCATATTTACGGCTACAAGTTTGCCAAAAAAAAGTTTAGAACGCAGTACGGGTAGAAAAATTGTTGATAATGTGCGCATTACTCATCCGATTTTCAATGTTTGTGATAACCAATAAGTGTGATAGGTTTTCAAGGAACTCTCGTCGTGTAAATACTAAAATTCATGTTATAACATATAGCAAAGTATATATAAAAGGCAGGTTGAATAGAATATACCAGAAAAAAGATAGAAGACTGGTTTACATATATCAAAATTCATCATATTTCATACAAAATGTATCGGTGGTCTGGGCAGACCACTCCGACCGTTCTAAGTATAAAAAAGATAATATCCTTATAGTTATCCATCTGTACATTTTTTTGTTCTGATTTTTTTATTGATCGACAGCTAATGAAATTTTAGGAAAAGTCAAGAAATTTCAAGTCGATAGGATTACTAGAAGTATTTTTTTTTAAATTGAAGTCGAAAAGAGTCTGGCCAGACTACGCCGACCGACGAAGGGTTAAGCATGTAAACTATATAATGTTTAAAAGCATGTAACTTCAATGCCGTACACCAAACTTCTAAAGATTTTTTATATAGCAGAAACAATACAATATTAATAAAATACAAGAACAAAATCAATGAGTGTAATTTTATTTTTGGAAAATGGAAGTAAGTTTAATTTTTTTATGTTATAATAAAAATATTTTGAATTATTAAACATGCATTTTTCAAGAATTAAAGCATCAAATCAAAAAGTCTGCAATTCATAGTAATTTCTAGCTTAGTAGTAATAAAATAAATAATACGACTAAATTCCTTTTTTGAAATATTCTTTATAATAATTCAGCATGTTGCTTAAATTATTAAAACTATTTTTGATGGTATAAACATTAGTGATTTTTCTTATTTTTGTATTTCTATCTCTTTTATTGATTACTCAATATTGATTATTTATGTATAATAATGCAATTCAAATCACAGGGTTATTCCACTTATTTCATTTGTAGTTTATATAATATATAAAAGTAATAGATTATAATTTTAACATTACTTTAAATCGATAATAAATAAATGACAATGAAAAGGTTTCTGGAAATCGTTGAAGAAAACATGGCAAAGAAGACCATGTTTTATAAACATATTATTGTTCATAATTCAAAATCACTGAAGTTGATTAATTTAAAATAGAAACTAGTGGTGTGTATGGCATCGTGCCTTAAGACAAATTGCTGGAACTTCCCGTACCGTAACGAAATATTCGAAGAATATTAAATGTTTTCAAATAGATTATTATAAATAAATACTGTAACATTATCTAATATTTATAAGAATTATATAAACTGAATTACAAAGTAGAAATTATTTGTTTAAAGTATATTAGAACTTTAGTCAGAATTAAAATCTGAATTATTTTCGATATACAAAAAAAAAATTCTTGAAAAAAAAAATTGAAACTATTTTTTTTCCAAAAGCAATTATTTTGTTAAAACAAGCAAAAAGATCTTTGAATCATTCAAATCAGACGCTTAGTTCTCTCAAAAACTGCCATTTGTAGCACATTTAGCTGTATATCTTCGAAACGGCTGGATCTGCCTTTGCCAAAAGCTAATCAGCACATCTCCCTATCAATAGGAATCGAATGTTTCTTTTTGAACCATTCAAATCGGTTGATTTGTGCGCCCGAAAACGTGAACGAAAAAATGCGAACACACAAAACACACACTCATCCATTTTTTCTGAAGTATGCCAAAATGTTCAGAAACCTTCAAAACGTCGAAAAATGCAAAAATTTTCGGACGATTACAATACGTAATTACCTTACCCTACGGGAAGTTAATAATCTGAAATAATATGCGTGTATGTGATATCGTTATGATATACTTATATAAATTACTTAATGAAATTAGATTATAAAAATTATACAAACAATTAAATAATATAAATAAATATTATGTTTAAGTATTATGTAACCAAATGTTGTTCGAAGGCTTTATTTATCGTGTAAGTTGAATAATATCAAGTAATTAGCTTTCCGTAGAACCCGCATATTATATGTTGTCGGTGGGCAAAATCGATGAATAGTAAAAGCTTTTTTATATTTGAATAAATAGATTTTGATCAATGCGTAATGGCCGTTTCATTAGACCGTATACGACCAGCAATCAGTTCGACTATAATAGTCGTCAAATCATCAAATGTCACAAAGACATTCTACGAAACTGTAAATTAATCAGCTGAAGAATAATTACATTATGTTTATCAATATTGATTTGGTTTGAACATTATTGATTTTATCAAGTGCACTTATATTTATTTCATCAACTAAAATTGATTTAATTTAAAATAGTTTACCATTGATATTAGGTAATATCGAATGCATTTAAATTAAATAATGAAAAAAATATTTTATTTTTCATTCATTAGTAATTATTTTCTAATTAATTTTCGTTGAATATTGAGAGTTATTCTGATTTAAATGGTATTCAAATATTTACTTATTTTTAAGTAGAACTTTTTCTTAAATATAGTATTTTCCAGTGTCAAGTCATGTGTTCCCTGATTCTCTTTGACTTTGCTTTCCGAAAAAAAGTATTATAATGTGCTAGATGCTTTTCAAGTGGGATTGCAAACCTTTATCTCCGAAAGATTTAACGGTCGACGAGCGTCGAGAGTAAGAGGGCAGACCTGACGTATATTATGTACGTCTTGTTAGTTCTTCAGAGCAAATAAACAGTGCGATCCCAGAGGAAATCTTACATAGTATCTTACTCTTCTCTAATCCAAACAGACCTTTTAGAAAAATCCGAATGGTTTTTCCTTCATTGGATTTATTCATGAACAATACATTTAGTGAACGTTCTGACACGTATGTTAAGATCAGTACTAAAACTGTAATTTCGAGCTTATTTTATGACATATGAATTATTCAATGATTAGAGAAACACGTGGTTATTAGGTAGTTTTATGTGCTCGCAAGAATATTTTAATATAGATTTATTATTTTATTAACCTATCAATAACATGTAATCATAATTATAACTTATCTATATATGTAATGTGAGTAATACACTTTTTGAAGTTGCGAAATGTTGATATTGAACCCTCAATTGTGATATGCCTTTTATTGAAAATAATTATATAAGTTGTTCGAAATGAATTACGATAACGAATGAACTATTTGATTTTGAGGTTTCTAAAAGAAATTTAATAATATAATAGAATCATACCGTACTTATTATCAGCTGTACTTATCGACCGCACGCTCTTTTCATGAAATTAACTAGTTGTACATGGCATCGTGCCTTAAGAAAAATTTTCAAAAACTTCAAAATCTTTTGATAGCTTTGAAAAAATAGATATTTGAGAAATTTGAAATGTTTGAAAGAAATTTGATAATTTCGTAATTTTGGTCAAAGCAATAGCACTGTGTAGCTGTTGTAGACACGAAATATCAAAGCGCGTAACCGCCGAGTTACGATCTAACGATTAAACATTATTAATCTTGGTACGGACCCCAAAGAAATGTCAACAAAATTTGTAACTATTATCAAGATTTTTATAATATATATGATAATTCGATGTGCATATCATGTGCATATGTCTGCATATGTCTAATGATCATTTTTGACCGCCAATTTTTCTTTTTTAAATTCCTATATAGTAAGTTATTGTAATCGTCCAAAAATCGAAATTAAAAGTTTTTGCATATCCTCACAGTTTAAGGTTTCTCAACATTTTGTCATACCTTAGAAAAATTCATGTGTCAGTAGGAATCGAATGTTTTTGGAATTATTCAAATCGGTTGATCCGTGCGCCCGAAAACGTGGACGAAAAATTGTACCCATATATACATATACACACATCCATTTTTTAAGGTATGCCAAAATGTTCAATAAAATTTAAAATATAAAAATATATAAAAAAAATCATTTTTGATTTCTTTGCAATTGCTATAACTTACCCTAAGGCAAGTTATAAAAAAGTTTTATGAATCTGTAATTATATGTTGTATGTAGACTCTCAACATAAAATTATGAATCTTGATAATAAATGATTATTTAGTTAAAATGGTTCTGTCGATAATTTAAAAATTATTAATAATGAAAGTAAGGACATATTTGAAATTAAAAATACAAAAAAATAACACTAAAAAAGTCCTGTCAGAGATTTATGTAAGTTTTATTACATCAGAGTCAAGTTTCAGTTCCTGGCAATGATGAAATTATATCAGCGCGTGGCAAAACCAATATTATTGAAATAAGTAGTAACTAGCTGTAAGTGGAATTCTGTCTTGAGGCATTTATGGCATCGTGCCTTAAGGCAAATTGCTGGAACTTCCCGTACCGAAATGTTCGAGGAATACTGAATGTTTTCAAATAGATTATTATAAATATTGTAACATTGTCTAATATTTATGAGAATTATATAAACTGAATTGCAGAGTTGAAAATATTTGTAAAGTATATTAGAACTATAGCCAGAATTAAAAATAAAATCTGAAATATTTTTGATAAAACTAAAAAAAAAAAAAAAAAAAAAAAAAAAAAATTGAACAAAATTTTTTTTTCCAAAATCAATTATTTTGTTAAGACAAGCAGAAAGTTCTTTGAATCATTTAAATCGGACGCTTAGTTCTCTCAAAAACTGCCATTTTTTACATATTTAGCTCCATATCTTCGAAATGGCTGGGCCTGCCTTTGCCAAAAACTAATAAGCACTTCTCCCAATCATTACTAATTGAATGCTTTTTAGATCATTCAAATCAGATACTCCGTTCTCTCAAAAATTCGATTTCTATTTTCTGCACTCTTTGCTCCGTATCTCCGAAACGGCTGGACCTGCCTTTGCCAAAAACTAATCAGCTCTTTTCCCTATCAATAGGAATCGAATGTTTTTTGAACCATTCAAATCGGTTGATCCGTGCGCCCTAAAACGTGACTGGAAATTTGTATCCATACATACATACACACACACACACACACACACACACACACACACACACACACATCCATTTTTTCTGAGGTATGCCAAAACGTTCAAAAACCTTCAAAACGTCGAGAAATGTTAAAATTTTCAATTCCGATTTTCGGCCCATTACAATAACTTACCCTACGGGAAGTTAAAAAGTAATTGAAAATCCCTCGACGATGATTCAAGTAATAAAAACATCGTAAATATCATTTTGCGTTATCTCGTAACGAATGGTGCTCTAATCTTTTGTTGAGATCGCATAAAGACCTTTGCAACGAAAAGAATTTTATGCGTTTGAAGATGCTTTATTGGGCCATTTATTAATTTAATTTTCAAATCAATGTACGTACACATTAACGCTGGTGATTTTGAATTTTTATGTCATATTCGCGATCATAATTTTTCTCGGCTATTTCTAAAAGCGATTAAATGAGCCAAATGAAACATGTTTTTGATATTTGTTGATATGTGAAGTTACTACGCTCTTCAAGAGCTAAATAAAATGTAGTAAAAAAATAATGTAGAATTTTCTCCATTACAGGTAGTACCCCCTCCGATACCACAACGACCGCCCGCAGTGCCAAAGCGAACGCTACCGTCCACCGCAAACGCTTCGCCGCAAACATCGAACGCGTCGTACTGTGTCAGCCGCGCTGTTAACGCGCAATCGGCGGACGCGACGGCATTGCCGGCCATTCCGCCGCATCCGAACCGCAATCGCAGGACCGACAGTCAGATGGGCGGTGTGCCGCCGCGCATTCCACCGCCGCCGCCTCCGCCGCCCCCTCAAAGAAACAACCCAAACAATAACGGCAACAGCAACAGCACCAACAACAACAATTTTGGAGCCATGAACAACCTTAACAACGTCACAAGTAACATGGTTGGAAACATGAACACTATAAATAATCTTAATAATGTGAATCATATTAACAATCTTGCAAACATGAACAGCGGAAATGGCATGAACATCTCGAATGTAGGTACAAATGGTGCAAATGGAAAAACTATGCACAGGTAACTGATTTGTAAATTCATTTCTAAAATGTAATATTTTGCAATTTATATTAAATAATAGATTACTTAAACTGATCGCGAAATTGTGAATTATCGAAAAAAGCAATATTGAAAGCGAAACGTAGGGTAGGGCGGGGCACATAAGTCCAAATTGACTTATTATACTGCAACTGTAAGTGAACTACTTCACAACATATAACACGTATCAAACGGAAAACTATCGAACGAAATTAAGTGAATTTCCTAGTTAATTCCTTAATATAGAAATGTGATTTTTTAGTATTTCTCTAAAATTTGTCATCTTTCTCTTTTTACCCCATTATATTTTTATATAATATGGGTGAAAAGAGGTGGCCATCGGCAAACAGATGCAATTATTATTACAGCTTAATTAAATTTTTAAAAGGATTTTACAATATGATAGCTGCATTATTCAACCAATGCAAAATATACATTTTACATGCATTGGTTGAATAATGCAGCTTTACTTGATACATTTTTACATAGATAATACTGTGTTTAACCTTGATACAGCCTTGTTTTGTCAGAAATATCAGCTGAGTTGGAATAACTATCTATTGTAAAATTGCTCTTTTATTTTTTTTAAATTTTATTTGCTATTTTTTGCCATTGTAAAGGTTCAATTGGTCCTTTTACCCTACCCATGTGTAACCTTTTGTAGAGGTATGTAACTGTTGAATTTAACTTGAAATTAGCTATACATCTCATAAAACAATTAAATAACGTATACTTAAGGTCTCGTAAACTAAACAACAGTGCTCACAACAAAAAACCTATCAACGATAGAAATTACTTTCGTTATGGATTTTCGAACGCTGCAGTTTACCTACTGATAGGAATGTCGTAAGAATCAAGGTGATGGCTGGTTATGCATCTTTTTCGCTCTACTATCAAATATTGTTTAAAAAATTTAACTTCACTTGTTTTTAAAAAAACAGGTGGTAGACCTTTTTATTCGCGGAGTTTTAAACTCCACTTCACACTGTAGTTGATTGCAATACTTTTAAATATATACACGAGCTCTTCTACAGGTCAAGATTTTACATTAGAAGATGTCAATTTTCAATATTAACTAACTAATAAAAGTAGTAAAGTAAATATATATAGTAATAAAATGTAGACTACGTTTTTCATAATTATTTCAATTTTTCTTTCCTTCAAAATGTAAAATGAAAACTTTGCATGTTTTTGTTTGATAAAAAAATGTAGTATCTCTTCATTCATTTTTTTTAATTACAATCTGTAACACTTAGGACATTCAGTAATTGTTTTGACTTTTTTCATTATTATATATGAATCTTGAATGGATGCCAACCCAGTAGTTGTCCAGTTCAGTTATGATGTTATGACTAATTATCTATACTCGAAGTATTTGCTGACATTTTTATTATATGTGCAACTATACCCACAAGAGGCGATTTTCACTTGAGGCTAATTTTGAGATCTATAACTTCAAGTCGAAATTTGACATCAAAGTTGCCCGATGTCGATCTATGGCGGTACCGGGAATCGAACCAGCGAGCCCGGGACTAGTTGGTTCTAACCCACGTCCTAACCGATATCGTCACCGCTGGCCCATTTCTTCATTCATGTTATCAAATAATAGCAATTCACGTGCTCAATATAGCCTATTATTAAAGAAATCCTTGTCGTTTTATTCACTTTATGGTACATACCACACATAGAAAAAATATAAAACAACACTCTCGAATTCTTATCAAATCTTCGTCAAGGATGATTACGTCTCAGAGAACGTAAGAACCAGGCAATCTTGTACCGCGTATAATATACCTTTGACGTTTATATTTCTTCCCGCGCGTTCGTGTTTCGATTTAAAACGTAAACAAACAACGTATGTAGTATTTATTTCTCAAACATCAAGACCATATATCACAGCACTCCTACGTACCGGTAAGATCTGCACTTTTAAAGCTAAATTCAACTCGATATGTTAAAGCATTCATAATAATATTCGGTAATAATACACATGTATTTTTAATTCATATATTGAAAAACAACAATAATATATTATAATTCGAGAAAAATAGTACAGTCAGTGTGAAACTGCATAGTTTCGTAAGTTTTTTTTTTAATTTGCATATATATTTACAACTGTCTAGTTTATAGACATTTAACAAATTGATCATTTACAATTGTCAGTTATAAAAAAAGACATTGTGTAAAATAAATACATGTTGGAAAGAACAACCAAGTAATTGACTTATAATTGCCTTATTTAATATTAACAGTAAATCAATTATAAAAATATAAAATCAAAAATTTTATTATCAATATTAAACAACTAAGTTATGTGATGTACGCCAGGAATCAATGTTTATTAAATCAAGTGGCGATTTTCTTTTCAATTTGCGAAGGCTAAATTTGTCAGTCCAAAAACACTTACAAGCCGTAATATGTTCACCAATGTTGTTAGCCGTAATATGTTCACCAACGGATTTAACACATTGCGGAATTCTGTGGCAATAATTTTTTGTATGCCCAAGTTGTTGACAACGTAAGCATTAATGTTTAATGCAAACTATTTCTTCAGTTGGATTTCAAGGTTTGATGACAACCTTACACAAATTATATATATCTTCGTCGTTTGTATGTTGTTCTAATTTTACCAAAAATAGGTTTAGTGGATACTTTGTTGATCTACTCGCGATGTTCAAAACTCTTAACATTTTATGTCCATGGGTTTCTATATCTTGTTCAAGTTTGAGAATGATTTTGAAGCTGCGTTTATTCTTGTTTTGATACAAATGCATTGAGTACCTTTTTGACTTAATAGTTTTACTATAGTATTGTACGTATGCGCATTTTTCGAGCAAAACGAGTATTTGAATATGGATTTAAACATTTAATATACTTTTTGTATATTTATAGAAAAATATTCTTCATTTTTTATATCAATATATGGCATGCTTTGATTTTGCCATGAACAATACCTACTATATTATATCAAGTGATATAATACAAAAAAACTATATTGAGAACAGGATATTAAAATTATTTGGAAATGTAAAACAAATAATCATCCACATTTAAACCATACTTTCTCTTCCCACTCTGTGGCAACTAAAAATACAAACGCGTTTAATAAATGAATTTTCATTATGTATACTAAGCGGAATTGTCTATTTTCATCTTCAGTAACAAGCCGCCGCCACTATCGCACATTCACGGTAATCCGGCCGCGTCTTCGGGTATCGCGTTGGTCAACGGCAGACAAGATTCGAACGTTTCCAGCGACAGTTTTAGCCAGAATTCGTCACCATCGTATACTACCAAAACCATGGAAGCACCACTACTGGGCAACCGAGGTACATCGGCCGGTCGAAATGCAAGAGCCTGTGTTTCACCTGGTTGCTGTGTTCCTGGCGGAGCGGTCAGGACAGCCGGCGGTCCAGGTTCTGGGCCCGTACCTGATGGCTTGGTGGATCCCCAAACAGCAGCGCTGACAAAGAGTTTGTCTACGCCGGCAGGACTTCAAACTGTCGTGCGTTTTCATGATGGATCCAACATGTCACTTCATCATAGGGTAAGACAAAATATTTTTAAAGCGATTCGCAAAAAAACATTGAATCGTTCAAATTTTACTTGAAATGCAACATGAACTCTAAGACAATTGTAGTTGTGACAACTTTTATATTTAAGTTGTTTTCATCTGAAGTTTATTTTTTGTATCATACAACTTTTAAAAAGTAATAGTTTTCGTAACAAGATAAATTGGCATTCACAGTTAGATTTTCATTTACATTTTGTCTTCATTTGTTTTAATATAGAACTTTTATTCGAGCTCAGAAAGTTTTATTAAGCGTGTTGCAGTAATAAATAATATGTTAACTGTAATTGTATCAATTTAAATTCAACACAATTTTGTTGCAATAGAAATAAAATAAACTCCTAAATAATTTTTTCATCACTTTTCATTAATATTTATTTACAGATAATACGAGATATGCGACGCACATCAAACCCCTATGTAACGCGTGGTCGCCTTCGCTTTAGGTTCGCTCAGGTGCTATTAAATGCGGTTGCTCTCCTTGCGATAGCAGGAGGTTTGGCTGCCTACTTTCGTGCCTATCCCGTGGTTCAAATTGTCAACCGAACGATAACAACGACTACGACTTACGCTGTGCCAAATCGACATGAGACCAATGAGCTACAAGTAATAAAATTATCTCTTTGAATAATGTACATTCTTCATATTTTAAGATGATACATAATTTTGTCGTTGTTTCTAGGTAATACCACCGGTGGTAGCGCCCTATCCAGCAACGGCCGACTCCAATCCCTTGCCGGGCATTTGTTTGCCGGTTATTGTTAACTTCTGCCACGTGCATCGGATGCCCTATAACTTCACAGTGTATCCCAATTACATCGGACACTACAGTCAGCGAGACGCGCAATTGGTAAGTTATAGTTATATAAAGAAAAACATCCATCCTACATCTATTCATGTAATACAAGTCACCATACATTTATTTATTCATACTTATTCAAAATGGTTCTCGATAGAAAGCTTTTCTATTTTACAAAACTATATGTTGTAAGAAATTCTATTCATAGAACTACACTGTGCTGAAGTGCATCGTTTACGACTGCATGTTGTACGAACTATGTATTATACGTTTTTATACGTCGAATCGAAATCTTTCAGATTTCAAAATGTCATTATACCATACCATAGCACATCCATAGAGATTCAAATATTTTATACCCTTATAATTGTTATTGTTACTTAAGTTCCGTAATCGCAAAAAATTTAAAAAAAAATTTTTTGCAGATTTTACTTTTCAAAGCCTTCTCAAAATTTTGGCATACCTTATAATTAGAAAAAAAAGGATGTATGTGTGCGTGCATATATGCGGATTCTAAAATTTATGTCGACGATTTCGAGAGCGTGAATTCGAATGATTCATTTTATTTCTATTGACTGGAATACGTACTTGTTAGTTAGATTTTGGCGAAGGAGGATAATTTCGAAAATTTTGATTTGCGTCCGATTTGAATAATTCAAATAACATTCTAATAATTGACATTTTGGGGTCAAAAATGATCATTAGACTTATGAACATTAAATTATCAGATATATTATTTTAATAATAACTATAAATTTTGTTTCTATTTTGGGTTGGGTTCCAAAGTTTTCAAAGATCACCAAAATTTTCAAAAAAGTCGAATTTATAAAAAAAAACATTTTAAATTACGGTTATTTGCCTTAGAGCACGATGCCCATGCACCACTAGTTTTATATTGTTTTTTTTTAAGTAATAAAAATGTAACAGTAATTTTTTTTCATCATAACATATTTAAGTTTTTTATATATAAATGTGACGTACAGTAAAGATAGCTGTTGGGTAGCTTTGATATAGTCTTTGTTAAGTTAATTTCATATTAAAAACATTTCATAGGGATGTATTAGCTGCAATAACAGCTACGGATGCTGACAGAATAAACTGTTTCATTTATGGATAGAAAAGTCATTTAGTGAGGAAACCTTGTTTGCAAACAACTGGTCGAAATTGAATGTAAATGAAACAGCAGAATTTCTAAAATGCCCGATCAATGACAATACTAGTACATTGTTATAATGATAAAGTAAATAAATGTGATTATATCGTACTATATTGTACGTAACGAAATATCATAGTATTCATATACACATATGCACATTTGAATTTATTCCTTCGAAAGGTTTCAAAACCAGTAATCGAAATATATTACAATCGATTAATATTACAAATAGTCCCATAAAAATTGTATTAACTAATCAATTATTTGCGACAAATTATATTAAATTTCAAGTTAATAAATGACTGACCTTTATTCAAGTCGCCGATTCTCCTGAAACATCGAAGGTGGCCATTTGTTATCTAGAAAAAACAGATATGTTAAAATATCATGAAGTATAGCTAAATAGTGAATTATAAATTACCTCTCGAATTCCAAAAGAAGGCGACTTCGGGAAAACCTTGATTACAGTTAAGCTCAATTTTGGCACTTCATTAAATTAATTACACTACACTTATCTTTACTTTATCAAATTACTATATAAGCAATAGGTGAGAATTAACTAAAATGTCGAATAAACACTACATAACACACGCGATCACTGATTGTTTATAAATAAACTAATGAATTATCTGAAATAAAAAGAATATTAATTAGATAATATGCTTAGATAAATACTGATATAAACTATAAACTAGTGGTGCATGGATTTCTGGAACTTCCGGTACCGAAAATATTTTTCTTTTAAGTTTTAAAATTTTTTGAAAACTTGTAAAGAAATAAAAAGTGTTGAAACTTGACTTCCATTAAAAACTTGAAATATTTTTTTTAAATTTTCAAAATTTTGAACTTTTTTCAAAGAATAAGTCTAAAGGATAAACATTGGTATGGAAACAATAAAAATGTAAACAAAATGTTATTTGCATTAACTTCCTAATATAAATAAATAATCGACTTAATCAATATGAATTCAAATTTATACTTTTAAAATTGTTACAATCAATGAACTCTAGTTAGTTTTGACAAATAGTTTAAATTCTATGTGTTCCTGTGCCATGTTATCCACACCTAAAATATTTTTACTTCATTAGACAATCAATAGATTCAGCTCAGATTGGTGTTGTCTAAATAAATAAATTCAAACCAAAAGCACAAAATAACTTTAAGGAGCAAAATCTAGTAAAAACAATCGTTTCTTAATAATTGAACTCTACTAACGTTAAACAAAAGTAAAAGAAAGGCTGCACTCATTAGCAAAAAACTTATAATTAAATGTTTGTTTTATAAAAATAAAAAGATGTCTACAAAAAATCAAACTAACTGTAGATTCAAAACAAAAAGGGACCCTACTGAAGAACAAAATAGGCATTCTGTATATGAAGAATCTTTCAAATCAATATTTGTTCCTTGCTGAATGAGCTTAACTGATAAGAAAAGTAAAATCATATTTGAAATTCAAATTGAAGGACTCTACTGACGAGCTAATTTATGATACCCAATAAAAGACTACTGAAACAAGCTAGATTTAAATTTACCTATGTGTAGGTGGAATTAAAGCAAGTTGCATGAAGTTTTCGATTTGTGTAAATAGTCGACCTAATCAAAATCAATCAATTTAAAAGTCACACATAATTTATAAGTATTAAAATAAAACAAGGTCTACTTTTCTAAAATGATATTTTACTGTTAGTAAAGTTCCTCTTAGATCTAAAATGAATTTGATTTTCAGTAGAAATTCATTTTCTTTGTGAATTTGTTCGTCAGTCGAATTGTCCTATCTATCGTATCGTGAAAAAAATTACATTAATATTTTTTATCATTGAATATTTAAGTTATTTGACTTAATTAAATTTTAATTTATTTTTCTAATTATTAAAGATAATCAATACAATTTCAGCAGTTATTTATTTGTTGTCTTAAGGTGTGCGAAAACGATAAAATGATTTGAAACAAAGAAATTTTTATTTAAACTTAACACTGTATTGCGTAAATTTGTATTGAATCTTTTGAATTTATTATGAATATCATTTAACACGATTTTATGTAACTGTTGTAAGCTATTATTTTTTTATTCTACAAACTGGCATAAGAGTGATTAGTAGTTCTAATTAAATGCACATAAAATACTGTAAATATATACTATATAAAATAATTCAATGTAAAATATATGTAGAAATTCAAAGTTTATTTTGGGATTAGCCAATTATTTGAAAATAATCGAAGTGTATTTCAGTAAGCAGAATTTCTGTGTTCAGCATTATTCTAAAAATACAAATTGTTTATTAAAACCTTAAAATAAAAATCAAAGAAATGCGTGCAAATACAATAAAATAACAAAACATTCTATTAATATTTTAAGATGAGATTTACTTACAATTAGTATAAATTTGTGGTTTACCAAAGTACTATAGTTAATTTATCTTGATTCAAATTCAATAATAATTCGGTAATATAAACAAATATCATGTAATATTTCATAGTGGCAATCTTCATTGTTCTTCATTTTATGAACACAAATAAAATGTTTTTTGAATCATTCAAATCGGACGCTCCGTTGTCCTATAAACTGAATTTGTCATTTTTAGCACTTTTTTCCTTCAAATTTCTTACGATTTATAATTCAATATGTTTGCCGATCATTATATTGCGTACAAGTTTCCAGTGGAAAAATTCATTTATTTAAAATCTTGTTCATATACTTGAACTTACCTCAGGCTGCATGGATGTCAGCATTTCTTCGCAAAATTGCACAGAGTCAAATTGTTCACCCACATACACTTTGTTTTACGTGAAATTATGGAAAATTTATTTAATTAGCACTTCTGTTTCAATAATTAAGTAATTTACGCGAATTTTATTATCTATTACACTCACTTTTATTTTAAAAAGTCTTATTAGGCTGAAAGAAACTTGTGGATTAGTAAGGGGTACGGTCATAATTTTGCCTATACTAAAAATATTAATTATATAATTAGCTAAATATATAATTATTTGACAACTTCCTAACTATAACCTAGTTCACGGTTCTTTGTGAACACACAACAAGACGTGTGACCGTACCCTTAGAAATCATGCCTAGGAATGAAAATGCACTGACCTTTGTTGAAAATCACCAATTCTTCTGGAACATCCCGATTACCAATTTGTTGTCTGAAGAATAGAAAAAAAACTTATCGATATATTATGATATATCGATTTGTACTTAAAAATTCTGTGTATTACCTCGTGATTTCCAGAAGAGGGCTAACCAAGAAGCAGGACTAGATACCGGAAACAAGACACTATCACTGCACTGGAACACTATAAATGTCTTTATGAACACTAAACAAACTCGGGTTGCAAAATAGCTCAAAAATCGAGAAAAACAATCACTACGAGTCGACACCAAGTAAATTATTTGACTACAAGCGAATATTAGTACGATTCATTACTAATAAAACTTGGATGGATTTGTATAATGTTCTTCTGATCAACAAAAACATCGCCAAAGAAGATAAAATACATAGCAATTTGTTTTTTCTTTAGCATCTCCAGCTTTATGGTTGGTCCTTTAAAGTCGTATCTTTTAGCTGGTTAAATGGATGAAAATGGATTAAAAACAATTTTATGTCGACAAAAAAGTCTTTTTCAACGAAAATTTCCACCTTATCAACGCAATTTTTAAATCCATTCTTCTAATTTGTATTTCCAAACATCCAGTAATATTAGTAAGTCAGGCATGAATTTCTGCTGCAAATAAATTAGTATATAAAAAAAATTATCAAATATATTATTTGTATATATAAAAGCAAAGAAAATACTAAATGTCCAGTGGTATGTGACTAGTGAAAACCATTCATATAAACCTATTCCCATTCAAAATACCTTCATTTTCAAAAATGTCCACATTAGGTTCATGATTTGCAATAATTTTATTACAAAATTGAATTTAGCACCATATTCTTTTTTTCCAATAGTTTTATTTATTTTTATGTATTTTTTTTCTTAATTGTATTTAATATAGGTACTATTTTTTCTATACGAGTCGATTGTTTGCGCAACATATCGTGCATGTCTTCGGGAAGCATCGGCACTTGCAGATATATTAGGACGTCTCATATTGGACGAATTAAAACTAGGTAGATGATTCTATTAATTATGATAAGGGGAGGACAAACAATTTACCTAGAAAAATTGTATGAATTTAACAATTAATCAGACTTTTGTCACACATTTGAAGGAACGTTCGAAGTGAATGAACAAAACCAATATTTGCTCCTTGGGGGAGGCCATGTCATAATATTTTAATTTTTATTTGAAAAAATTGCATGAAGTTTACAATTATTCGGATTTTTGCTACTTGGATTTGATAAAATTATTAGCAGGACGAAACCGCTATTTGCACATAAGGGGAGATCCCATCATAATATTTAAAATATACAACAATGAATAAGCAGCTTTTTACATATATTTAATCTTGTATAACTTTGATAGAAATATAAAGTAGAAGAATACTACTAATATTTGCACTTTAGGTGTTTTTGTTTAAGAAGACATAGTTAATAAATGCAAAATTACTTGATATTTATAATTCATCATATATATCTTGATTATTATTATAGTTATAGATACGTATTTAATTTATATTAACAGTAATTAGTTTTGTGTCATAATAAATTGTTAAAATAAACGCGCAAAAGCTTATAAATTGTACGACGACTTTTATATACATTTACATAAAAGTGAATGAATAAAACTTAATCCATCTTATTTAAATATTGAAGAACATTGTCTAGTATTTGTGAGAATTATATAAACTGAATTGTAAAGTTAAAATTATTTAGTTGACGTGTATAGGTGGGCTTTAGAACTTTAGCTAGTATTAAAATTAAAATCCAAATCATTTTCGATATGACCGATTTCACAGTAAATAATGCATATCATTTTAACAGTTTTTATTTCCATTTTATATGAGAAACGTAGCATAACATAGCCTTGTCATCACATTGGTTTATTAACTTCCCGTAGGGCAAATTATAGTAATCGCAAAAAAATCGAAAATGAAAATTTTTATATATCTTTACGTTTCAAAACCTTCTGAACAATTTGGCATACCTTAGAAAAAATGGATGTATGTGTGTGTGTGCGTGTATGTTTATGTGCGCCGATACAAATTTTCGTCGACGATTTCGGGAACACGGATGAAGCGATTTGAATATTTCAAAAAACGTTCGATTCGTATTAATAAGGAGATGTGCTGATTAGTTTTTGGCGAAGGCAGGTCTAGCCGTTCCAAAGATACGGGGCAAAAAGTGCCAGAAATGATAACACAGTTTTTAAGAGAACGGAACGTCCGATTTGAATAACATTTTATTTGTATTGACTAAATGAAAAACTGTTTAAATTTTTGGTAAGGCAGGTCTAGCGGTTTCGGAGATCTGGCAAAAAAAAATTAAAAAATTTTATTTGGCGGTCAAATAGCATCATTAGACATATGATTCCGTAGATAGATTTTAACAATAAGTATAAATTTTGTTTACATTCCTATGGGTTCCGTACCAATGTTTATTCGTTAGACCGCAACGCGGCGCTCACGCGCTTCAATATTTCGTCTCTATGCAGTTAAAACAGTATGATTGCTTTCAAAAAAAGTTCAGAATTTCCAAAATATTTCAAAATAAATTTTTCTTCAAAAAGTCTTTTTTTTTATAAAAAAATAGTAAATTTTTGTCAAAAATGTATAGTTTTTCAAAAATCTAATTTGTTCAGAGTAAGCTTTTTTCAAAAATGTTAATCTTTTAAAAAAAAATTTGGTAATTTGCCTTAAGGCACAATGCCATGCGCCCCACTAGTTTTACGTCGAATTTTGCCGATTAGTTTCAAAGCATAAAAATAAAATAAATGTAAAGTTAGCCAAACTAAATTCAAAATTTTATTTTATTTGAAACTTTTGCATACGAGACTCTTACAATTAGTATAATTTTTATGTATACATTATTTAAATGTTTTATGAGAATTATTGTTAATTTTAAGATAGATTTAACGGTTTTTCTATGTAACCTCTATAAAAGCTTGCACGCGAGTGGGGTATAAAAGACAAACTGAACCTTTACACAAGCAAATGTGCAAATAATAAAAAAGTAAATTAAGTTTAAAGAGAAATTTTACAAGAGATAAATTAAATAGTTATTCCAACTCGGCTGAGAAATATTTCTGAATAAATACCAGATCAAGGTTGTATACAGTGCTATTTTTACCTCTGTAAAAAATGTACCCATGAAATTTATATTTTGTATTGTTTGAATAATGTAGCTACTATTTTGTTAAATCTCTTTAAAATTAAAAATAAGGCATCAAATCCGTTTGCTTCCCTGCCCTCCCATTTTTTCCCGCCTACGACGTAAAAAAGACCGGGCGACAAATTTTTGAAAAACAGCAAAACAATATTTCTACAATGACGAATTAGCTGTGAGTTTTACTTACATAGTCAGATAGTTGTTTGTTTAATATGTTCTATTTGTTGTGATATAATTGGCTTGGTTTTCACAATATAATTTCTCAAAGCCACATTGGACCTTTGTGGCCCGCCTTCACAAACATAATATAGTTCAACAAAAAAACTTAATCTTAATTAAATTTAAACTTTTTTTTTAAATTAAATTGAATTCAATTTTAGTGAAAACAACGAGTAAATAAGAAGTTTTCTAGAGAACGTGTCCAGCTCAGACTCGAAATAAAAACGCAAAGTCTCAATCAATAATTGCCCATTAAAACCGTGGTAATCCGCTGTATCTGCGACTAACAGGCGATTTTCAAAAATCGTTCTCTTCTGTTTTTCCTGTAATCGATGCAATTTCTCTGGAAGTCTTTTTCCGCAATCTCGCATGTTCCATGGGTTGAAATAACGTACGTGCACGACGCTTACAAATCGCATATATTATTCGTGTGCATTGCTCGGTCATAACATTACGTATGCGCACGTTCAGAACTCTGAACGTTTTTATTACACTTTATAATTTAATACATTATTCTATCTTTGCTTATATGATAGAGAAATATTTTAGCTTAATCAGTTTTATTACAATTCGTATTTCATGTTAATCATTTTATTTTAAACGAGTGATTTATGGCATCGTGGCTTAAAAGGCAAATTGCTCGAACTTCCCATACCAGAAATTAATTTTTTAAAACTGAAAAATTGGATTTTTGGAACATAGCAAATTTTTGAAAAAAAATTTGAAATTTAGAACATTTTTCACAGCAATCGCGTTGCTTTAGCTGCGTAGAGACAAAATATCGAAGCGCATAAGCGCTGCGTCGCAGTCTAACGGATAAACAATGTTACGGAACCCATAGAAATGTAAACAAAATTTTTACATATTATTAAAATCTCCATAAAATATCTGATAATTTGATGTGCATATGTCTAATGATCGGCTTTGAAAATATGGAGCAAAAAGTGCTAAAAAGGTCAGTTTTTAATAAAACGGATCAACCGATTTGAATGGTCTAAAAAACATTCGATTTGTAATGATGGGAAAATTAGATTTTGGAAAAGGTAGGTCCAGCCGTTTTGTAGATATAGAACTAAATGTGCAAAAAATAGCAGTTTTTGAGAGAACTAAGCATCCGAATTGAATAATCTAAAAAACTTTCGCAAAGCGAAACGATTGTTTTTGGGGAAAGAAATTCTTTTATCTCGATTTTTTCAATTTTCAAAACAATTTTTTTTTTTTGAATATCAAAAATTAATTCGGATTTTTATTTTAGTTGTAGCTAAAGTTCTACACAACACTTATATACTCCAAATAAATAATTTTAACTTTGCAATTCAGTTTATATAATTCTTAGGAATATGAGATAAGATCCTTCATTCTAACACCGCTTGATCAAGTTTTATTTATTTACTTTAGGCAATTTGCCTTAAGGCACGATGCCATACACCACTAGTTTTATTTTGTTTGAGCCGCTGTGATGATACTGGTTCACGCCAGCCGGTTTTTTTAACACAGTTGTTGTCCTATGGTTTTCAATATTTATTATTATTTATATATTTCATTATTTATTATCGTAAGAACCATTATTTTCAAAAGTAAAAAGTCGAAATAAAATTGATTTTAAATGCGCAGATCAATTATTTGTTTTCATCAGAAAATCCGGTTTGCTAATTTTATGTTTTGTTGACATTCTAAATTGTCTCGCCCCTAATAGTAAAAAATATGTGTGTATGTTTATGTAACAATTGTTTTTTTTTGGTCAAATTTTCTCACAAATTAATTAAAAATTAAATACAAATTAAAAGCCGAATGATCAACCGAGCTATTTCTTTACAATTGGCAGATAAGTCAAACTTTTCCACTTGCGTATTCTCCAAAAGATATAATTTGCTAAAATAGTATAGGGCCCACAAGAGTGGTTTTAACAGAAAAACGCATTTAAGTTTGGAATTGGAACAAGTCAAAATTTCAAAAAATTTTAGTCGCTATTCTAAAACTTGCGAAGACTTAATTCTTATGGATTAGGTCAATTATTTATCGGGAAGCACATGCAAGTAGCCTTGAAGCAAAATTCCACATAGTGAATTTAGTTTGATTTCATTTTGGACAATAAAATAAATGCTTTGGCATAATTAAGGTATTAAATAAACATGTATTTTACATTCATTTAGCATTATTATCGTTTTTAAACATCCTAACAGTGATGTTAGACTGATTTAATATAATAGTCATAATCGCAAAGTTTGGAAAATTAAAATTATATGGCAATCGAAAATTATTCATAGCCATCTTATCTTCTGCAATTCATCCGAAGACTGAATATATAAAATTATTATTACAGCAATCAGAACTGAATAGTTCTATAAGCTTGTTATGACGACTTGACGTGGGAATTAAAGATTTCTTAGAACAAAATATTATTAGAATAACTAATTCTGATTACTTGTCGGGTAAGGGCTATTTTTATTTGGAAACATAGCTATTTATATTGCCAAGAAAAACCGATGCTCGACTTCGGACTGTCCGAGACGGGTATCGAACTTGACTCTTCTGATTAGCCCAAAGCTCTAACCACAAAGCCACATTCATAATTTTTTACTACTAATTAACTACTTTTAGATAGATGTAGTATCATGGTGATCAAAATGCTCCACGCTACCATTTTTCTCTCGATATATTGTGTTTATGTAATGTAACTTAGCATTTGGCACCTAAGTTTTGCAAATCATCAGCAAATCAAAATATTGATTTGAATATGGTTTTGTCCGAATAGAAACCCCCATGAATCGCTGCTATACAATGAGCATCATGTTTGGATTTATGACATTGCGTACGATGTGCCAATAGCACATCGATCTATACAAATTAATGTTTAATTCACATCGCGTTCAGTTCAGACATTCCGTGATGCGTCAAGACATAATTAATAATAATGACAAGACAAGAAGTATCGTTAATTGTAATGAAGCATTTCATAACAAGACTGAAATTGTTGATGCGATTCGATTTTAATGCAACTTAAGGAGGTATCATCCGGAGGATCATGAATATCATCAATATTCAAGCTCGCTATTTAGGGTGTTTTGTTGGAACTAGCAATTCCATAGCCAGACATAAGAAGTTTTAAATATATACACTAAAATAAATCAGACAGTCCGTGTTCTCTGATGCACGACGTATGACTCTATGAAAACGAATATATGTGGGCTAGCGGCTAGATGACTCCATTAAATTCAAGAGAAATTCTGTCCTTTGGATTTTGATATATGTTAGGTTAGGTGTCATGATACAGGAAATAAATAAATGTCAGTAGGATATAATTATGTGTTTAATTTGTTCTAAAAGTATTATTCGGACTAACTGTAACAAGTTGTTAACACTAAACTTACCGACAATTCGCGTATACCTATACCTAGGTCAAATTAAACTACAATTAAAAAGTTATCTAATTGTTTATATATCTTAGAGAATGATTGATGTATTGTTTAATGTATATAAAATAAAGAAATGTTCATGAACTTTCATCTAAATTTATTTATATAAAACTTTTAAAAGAAGTAAGAAAAAAAATGAACAAAACCAAAATTTTTGCTCAGAATACCATAAGCATAAATAATACTTGTTTTTATTTATTCGGCTTTCTCACATTGTTTACCAAATATTTTAGTCAAAAATATTTGTTAACTTTCACAATTTTTTTGGGAAGTTTTTCACAACACAAAGCCGAACTTATAGAGTGTTGATAAAAACTTGAATTTCTTGAGATTTTCACTATGCATCTCGAGTTAAAAAAATTATATAAAATAACTAAAACAAAAATTCGTGCCTAAAAATGCTTTTAAGCGTCGTCTCTCTATACAAAATTTACGCATTTATTCAGGTAGGATCAAAATGTTGAAATATACCTAAAGTTGACAACTACAACTTTTCGACTTAATGTTGCATTTTATAGCAATCTAGTCCACATTTTCACCAAACAATACACTAATATAAATTCTAATAGTTTTCAGACCACTTTTGAGGCTTTCTCCTATTTCTATTGGATAATGTTAAAATGTTGTAATAAAATTCGATTTATACATTTTTTTTTCTAAATTTGGTAATTAATTTATTAGTATTAGAAAAACCTATCCAATTGAAGAATTGAAAAATCTTTCTTCTTGTAATTTCCCTAATAGGGAAACCCACTTATTAGATATTTACTATTGAGTTCACACTCCGCCCAGAGCTTTATTCTGGTTTAGTTGGTATATTTTGTATAAATCTGTACCTAGATTTCGATGAAAACAAGTCCCCAAATAACTTTATTAGTTAGGTCACATAACATTTTTTTCGGAAAATATAAAAAAATAATTGAATTCAAAGAGTGAAAAAAATATTATTGGTATGTTCTAAGAATTGTCATATAGTTTGGTATTAGAAACGGTCATTTTGACCAGCATTGGTAGGTTTACTGTTAAAGTTACTTTTTATTACTTTTGAATAACATTTACAGGGCCACAGTCAAAAATAATTACATAATTGCCCAAAGTTTTCAAGAAATGCAACTTTTTGTTGAACTATAAATTAAATATTTTTATAAAATCGGTCGACTTTGAAAGACCCTTCTCTAAAAAAACGTACTAAAGTATGTTGGCAAGTTTTATCAAAAATTGGTGTATTTAATCAGGATTGTAAAATGGTAAAATTATATATATAATTATATATAAACAAAGTCTAATAATCGGGCATAACATCAATAAAATAACAATTGTTTTAAAAAATCTATTTTAGAATCCATACATTTCGGCTATAATCCTACCCCTTCAACTAGTGGAAACCAAAAATATAGTTTAAAAAAATTTGCTAATTTTAGTGTTACAAACAGAAAAATCAAAAATCCATGGCATTAGGATATGACTAGGTAGTATAAACATTAAACTAGTAATTATAACAAAATTTTGCAATTATACTAGCATTCAATTACTGCCTGTTCTCTGTGTACTAAACTAGTGGTGTATGGCATCGTGCCTTATGGTAAATTGCTGGAACTTTTCGTACCAGAATTATATATTCGAGGAAAACAATCAGTAATCAATAAAAATTGATCAATGATTTAAAACAATTGTTTTATATGTTTTCAAATAGATAATTATAATCACTATATTTTATCGTTCATAAAGTTTTCATTAACAGGAGGTGAAGTGAATGAATGAATCCATCTGAAGATATATTTCCTACGATTAAATTAACGCATTTGAAATATATACATTTTGAAACTGAATTGTAAATTTAAAATTTATATTTGAAGTAAAAAACTTTGTATATTTTTGAAAATTTGGATTTTTTTTGGAAAACTATAAAAATTTAAAATTTTTGTAAGAAACCCAACAAAAATGTAACAAAAAACTATTTTTAAAAATTATTATTCATGTTCATTTTTGACCACCAAATGTCATTTTTTACTATTTTTTCCTTTGCATCTCTGAAACCGCTGGAACTGCCTTTCCAAAAATTTCATCAATTATTCATTTCGTCATTACAAATAAATGTTTTTCGAACCATTCAAATCGAGTACTCCGTTCTCTCAAAAACAGAATTACCGTTTTGGCATTTTTTACCTCATACCTCCTAAACGGCTAAACCTGTCTTCACTAAAATCTAATCAGCACGTTTTCATATCAATAGGAATCTAATGTTTTTAGAACGATTCAAATCGGTTAATTTGTGTGCCCGAAATCGTGGACGAAAAATTGTATCCCAACATATATACATACATACCACACACACATGCACACACACACATACATACTTCTTTTGTGAGGTATGCCAAAATGTTCAGAAATCTTTGAAACGTAAAGATATGCAAAAAAAATTATTTTCGATTTTTTGCGATTACTATAACTTACCCTGCGAGAAGCTAAAGATGACAAACATAATAAAGAAAAGATGTTTTTTTAAAAAAAAAATATCCAGATTTTAAAATGTGCGAAACTCATTCTGAGTTGTTTCTACAGTTTGTATTGTTTCGTAAGAAATTTAGAAATACTATCTAGATAAAGGATGTTTGTACAGCGTGTCGAGTTCATTCCTTTAATTTATGGCTCTATCTTTATACAAGGTTGAAAATTATCCTTCGCAGATTCGCCTTTTGTATATATTTTCTTTTAAATGTTTTACAGTCGGATTAAAAAAAATTATATCTTATATATAATAATTAAGTTTTATGAATGACTCAAAAATAAATAGAAAATACGTGCAATTTGTTATCAAATTGCACCGTATCAAATATAAAACTAACTGTAACACTGTGTAATAAAAACAGTAATATTATTATATTTACATACATAAAAAACTTCTCACCGTGCAAACTTTATATGAAAAATTTAATTATTTCATATGGCCTCTTTTTTACATGAAAAACACGTACTTTTACCGTAAAATGTTTAAACAAGTCATTCACAATAAAAACACATCTTATTTGCATTCGAAACATATTTACAATTTCATTTTATTCATTACTGTTGTTTGTATCCATTTTTTGCAAAATGCCTAATATAAATATCACATTGTAAGTGAGATAAATATTTGTTTTCATTTTTTTAGGATCTAGACATATACGATGCTGTTGTAGATGTTAGATGCTACGATTTAGCTGCCCTGTTTCTGTGCTCGGTTTTTGTCCCGGAATGTGATCCCAGCACAGGTGTAGCTCGGTTACCTTGCAGAGCGCTATGTGTAGGTGAGTTATTGCAACGACCATATCATCATTTTTTTGGCAGAATAGATTTAAAAATATTAAGGTAAATTTTATCTACTACTTCTGAAGATAGGTTAGTTTTCAAATTGTAATATGGTTTAGTTGTTAATAAAAGCATTACAAACACAATAAATATAAATATGAAGAGCGAAATGAGCGTCATGTATTAGCCGATGAGCCCGTCGTGGTGTAGTGATTCATTTTTCAAATGTTTTTCTAAGTTATAATAGATTCCTAAATCACATTTGTTTGTTAAATTTTATGCATATATGCATATTTGTTCTAACGAGAATACAATATTAATGTCTACCATTTACGACTATCATCTTGGTTTAGGACATAGTAAATAAAGTAATTCGAATAATGCAAACAATGGTTTTACAATAAATCGTAACATAGTAAATATTGTAACATGCAGCTCATAAATAACCAGTACTAAATTGAAGTCGTATCATCGACGTCGCATTAATATCAAATAATAGGGCCTCTCGTTATATTCCGAAACATTTTAATGCAGTAGATTTAGGTACAGTTTATTATATGAATTTTAACATATATGTATTTACAATTGCAATTAGTTGTTATTTTTCAACTTTTTGCGGGCTAAATTATAGTAATCGCAAAAAGATCAAAAATGAAATTTTTTTATATATTTTTACGTTTCAAAGGTTTCTGAATATTTTGGCATACTTTGTGTGTGTGATACAAATTTTTGTCAACGATTTCATGAACACGGATCAACCGAATTGAATAATTCGAAGAACGTTTGATTCGTATTAACGAGGAGACGCGCAAATTTGAATCCAAAAATTTAAATATTCTCATTAATCTATTTTTCTAAAAAAAACTTTGAAAAATTTAATATTCGGTACGGGAAGAACTATGCTACTAGTTGATGCACGTTGGGGCTAGCAATAGCAACTTAGTCGTGTAAAAATATTTTGCAATTCATATAAATCATCTATATGCCATCATTTTACTCTTAACATAAATATGCTCTTCTTGAAGCAGCTGGTGTGAAAATAATAGTACAAAATTATGTGCCCCGCACAAATCTACAAAGACTATATATATATATATATATATATATATATATATATATATATATATATATATATCCACTGTTGATGACATGAAATCATATGTCGAAACGTTTGTAAAAAATTAAAGAATAACTTTTAAATCTTTGCCTCGTATATATATACGATGAAAAATCTTTAGGAATCCATCGAATAAAAAGATTTAGTAAAGAAAAATGTCTATTGTAGTAGCAGCATACGTTTCGAGTTTTGATTTGACTAATATTCCGAGCTACCTTACAAAATTACTAAATTACAAGTTATAAAATATATAAAAAAATTCAAAATAATATAATATGGAATAAATAAATATAGAAAACATAACCGAAGAAAAACAATTTTTTAGTTCAATAACTCACCATACAAATAATCTAAACAGAAACATAAAAATGAAAACACTAAATAATATAGTTATATAGCAATATATATGTATATATATATATATATATATATATATATATATATATATATATATATATATATATATATTAGGGTGATCCTTAAAATTTTTTGAATTTCCTTGCTCCCAGGGGCTCAAATGGTTTCAAATTGATAAAAAACAATTCTCTGAAAGTTTAAGCTCTTAATATTAATGTTTAGATAGAGCGCAATTCAATAAAACTTCGTATGGAAAGAGCATGGAAAAAATTTTGAAAATTTAAAAAAAATGTTTTAGGTATAACTTAGCGACAAATGAATGAGTTTTATTCACTTGAAGGTAATATCTAAATATATGGAGAAAAAACAAACAGCGTTTTCTATATTCTAGAAAAAAAATCTCTAAAGAAAAATTATTAGAAAGTATAGAATATATAAATTTATGCAACATGCTTATTTATACCAATCTCTGTGATATTTTCTTAGTAACTGAAAATAAATGCACTCAATTGCTATATTCGATACCAAATAATATAATCTCTCTTTTGATACGCAGTTTGTTTCAATATCGGTGCACAAAAAGAGCTTTCTGGGAAATCTTACAACCTCCTTTGAAATACATTTTTTATGAGTTGAAATTGGGTCAGACCTATAAAGAAGAAATTTATTTATGCGCGCTACAACCAAAGCGTTATATTTGTCGTATTGCGAACCTATTCAAATGATTTATTATAAAAATACACAAATAAGTTATTCACAATTGTATTGAGATTTTAATATTACAATATATAGAGCCCATATACGCCTGGGATATGAATCCAAATCTGACTTATTAAATAATCCAATTATATTAGCTTGAGACAAATTCAAAATTATAATTTATGGTTGCATAAAATATTAGGGATCATTTCCTAACTCTTTTTCAACACTTGTACTTAAAATTGATAAGTATAATAAATCTTTTTGAAATATTTAACTTCCCGTAGGGTAAGTTATAGTAATCGCAAAAAAATCGAAAATGAAAATTTTTATATATCTTTACGTTTCAGAGGTTTCTGAACATTTTGGCATACCTTAGAAAAAATGGATGTATGTGTGTGTGTGTGTGTATGTATGTGTGTGTATGTATGTGCGGATACAAATTTTCGTCGACGATTTCGGGAACACGGATCAACCGATTTGAATAATTCGAAAAACATTCGATTTGTACTGATAAGGAGACGTGCTGATTAGTTTTTGGCGAAGTTAGGTCCAGCCGTTCCGAAGATACGGGGCAAAAAGTGCCGAAAACGGTAACTCAGTTTTTAAGAGAACGGAGCGTCCGATTTGAATAATTCAAAAAACATTTTACTTGTATTGGCAAGATGAAGAGTTGATCAAATTTTCATGAAGGCAGGTCTAGCGGTTTCGGAGATCTAATGAAAAAAGTAAAAAAAAATGCCATTCGGCGGTTAAAAATGATGATTAGACACATGCACATCAAATTATCAGATATTGTATAGAAATTTTAACAATAAGTATAATTTTTTTTTACATTTCTATGGGTTCCGTACCAATGTTTATGCGTTAGACGGCGGCGCGGCACTTGCGCTGTGACAATTCGTCTCTATGCAGTTCAAGCAGTACGATTGCTTTGAAAAAAAGTTCAGAATTTCCAAAATATGTCAAAATGAAGAAAACATTTTTCTTTTCAAAAAAATAGTTTGTTTTCAAAAAAAAAAAATTTCTTTCAAAAAAAAATTTTTTTTTCAAATAAAAATTTTTTTTTCACAAAAAAGTAATTTTTTGTCATATTCCTAGTTTCTCAAAAATCTAATTATTTCGAAGTAAATTTTTTTCAAAAATGTTAATCGTTTTTAAAAAAATAATAATTTTTGGTACGGGAAGTTCCAGCAATTTGCCTTAAGGCACGATGCCTTAATTGCCTTAAGACAGAATTTCACTTACAGCTAGTTTCAACTCAAATTCTGTTGCCTTGCACCTTATCGTGCAATAAATGAACTTTCAAGTTTATCATTTTATAAAATCATAGCAATGTAGAAAGTCATAAAATAAAATTTCCAATTTCTTGGTGTACTAATCTATGGTGTACTATAAAAATGTTTTAACAATTTATATTCAGATTGCACATTGATGTAGTTTTTTTTATAAAGTGATAAAATATTGTAATACATAAAAATCTAGAGTATAAAATAGACAAAAACTTAATAATAAATAAATAAAAAGCACTAAAATTAATGAAAAATAAATTATTATATAAACTTTAGAGTTTTTAGATATATTTTTTTTATCATATTTTAACAATAATCAGAACCTTCCGTCGTATAAGCTGTTGGGCTGATACTTCTTACGTCGTATTTTTAGATGGTAACCCAACAATTCATGAATTGATTCATCTAAATTTGATTACTGTAATATTAAAATATATTAATAGAACTGGCTTATTATTCAATTTGGTGCAGCAATGCCCAGGAAACGTTATTTTCGCTTAAAAACATTTATAATCCCAAGTGAAAATTGATATCGCTATTGCTCGATATCAGGTTGTTCGTGACGGGGATTGAGCCCGCGATTCGCCTGATTGCGAACCTACGCGCTAACCACTCCGTCATGAAAGCCCCAAGTTTTCAAATATATTTATATGTAGCCATTTTTGCGCAATTCAAATTCACTTTACAGAAATTCACATATATAATAAAAAAGTAAATATATAATATTTCACTCGTGCTTTCAATAATATCCTCAAACGTAGAAAATATATAAGAATAAAAAATTAAATAGTTTTTTTTAAAAAATTACAGACTAAATCAAGAAAAATTATATATATATATATATATATATGAATAAACACTTTTGATACCATAAATTTTCATTATTACAATAAATTAAATATTAAAAATTGATGTACATGATTAACCATTTGTGTTCCACTATAAAATTTACAAACATATACAATAAACGATTGAATTATTTATAAATTAAACACAATTCATAAACCGTAATATGATTACTAATCATGAATATTATAGTATAATTGCTAATTTGCACTCTGCAACTATTAGTTCCAAATCATAAGAACGACGATCACATAGCTCTGTTAGATTAAAGTACATATTATTCAGTAATTTTCCAGACTTATTGTTTTGAAGATTAGCCTTTAATTTATTATATTCATTAAGTCCAATTACTTATTAATTAAATCAAAAGATCATTCTTTTGTTCGTGAAGACAATTGTGTCATTTTAATGCGCCCATTGTCTGAACTTTATGAGAATGTCTAAAATAAAGCTTAGCTTTTAATCAAGTAAGAGTGAGAGAATTCTTGTATACTTCACATAGATCTATTCATTTCACTTTAATTCAAATAACTAAGTTCATTATATAAGAATTTTATTGGTAAGGAATTAAATATAATTGAAATCATAATTTATGGTTAATATTGTTTCTATTGAATATTATGATTAATTATAATCAATAATTTTACGAAGTATTCTATAAAATAAAGCGTTTTAAAAAAAAGAGACAAATTAGCAAAAAAAACATTAAACAACAAATATTGATGTTAATTGACACGTTGAGCCCGGCGCCAAATTTTCTGTCCTTTCCGGCCGGGAGGGAGAAACAGTTGGCAACGTTAACCATGTAAAACATGTTTCAATGAAAATTATTTTTGATAGCATTTCATTACGACTAGTTTTGTTTTTACTGTCCATCATACAAACCATACAAACAAAAAATTCAAGTGCCGGTCTACGATGCCGACGCTGGTCATATGGTAAGATGACTGTCAGTCCCCAGGGTCCGACGCCGGCCTAACGGAAAATTGATTGTCAGTTGTCCGTCCCCCTAGAGACCGACGCCGGGCTCAACGTATTAAATAAGTTTTATTTAAATATTAACACTAGTAGCAAGCTTGTTAACATTATTTCAAACTGGTGTTAACCTGGCTAAAAATTAATAAAATCTAATTTGCCAATTAACAGAATGGAATGAAATGGAGTGAAATTTTTATTCAAATTTGAATAAATAATCGTATTTATTTACAGAAACATTACGCCGTTGTGGATTCTTTTTGAATGTTTTCGGTTTGGCAATGCCGACATTTTTCCAATGCGAAACATTTCCCGATACCAAAGATTGTGTTGGATGGCAAGAAGTCGAAGAAGAACGGCGAAAAGCTCATAAACCAAGTAAGTTGAGTTGTGAAAATTATTTTGTTGAAAACTTGTTATCTAATTAATTTAATGCGAATGTGATATTGTGAATTTACATTGGTTATCTTGAAATTAATTTAGTTTTATTCGTTATTACCAAAAACGTAATTTTTTATATCAAGAAGTTTTAGTATAAAAAATATTGATATTTTCAAAACAGCTGCAACATATTAACATTTGACTGTGCTCACATAATTAGGTATGAACAGATCGAATGTGATTGAAAATAACTGTCATTAAATACAAGAATATGAATAGAAATGCAGTGCAAACTTATCTCAAGTAAGACGAGAAACTATTATCGCAATTACTGAAACAAGCAAGTTGAATCATACGGCATAATAAGAACTTTCTTCTACGCAAATATGCTGCGCGGCATAATATATCCATTTATTATGCCTGCATTTTTTTTAAATGCAGTTTACGGATAATTTTATTATTAAACTGATAATGAATGCCATCGTAGCCTTATGGCCAATTGCTGGAACTTCCATACCAAAAAATTTTGTTTTCAAATTATTTGAAAACTTTGAAAAAATAGATTTTTGAGAATTGTGAAGATTTTAATAAAAATGACGTTTATGAAAAATCTGATTACTTCTTTAAATCTTCAAAGTTTTTGAAAATTTTAAAGTTTTTTCAAAGCAATCGCGTTCCGTAGCTGTTTTAGAGACGAAATATCGAAGCGCGTAAGCGCCGCATTGCAAAAAGTATACTCATTAAAATTTCTATAAATATCCGATAATTTAATGCGGATATGTCTAATAATCATTTTTGACTGCCAAATGGGATTTTTTTTTACCGGTTCTCCAAAACCGCTGAACCTGCCCTCCTAAAACTTATCAGTTGTTTATTTTGCCAATACAATTTGAAATATTGAAATTGAACGCTCCGTTATTTTAAAAAATGAATTACTATTTTCGGCACTTTTTGCTCCGTATGCCGAAAACTCAATCAAAACATTTCCCCACATTACACACACACATCCATTTTTTCATTCTGAGGTATGCCAAAATGTTCAGGAGGTCTTGAAACGTCAAGATATGCAAACACTTTCATTTTTGATTACTATAACCCTACGGAAAAAGTTAATATACACAAGAACCGTTAATATCGCTAAACCAAAAACTACGATAAAAATGATACGTCTAAATAAGTTATATTATTATGTTATCATAAAATCCGGATTAAGGATTAGCAACCACTTGTTCCAGGTTCAATGCCCACTTACGCCAACTTGATATCAATCAATAATGCTATCAAATTTTTACTTCAGATTGTAGATCTGAATCATCAAGACTAATGGTCAGTGATGAATAGAAAAGATAGCTACTAAGTTGCCTTCTAACAACCATCTGTTAAAATAATTATACCAAAATTTAATTAAGATCTAATTTAGTACATTAATAAAAGGTGAACCACTGGGTTTTCCTTTTAAAATTCTATGTTATTTGTCAAACTAATTACTCAATGTTTTTCTATTTAGACAGATTGTAATTTATAAGAAAATAAAAAAAACCTGTTAAAATAATAAAATTTCTGAATATCTTCACTATAGACTGATTGTTTGTCAAAACAAACACTACAGATTCCAACGTCATGAAATATAATTTTCAGGTACTATTTGTTATTGTTTACGTGCGCATCTAGTGCTTGCATGTCCAAGAAAAAATACGTAAATATAAATCCATACTTGTATCATCAATTTGCTTGATTTTAGAGTAGCATTGTTATATGATATTTATTACGGAGCGGATTATTCTATTCAGAAATATCTGTTTTTTGAATAAATAAAATTGTGTTAAAAATCTCCCATAAAAAATATCTAAGAACAATTCCATTTACGTTAAAAATAACTCAATTTATTGGACATCATTGTTATTGAATATGTAAAAGTTAAAGGAGAATTATAATACAATGGCGCATGAATTTATCCAAATAATATGTTTTATAAATTAAGTAATAATATAAATGTTAAAGTAAAAAAATATTATGATCAAGTTAACATATACATTATTTAAAAACATTTTTTTACTAAATTTTATTTACTTGCGCATTCTATTAAAATAACCGGAGCCATAATTATGGCAGAATAATTGAATTAAACTCAATTTTTGTTTTCAACATAAATATAAATAGCATGATATTGTTTTCTCTCTAATATCGATAATAATTTTGAAAAATTTGGCATATGAAAGTAAACTTTACAAATGAATATAATACTTCAATCAAATTTGTTTGAAAATGGTGATTAAAAATATAATACGTAAATTTATTTTTAAAATAATAGATAAATGCGTTCTACCAAATTTTAAGTAATATGGTCAGACTCACCTTACAACATTTTACAAATTACAACATAATGCATTATGCTGAATTCTTTCCCAGAGTGCATTCTATTTGAACATTTTAATTGAATTTAACACTCACTATTTTATGATTTTTATGACTAAACAAAAATTAAAATGAAATAATCATCATATTAAGCTGTAAAAATCATCATTATTGAAAAAACGTGTTTCAATGAAAAAAACTATTCGACTCATGATATAAAGTAAAATTTGCACACAATTACGCAACAACATCAAAAGATTGAACTGACAACAAAGGTGGTCGCAATGCACTTTATGTGAAAAAAATAAAAAATTAAAAAGAGACAATACATTCATAAAGTATAGACCTATACTTTATCAAGATAGTTTATCGAAAGATGTCAGTACATTTTTAGAACATTTAACCACATATTTTTCATAGACTAATATCAAATAAATCTTCTAATTTTAATAAGTTCTTAGTACATATATTATCAAAACAAATCTAAGGTTGAGGTTATGAATATTTATATAAATACGAAAAATTCGTATTTCTCTTTTATATATCTTTACGTTTCAAAGGTTTCTGAACATGTTAGCATACCTTACATGTGCGCTCGTATTTGTGTGCGGATACAAATTTTCGTAGACGATTCCGGGAACACGCTTTAACCGATTTGAATGAATCAGAAAATTTTCGATTCCTATTGATCGGTGATTAGTTTTTGCCCAAGGCAGATCCAGCCATTTCGAAGATACGGGGCAAAAAGTGCCAAAAATTGTGATTCAGTTTTTGAGAAAACGGAAGTGTTTAATTTCAATAATTGAAAAAACATTTTACTTGTATTGACAAAGTGAAGCGCTGATTAAATTGTTGGGAAGACAGATCTAGCGGTTTCAGAGATCGAGTGAAAACAGTAAAAAAAGCCATTTGACGTTCAAAAATGATCATTAGATATATGCACATAAAATTATCAGATATTTTATAGAGATTTTATTCATAAGTATAAATTTTGTTTACATTTCTATGGGTTCCGTCCCAATGTTTATCCGGTAAACTGCGACACCGGCTCTTACGCGATTCGAAATTTTTTCTCTAAGACTGCCACGCAGCACGATTGCTTTGAACAAAAGTTCAAGATAAAAAAAAATCAAAAACATTCATTTCATTTTAGCATTCTCAAAATCTCATTTTTCCAAAGTTTTCAAAAAAATTTAAAGCTTTAGAAATTTTAATTTTTGGTACCGGTAGTTCCAGCAAGTTGCCTTAAGGCACGATGTCATGCGCACCACTAATTTGACTAATAACAAGTCACTATGTGCTATATAACTTTTTAATAAAAAGAGATCTTATATCTCAAATTCAAGTAATAGAGGTAATAGTCGTTTGTTATATTTTATCAGTTTGCCCGTACGGTTTCCAATGCGATGTGACTCGTTGTATCCCTTCTGACTGGCGCTGTGACGGTCACGTCGATTGCGCTGATCAGTCGGACGAGCTGAACTGCCGCATGTGCGGCCGCGGCACCATCCATTGCGGCGAAAGAAAATGTATGGCCCGAAGACACATGTGCGACGGGGTTGTCGACTGCCCATGGGGACAAGACGAACGAAATTGCTGTAAGTAAAAGTTCGGAAAATATAAAAGATGAATATTTTTTATACATCATTAGTAGTTATGCAATGTCACGTTTTTTAATGTTAAAAGTAAATTTGTCAAATATTACAAATCAATCCTTATATTTTTCTATGTTGGTGTTTGCATCTTTTTCATATCGATTTGAATTATTAGTACGATTGAGCGAGCGCAACGGCGATATGGGGAGTGGAAAACTGCAAATCTATAAACCAGATGCCCAGCAGTGGATGCCTGCATGTATAACACATTGGGACGACGAAACGCCAAAACTTGTTTGCAAAATGCTAGGATATGGGTAATTACTGATTTTGTTCTCTTTTAGTAAAAACTAAAATTTAAAATGCATTAAATGTGTTTTCAGAGCCGTAAATTCAAGTAAGATTTCAATGAACGATAAAGAAATGGCTATAGCTCCCCCTACGAAAGATACACCAACGGTTTGGCGTATGTATCAAAAAAAGAAAACAAATTTTTTCAAAGAGTTTGTCTCCTGCAACATGGCTAATTCATATGCTACAGCTGATCTTACTTGTTCCGATTATGGTAAATCATATAGTTGATTGATTGTTTGATAAAATCAATAAATCTATTCATCTATTTGTTAAAGTTTATGACAAACATTTACCTCTGTTTTATTTTTATAGAATGTGGCAAAATACGTACGCTTGTCAACATGCAACGAGCAAGTGCGCGCATAGTTGGCGGTGTTGAGTCAGCACCAGGCGACTGGCCGTTTCTTGCTGCGATTCTTGGAGGACCAGAACAGATTTTTTATTGTGCTGGTGTACTTATAGCCGATCAATGGGTACTCACTGCAGCACATTGTGTTGGAAAGTTAGTATCGACTCTATCCTGAGTATTAATTTTTATATCAACAGTCTTAGTTTAAACCATTGTTGTTAAATTTTTGCCTAATTCATTATAAATCTATAATGAGTGTATTAAAATTGATTAAAATATAGACGATTATCATGCTTCCTATTACTTGTTTTAAATATGGTTAGAACCAAAGTGATTTACCTTTTGTTATTCATTTAACTGAAGTCACTCGGACGTCGGAGGATGGACAATTCAACTGGGCTTGACCCGCCGCCATGCTCACTCGTACTACGGCCAGAAAGTCAAAGTTCGAAAAGTGGTTCCTCATCCTCTATATAACTTGGAATCGGCTCATGATAATGACGTAGCGCTATTTCAGGTATTATAAATAATTTTTATCTATATCATTATGAATATATTAAATAATGTGTATACATTTTATTCATACAGCTGTCCTCGCGCGTATCATTCCATGATCACTTGCTTCCTGTTTGCTTACCTCCACCTAATTTTGAATTAAAACCCAATACTATGTGCACAGTCATCGGCTGGGGAAAGACAGAAGATAAACACAGTAAGTAAAAACGTGAAAATTGAAAAAAAAAATAGAAATATAAATCAACTGGTTTTAATTTAGTGTCGGAGTACGAACCGGCAATCAATGAGGTTCAAGTACCAGTCCTTCATCGCGACATATGCAACGCCTGGATGGAACATCAAGGTCTAAACGTTACCGAAGGAATGATATGCGCTGGCTATCCTGAGGGTGGAAAAGATGCTTGTCAGGTAACAAATATGCAAAATGTATTCAACAGTTTGCTTGATGAAACGCGTATTTTAAAGGATTGAAAATTTCTCTGTCATGCTCGCCTTTTTCCTAAATTTGAAGATTTTATGTTTAAATATTCAGATATGTATGAAGGCTCTTTCCTGAAGCATTTTTGATATTCGTTATTTGGAAATTAAGAAGAACGAGTGTTTCTCGTCACCTTTTCTTGCGACGATAGTCATAATATATTTTTTGTATTTTAAAATTATTAAACTAATATTAGGCTGACGTTATTACATGCAGGGCGATTCAGGCGGTCCACTTCTTTGCCGCGATCCTCTCGACTGGGAGCGCTGGTTCGTCGGAGGAATCGTCTCCTGGGGAATAAAGTGCGCACACCCGCGACTTCCTGGTGTTTATGCGTACGTGCCAAGATTTGTTCCTTGGATTCGGCAGCAGATGCAAATATATGGGAGTACCGCAGTATAAATTCGAGCGATTTGCCTAAGAATTACTGAACTAAAACATGGATTAAAATGAAACAAAACTTCTTCAACACAATTTATCTGATAGGAAATTATAATAACTACAATGCAATGGGTGGTTTCTGAAACGCTGCTAAGTAAGGCGGAAATAATTTCTATAACTAACGACTAATTAACTGATCGTAACTATACCTTTTATACGTGATAGCTGTTTACTAGTTACCTATTACTATTAAAATATTAGATTTACTTTATTTACGTTACTTTATTTTTATTTATTTGTTCAAAATCTATATATTAAAAATTGCACAAAGCATGTTCAATGTAGCCTTTGCGACCCATGCATGAATATGTATAGAATTTTATTTGATAGAATTATAAAAGGAAACTGTTTGACAATAAAAAAGTGTACCATTTGTATTTATGACGATGTAGTCCTATTAGATACTTATACTGTAGTCAACCATATCTCATTACATGAGATTTGTCATTATTTGTAACATAACGCTACGGATTGCACAAATATATGGAGATACAGAAAGTTTTTAATATAAAAGAAAAATATAAAAATAAAATATATAGTAACTAAATGAAGCCAAAGATGCTTTTCACACTTGAACAATGGTGAGTTAGAGTAGGTATTCCTGTCAATGATTTTTAAAGAAAAAATTATAGCACTAAAATTGGTATGTAAGTATTTTGGAAAACATTTTAATTACAAAACAGCCAAAATATAATATTCATTAAATATGGAATTAAAGAATAACAAAAATAATTATATGATAATTTCATTGTCAATTTTATTTAGTCATATATTCTGTTATTATTAAATTATTCAATTAATAATGCTAATAATATATCAATTTTAGTGTTGAACAATCAATCTAGCTGTGATTTTTAGAATCGTAGGCATGGGCATCATATCTCTAGTACCCACACAATACGACAATAATGATTATATTAATTTAAATTAAGGTTAAACAATAAAAATATTTATGGATACATAATTATAAAATAGAATACTGAACGTAATAAGGTACGTAATCGTAAAATATATCATATATAAGTAAATATAAAGAAAATATATAAAATAGTTAAATGTTATCTGTATTATAAATGGATTTTAATTAGATTTTATGAATTAGTTGATAAGAAAAATATCGTATATTAGAAAAATAGAGTACAATATATTATTCAATTATATATAAAGACAAGTAGCTAAATATTATGCGTGAAATAGCCCAATATATAATAAATCATTAATATAGCCAGCAGGACCTGCAGTAACATTTTTCTTTCATATTTATTAATGGTGATAACGTCAATCAAATATATAAAGAATACAAAAAATTAATTCTTACACATCTCATTTTTTAAAGTAGCCGCAAAGACGCACATGAGTGCTACATGACTTACCGACGAAAATAATATTTTAAATTATACTTTTAAGCTTTATAATTTCATAAGCAAAAAATCCTTTATTGAAGAAATGAATATGAAATTGCAGATACGGAATATTAAACAAAAACAATGAAATATATGTCTACCTTATAATCTATTTTTTATAAAACGATATCAATTTTGATTTTTTTTACTTTTTCAATCGGCGTAAATATATTAGTATTTAAAGCTTTAACTGTGACATACTGCACCTAAATCTGGCTATATCAATGTTCAGAAACAGCAATGTCAAAAATGGAAATAGGCGTCTAGAAGAGTAACGCAATGCCCTCAGTGTTCGCATTGCAAACACCTTAGAGTCAATTATAATTGTACTTACAGAAATTATATCAATGCACAAGAGCTTAATTCATAACACTGTGATGTGATAGTTTATCAGTTAATTCTAAAACAGAAAACGATCGTTTATCTATAATGCAAAAATATTGTTTGAAGAATTCCAGTTTCACGCAAATTATTTAGTTTTAGTGAAAACTTCTCCAAGTTATATGCATATATATATATATATATATATATATATATATTAAGTAAATTCATATTTTCGTTCAAAAACTGGCACGCATAAACGCGTTTCATACTAAAACAAGCCAGCATTATGCTGCTTTGATAAATATATTAAAAAACTATTAAAATTTGAACGATCTCTGATAATTAAATATGCTATCAAATAACACACTGTTATTCTATTCTTTGGTATACGACCCAATTTTTGAAATTTTACACTGTCTGAAGTATCTCATCACTTTTATGTGTGCCGGCCTTACATCCATATGCATGACGTTAATAATATCATTATACAAACCAAACGATATTTTTCATACCATTTTATATGTTATTTGTAATTTGTATCTTTTTAAAACACTAAAAAACTTTCACGAAACGAATAAAAAATTATTTATATTTTAAAAGAGTCTCCTCGTTAGGAAATTGTCCTAAATATAAAATCATTAAATTTATGTTTCAACTGAGGTATCCAAATATATTTATTTGTGAAAATAATTAATAATAATTAATGGTTTATGTAAACATTTCAATTTTTTTTAAATTTATATCACGAACTCAGAGTGTGATTTATGAATATCATTTACCATAAAGTGGTTTTAAAATTGAAATTAATTATAGAAAATATTGTAATATTTCTGCTAATATATAATATTTTAATATACCAATAATAAAATTTGAATACCTTAGTGATAAATTTACTCAACTTCCGATATACACAATGGGGTCAATTCTAGGATAAATAGCAATGCTTTGTTACCGGTTTCTTATTTTGAGTAATCACATAAGCTGGTAGTCACGAAACTGTCCAAAAGCCTATGTTTATTTTATTCAACATAAAACGCTTCTTTTATAGTAGCCACACACAATATGATTTTCTGTGCAAACCTGAATTTAAAAAAAAACAATCATACGAATTTACATCGTGACCATAGGCGGTTCAAATATATGAACTTAACTAGTTGTGTATGGCATCGTGTCTTAAAGCAAATAGCTGGAACTTCCCGTACTGTAATACAAAATTTATAAAAGCTCAGAAAAGAAAAATTAAGATTTTTAAAAGTTTTGAAAACATTTGAAAAATTCTAATTTTTTAAAAAATTGTCTTGTTTTAAAAATAATGATATTTTTTGAAAACTAAAATTTTTTTTTTAAGTTTTTTTCTTTTTAAAAATTTTAAAAACTTTAAAACTTCTTGCCAGTTTTTGATACCCATTCATTTCAGTTGATTAAAATTGCAAAATATCTGATTTTCGACTGTGACGTCAATACAAGTGGAATGTTTTTTGAATCACTCAAATCAGATGCTCCGTTCTCTTAAAAGCTCGAATTCTATTTTCTGGACTCTTTGCTCCGTATCTCCGAAACGGCTGGACCAACTTTTGCCAAAAACTAATCAGCCCGTCTCCTTATCAATAGGAATTGAATGTTTTTTCAATAATTCAAATTGGTTGAGCGGGACTTTCAAAAAAGTCAACGAAAAATTGTATCCATACATACACACATCCATTTTTTCTAAGGCATGCCAGAATATTCAGAAACCTCTGAAAATTTTTATTTTCGATTTTTGGACGATTACTATAACTTACCTTACGAGAAGGTAAAAAAACCTTAAACGATCAGACCAGTAAACTCACTTAAATGAAAACATAACCTAAAATGTATTTATTTTCTAGGTTACGTTTCGATAACTATATTAATAATAGATAATCTTATAGCTTTATTATTTACTTTGATAGATCGTGAATTTGCGCAAATATCGCCCACATATTTATTATTTTCTTGAATTTGCACAAAAAATCGTAGCGAACGTGGCTACCGTTGCACAATATCACTTCGTGAAAACAAATTGTTGCATTTGAAATAACACATGCGGGAAGTTGAAGTAATGTTTAATTTCAACATTTGTGCCACTAGGAGGTTAGATCTTAGCATCGAGATTCTGAAAAACGCTCGATTGAACAGCAAAGAAATATTCACACCAACTCCAACTCATGCGACTACTCAACCTAAGAGACCGGTAACATAACACAGCTATTTTTTACGAGAATTGGCCCATATATGTGCCGTCACTCTCAAATTTAAATTCCACAAATTCAACATTGGACAAAAACTTCTTCGACAGCCATTTCAACTGTATAACGTCGTATAACAAGTGACTAACTTGTTTGTAATGCACGTGGTCTGAAGCTTTAACTAGAGTCATAGATAAAATTATATAATAAGTTTTTTAATAAAACAAATATATATACATATATCATCACAACACATATTTTAAAATTGTAGCAAAACGGTTTTTGATGCAAGTGAACCAAAGCGTTTTGTTGACGATTTATTGTACTAAATCAAAGAAAACAGATATCTGATTACTTGGCATAGTTTAGTACAAGACGAGCTTACCTATTCTATTTTTTATAATATTTCTACTTCAATTATTAAAATTTGTTTACACACGTATGATAAAAATATTTGTCAATATAAGTATAATAAATAATTTAAATTTTTACCTGAAAAATAATTTTCACAATTATTTAAAAAAAACATATTAGTAACCGTTTCAAAATATTTTCGATTATTTTTTTTAAACATTATTTCGATAAATCATGATAAATAATTTAAAAATAATATTGCCGCTCTTTCCATATAACTGATCTTTATTTTATAATTATTTTTTTTTTAAATAACAAGCACTTAAAATAAAATGCTAATAATTATGGCTTATAAATCAATCGTCTTGCACAAAACTGTCCAAAAATATTTAGTATTAAAAATGCGCACATAAAAACAAATGTTCTTAAGAGGTTTTGAAAATAAAAACTAAAAAGCTTATGAATGTGTAGCTTGAAACCAAACATTAGAATATAAGAGCATAGATGAAATAATTGTTCGATGTAACTGTGCACGTTTTTCCTGCTTGGCATACGCCTCTACGATTTTCTACGCTGACAGCCTATGTAACATTTAATTATAAGAATGTTGTACCGACCGTGTTGACAATAAATAAATGTTTAGCTCATATAAACAAACATATAATTATATAATATTGCATATGTAAATGTCATATGCAAATCAAGAGACGTGCGAGACAATATGTAAAATTAAATCCAAATGTTATTTATAAGCATTTAAAATGTATAAGTAAATTGGGTATTTTCATACGGAAGCATTGTTCATATATAAATGTAATTTCTCAACAATATTCAATAAGCATGAAGGCTGGATTGTCGTATTAGCATATAAAGACTGAATTACATTAGATGATTTAATTGTATTGCAGCTCTCATCATGCAATTCGGTCTTAATTGTACGTGTTACATTTATAAATCCATGTATCTATATGTAAATTCTAATAATCCGATTGTATATCCGAGAGATAGGCATATCAGAAGAGAAACTTTTAAATATTCGTGTATATATGAACAAGAGCTTAAATATTGTAAGAAATACTGCTGAGGACAATAAATTTGTAATTTAAGACAATAAGTATATTAGAAGTAAATTATATAAAAAATATATTTAGATACAAATTTATGTATAGAGAAATTAATATATTATGTACAAATCATATAAACATATATATAATCAATATATATTTAAATGGTTTAAATTTAACTTAGTCAAAAATAAATGAAATTTAGAGAAAAGTAGATGTTAATATAGGTATTTGTTAGTGTGTAATTTGCACGTTTAATTTAATTTAAAATAACATACCTAGATGGATTAGCACTGCAGAATTTGCTATTTTATGCAAAGTAATAAATTCAATTAATTTCTCAATTTATATTGGTAAATATCGATATTAGAAATATTTTTGCTTGCATCCATCAAGGTATTTAAGACATATTTTATGGCACGGTATCATATCATGTGTTCATATCACAAGCAGAAACAAATTAAATTCTATGAAACTTTTATTATCTAATTTACTCGAAATAATCGTAATAGATATAAATTTTTTTGGAAATAATATGATACATACAAACTATCACAGTTCTATTACCCTAAGAGGATTTACTGTTGTGTTTTCGTTGTCAGTCTATACACGTTCCATATACGTACACCTGTGATCACATATCTGTCTATCTGACTGTCTGTTACAAACATGCAAAAATAAAATTATGAAATCCCAAAAATTCACCTTGAGAATATAAGGTAAACCAAAGAACTGCAAAATTCGTATTTAAAACAACAACAACAGACTAAAGCTATAAAAAATATAATGTTCCATAAAACTATAAAAAATATAATATCCCCTCGGCATATGAACAGATAGACAGAGATAAGCATTTCACATTGTTTAAAATTTCGAATAAATTTAAAGTTAATTTCAACGTGTTGTTCTAAACATACAATTGGTATTGCAAGTCTTGAATGTTTAAATGAAATTAATATTTGTTTATTGCAAAGCATCACCCATTATTTTGAATTTCAAACATAATAATTATTATCTTAAATATGCACATAATTTTAAACTATGCATGTAACTTATAACTGAAATGAGCTACATGCATACCACTAATTATAAAAGAAAAAGGCTGTAATACATGTGCGTCACAGATGTGCCGGTTAGCGACAGACCACATTCGATAAAAGATTTATTTTGCCCTAAGTTTTTAGTCATTGATATTATGCAAATGTAATAATAAATATCAAACAACTTACGTTTTAACTACGTTGAACATTTTATTGTAACGGGAAACATAAAAAACATAAATGTGATGTAAAATAGAACGCAAGTAAAAGTTTTTTTGAAACGATGCAAATAGTTGCATTTTAATCCTTCAAAACGTTTAAAGTTTATGAATTTATGTTTATGTAATAAAGCAAACAATGTGTGAGACTAATGAAAAACAGTATCCATTTAGAATAGGCCTAGACCACTGGACTGTATAAAATTTAAAACGTGTTAAATGCGAAAAAACTAATTTGTTTATTTCTTTAAAAAAGCTAAACTTCAGTATAATATTCTAACCAGTATAACAATCCAATTCATCTCATTTATTAATAAAAGACGTTATTATTCGTTTGGCATTTTGAAGGTAGTTCAGTAGTTTGATTAATAATATGTAATATTTTTCGTAAAGAGCAGAGTGGTCTGTGTCAGTAGTGCCATATACATTTGCTTTGGCTATTTAGATCTTAGACAATATATACTAATGACAATAATTATAATAACAAGAAAACAATTTTAAAAGTAAACTTTTTAAAAACATAGTTAAACTAAAACAAGTTTTTAAACTCCGTATTAATAAATTTATAACATATGATTTTACAACAACATTATAACTATAATTAGAATTAGATTTTGATCAAAATGCATAAATATCGAAAAGAATTATATACCGTGATATCACAAATCAAATTTATATTTTTTTAATGTTAAAAATTTTCTATGCCCTAAATATCTAGGAATGCACTTCCCGAATAAATGTGTAAATAAAATTCAACAGTACACTTGTTTTTTCTATTGACATATCATAATGAATTTTAGAAATTTTATTTTCTGTAATTGTAAATTCGTTTTTCCCAAAGTATAGCTTTTATTATATTTTTCCAAATTTTCATTAAAATTTATTCTTTCCAATTAAATCATGTTTTTATTAAATACATTATAATGTATGTATGCCAAAACAAAGCATAAATAAGATTAAATAAGCATAAATATAATAAAATATACAAAAACTACAAAACTAGTAAAAACATGTTGCATTGAATACGGCGAAAATAATGATGTATTGGTGGAATGTAAAATACATTATTAATCCTTAAGTAGCAAAAGCCAAATACACATTCACTTTACTGTGAAAAACTAATTTTTGAATAACTTACAACACAGGACAGAACTGTTTAATAAACAATTAACTCATACATGGAAATAAATTATAAGAGAAATATTACTTCATGTTATTTGTCTCGATACATATGTCATTTAGTGTACATCCGTCAATGTTTTATATTTGTATTTCCTTTGTATCTGATGAAAAACGACATGATCATTTTAAAATATGTAATACTCATATATATATATATATATATATATATATATATATATATATGATCATTTATTTTTTAATATTGCGATGTTTTTTTTTTATCTAGTAAACTTATAATTGGTACAATGCATATAAACGCAAACCATCTGCTTCTTTGGCCGTCAAACGCAATATAAAATCACGCAATTTGTTACATAATATTCTGTGTTTTATTTATGTAGTAATTGTTACCATATCAAATCTGAATTCATATTAATATAGTATAAAAATATTTTTGCAAAAAAATACTACAAAAATAAACCTGCAAATAACAGAATATTATTATTTATTCATTTAAATATTTATGAATATTTAATGTTAAAACAAAATTATGTGTTGAAACTGTAAGTGAAATAATAAATAAATGTATTCTTTGTTACATTAGTGTAATCGGTTTATTTTAAGTCTGAAATTTATTTCAGGTGTATTCTTTGTAGAAATAAAAATTAATGGGCCGATTCTACCGTGAAATAAACCAATTTTATGGGAAGGCCATGTTATATTCCAGTTGTCATATAAAAATAGGGTCAAAATACGCCACTAAATACGGTCAAAATTCTAGATTAAACAAATATATAACCCTAAATTTAAAAGAAATTTAATATATTATGTTTCTTTTGCATTGAAAAATAATAGAATATTCATCCATGCGATGCTATAAAATAGTTCATAAAAATAATTATAGCCAAGATAGCGCTTCATTATTGATTTCAATCGAAATATGTTATATCTATTTTTTTATGTTAATATTTTTTGCGGGTTTTGTTTTTTAATATAATTAAATTGCTTTATTGCAAAACAATAGAATAATACACAAATAAAATTTGAAAACAGCGTTTTTCTGTATAATATCATTCGTCTTAATTGTTACAGTTTGCTATAATTAGTGCATTTTTCGCATTTGCTGTGCGATCAAGCGTTTTACACATAAAATGCAACTTTACTCATATGTTATCAAGTCATATCCCAAGATGCAGTTATTATAACATAGTTTTTTTGACAATTGTGCGTTTTCTAGATTAGGTTGTCTATCTACAGCGCCTGACTGCACAGAAACTACTTCATATGAAAACTGCTCCATAACGTAGCCTTGTCATAACATTGTTCTATTTTACGGCAGTATCGGCCCCTAAAGAAACTATATAACTTCAAAATTTGTAAGATTTCATTCTGTGCCTACATTATATAAGTCTCAATAACCGTTTCAAGACATCTTCAAACTCTACGACACTTTCAGAAAAAATATTTGCATTAAATTGGATTTTTCAAATAAGTGTAATTCGTAACATGTTTTTATGTCTAAAATACATCATATGTTATAATTCTTTATTTTTTTTATAAACAACATACAAAACTGAGAACAGAAATATCACAGACAACAATTTCAAAGTAAACCATATTTGAAAGCTTCAAAAAATATAATTTTCTTACATTTAGCATTCTAAAAAATGCTAGCGTATCTCAAACATGTGCGTAATACGTCTATAAGCTCTCAAACTCAATAGGTTCCCAGTTTGCGCGCTTGCGTCTTCGGTCACGGCGGCGGCGCGATTTTCCCGGTTTATTTTCGGTTTCGTTATCCATGCTCTCATCAGGAATGGTGACTCTGCTAGCGGAGGGAGCATTCATTTCTGCATCGTTAGGAGTAAATATAGGGATAGACTCAGAGTCCATTAAGGTAGAGACCTCTTCCGCAGTATCGGTATCCGACACACTGGATTCTTCTTCTGGTATAGGTTCTAAGGTCTAGGGATAAGGTTGGAAGGTCTTTTGGATAAAAAGGAATTGGCATGGAATTGGGATTTGAAATAAAGGATCGCTAGCTGTGCCAATGTAATAATAAAAAACAGCACAAATATTAAATTCAAAATTGTTTTGTTACATTTTCCATATGGTGATATCTTTAGAATGATACTGATCAGAGCAGCTTTTGTATTCATATAAGCACACATAATCCATTAAATATTGATGAAACTAAGTGTGATGAATTTAGAAACAAAATTGTTCAATTTTAACAATATGATTAAAAATTGAAAAATTTAATATAGTTATTGAAAAGCAAAAATATTGCTATAAAACTAAACGATTATGAATAATATATACAAGTATATAATTATACTTGTCTATGTCTATCTATGATATATACATAGTTACATGCATATATAATTTTCATGTTGATCCAAAGTTTGGTACGTAATGTACGTATTAAATACTTATAATTTGATAACTAGTTTTTCTAATAGTAAATAAAAGATATGACATACCCTCATATCCACGAAAGCCCGGTATTGTGAGCCGAACGTTCTCAGGGTACTCTGAAAATTATAAACGTTTCGGTGTTTATGTTTTTCGCATAAATTAAAAACAATATCAAGTACGATTGCAAAGCTTACTTAAGAAATTTGTAAATTTAAAAAACTTATCTTAAATTCAAGATTTAGTTCAAAACCAAAAATATTTTTGTCAAAATGCAAAATAAAACTAGTTGGTATTGGTATTTAGCCTTGAGTCAAGTTACATGAACTTCCCGATATGTGTAAATAATCGACTTAATAAAAAATAAATTAATTTATAAGTGATAAAAAGTATTCCGAGTGGATTTATTACATATCATTGAAAACGAACGAACACGTTAACTCAGAGTATTTTCTAAAAGCAAATTTTCAAAAATCAATTATTTTTATATTTGAACCAGTTTCACTTTAATGGTTTAGTATGTTCATTAGGACCAATTACCATATCGTTATACCAAGTAAATCGTCTAATTTTAATTTTAACAAACGTTCAAAAAACTACCTATTTTCACAAACTTTGATGAATTTTTAAAATTAAACTACTTGTCGTAATGCCGTAATATTTCAGTGAGTTCTATGAGACCATGATATATATCGCCAAAAAAGTTCTAAAAAACATCTGCTTAATTTTTTTTTTCAACAGTTAATTACAAGAATACGGTTCGATATATTTTCACCTAAAACTAATCAGTCACTAATATCTTTCGAACAGTTTTTGATTTTTTAGAATCGATTCGGTAGTAAGAGCTTAAATGTGGACGAAAAATTTAACACCTTTTTTCGCTCAGCCCATAGATAAACAAGTATAAATGGCTCGGCCGATCGTCGCACAAAACAGGGTAACGGTAATCCTCATCGAGATACATCAAATGGCTTTTAAATTTCTGAAATCGGTTCAGGCGTTTTTGAGCAAACGTCTATGAAAAGTCTAATTTTGACAAATGCCAAACAAATGACAGCAATTTGTAAACTTTGACGAATTTTTAAAGTTAAACGAGTTGTCGTAGGGCCGTAATATTTTAATATGATCTATAAGACTATGGTAACTACCGTCAAAAAAATAATTGTAAAAATCGTCCAAAAAAAGTTTTTTAACACTTTATCACAAGAAAACGGACCGGCCGATTTCTACCAAAAACTAATCAGCACGATTCCCAACCAATATATTTCGAACGGTTTTTGAATTTTCAAAATCGATTTCAGTATTGCAGGCTAAAATGTGAACGAAATTTTTTTCACTTTTCTGCTAATTATAAAGAAACGACTCGGCCGATCGTCGCTCAATTGGCAAACATTAGTCCTCATCGAGGTACATCGATTGGCTTTTAAATTTTTGAAATCGGTCCAGCCGTTTTTGAGAAAACGCCGGCAAAAAATCTGTTCACACACACACACATACTTTTTCCAAATTTGGTCTCATTCGATTCAGAATGAGACCAAACGTCTCGGCTTGAAACGTCAAGAAAACATAAAATTAGCGAATCGGATTTTTTCATGAATAAACTTTTACTTCGGAAAGTTATAAAAATATGTCAAATTTAACAAAAAAAATTTATTTGACAAAAATTTCCTAAAGTGTCTTTGCCGCCATTAAAATAAAATGATGCAAATGCTCTAAAATTGTATCAATCAATCATTTTTCATTTACATTGCAATCAATAATTATGCATCTTGTACATTAATAAGTTGTAATCATATACCAAATAACATTATAAAATGTAAAATTTGATTTATAATATTACTCTGCAAAACTTACACTGGTCTGTATGCATCGGATTTTCGGCGGTACAATGTATCTCGAATGGCCAACAGTTCGGTTTAATGACAGGTGAACTGGTCCAAACTTTCGTGTGGTTTTACTATTTCGACCCATTGTAGCACAAGACATCAGTACTACTATCAGTAATTCACTTAATAAACTATAATGTTTTTCGGCTTCAGCAAAACAGTTTCCGTAAACTTGTTCGAAATTTACTAAGAAAAACTGGAGTGAAATGCATATGCTAATATTGTCTAGGGTGAAATGTTAAACCAAGGCGGCCAACAAAAAACCTTAAACTTTAGGTCTATGCAGAGATAAACATAAATAAAAGAAGAGTATAATGTAATGAAAAGAAGAATATAATCCTAAATAAGTAAATATAAACATGAGTATAATGTAGTGATAAACCTAGACAATATAATAATAAATTGTTTTCTGATGTAATGAATATGTAAAACATGACAATGAATAATATAAAATCATCGTAAATAATATACGATTACAAAACGAGACTAAAATATCTAATCCAAACATTTTTGATACCAATATTTGTAATTGTATGCTGCTTACACTTATTACCATTTTTGGTGTTCAATAGAGATCTTATTGAGAATTATTAGTTAAGTTTATATTTGTTTATTAAGTTAATAATGAATAGGAGTATATGTATATGCCTAGACAATATTAGAATTGAATGTATTGTATAATATGTATGTTCAATTCAATTCAATGTGTATATATGTATTTACAAATTCATATTCTTGATTTCGAATATCTTTTAAAATTATGTTTGTGGTCGATCTATTCCAACAGATCGCTAAAATGAAATCTAGTCATGGCCCGAATATAAACTTGGCCTTAATTTGATTCGATTTTGACCTTAACTCACCCAAAAAAATTAATGAAGAATGCACAAATTATAGCAAACGGTAACAATTAAGACGAATTATATTATACAGAAAACCACTGTTTTCAAATTTTTTTTATTTTATTATTATATTGTTATTGCAATAAAGCAATTTAATTATATTACTAAACAAAATATAAATATAACATATTTCGATTAAAATCATTTTTAAAACGCTATTGGCTATAATTATTTTTATGAACAACTTTATAGCATCGCACGGTTTAATATTCTATTATTTTTCAATACAAAAGCAACATTATATATTAAATTTATTTTAACCCTATAATTATAGGGTTATATATTTGTTTAATCTGTATAACGCCTGAGAAAACAATAAAGATTTCAATAAAATTGTGTTAAATAAGTTTTTATAGTTTTGTATGTAATTTTAGTCTTTCGTAAGAAATGCAGAATTCAATTGTGTATTTGAGTCTACTATTTAGCACACATTTAGCATACAGCATAATATAAAATGAATACGTAAGAATACTCTTATTAAATGTCATTTTATACAGATAAATTACTTAAATTATATATAAATTTTTTAGATGATTATTCAAATTTTATTATTGATGAAAAATTGTGTTAAATGCCATTTTTTAAAGCATTATTCAAATGTTTGGTGAAATGTATTTTCAAGCATACACCTTATAATAGAAATTTTTAATAAAGACCATTTATTCGCTCAAAAACGATTATTAAAATTAATATGTTTCATTCATTAATCAAAAATTTCAATAAAAAAGTACAAATTCTGTAACATTCCATTAGCATATCCAATCGAAAATAATTGAATTTGTTGATTCATTAAACATTCAACGAGTTCAATTTTCAAGTGTATATATTTTATTTTTGCATGAATTTTTAATACGAAAAAATAATCTAATACAAAACTTTGTTGGTCTTATTACACATTATCTTAAAATAAAAATTTCACAAAACTTTACTAGACTTTAGTAATGCTAGTTATCCTTTACATGGTAATTTTCTATAATTTGACAATATATAAATTTAAAATAAGCAAACTTTTAATGTTTTGAATAATAATAAAGTAATAATAAAATTAACTTAACATTCAAATTCAAATAAGTAATAATTAATCTTATATAAACCTGAGAACGTATTCTCTGTTTAAAATTTTTTACCTAAAACTAATTACTCCAAAAGAATTGAGATGAAAAAATATTTTTTAAAAAAATTAGGAATAAATCTTCTTATTACGAAATCTTTCGCTATGCAATGAAAGCATGTATACAAAAGAATCGTCTAAAAATATAATCTAAATCATGATAAACAGTTGTAGAAAAAGTGTGAATAAATTTCACTAATATAGATTCAATGTGATCAAGTTCATACATGAAATGCAAGATATATATAAGATGTTAACAAAAAGTGTCAAATATGTAGTACTTTTATTTGTTGCTTTTAATTTACCATTCGATGAATTTTAATCAAAACTTCAAAATATGGTTATTGACAGACTATTTTATTGTAAAATTCGTAAGATCAAAATTAGTATTAAATATCAAATTTTGATGTGCAGTAATATAGACTACATATTTTTCATACATGTTTAGATAAGCAATGATTTTAAAACAGCAAGCATGTTTGTTTTTTGTCCAATTACTTTCGATTTTTACAATAACTGTTTGCATTTTCTTTACTAATCCATGTGTATCAACATGAAATAAAACTTTGTAAATTTTGAAGTTATATTTTTTTAAAACATGCTTGCTCTTTGTAGGAAAACATGAAACCTTTGTAGAGCACTTAGGTATAGTATGTCAAATGCGACTCAAATTCTTTGAATATATACATAACAGCTACTTATTAATTCTCATTAATATACCTACACCTATATAATAAATAATTTTTATATAATAATATTGACTATATGTTTTTGCGAATTGATGCAATGATATGATTACGATAATGATACTATATGTGTCTATAATAAGGAAAGATTTATGTGCAATTAAACATCTTAACAAGATTACAGTTCAAATTCTATTTCAATGATTTGATTTGATTTGAGTTGATGAAGTGAGATTATTACAATCATATTTATTACACAGAATAAATCATGATTGAATAAAGAAAGCGCTATCAATCATACTAGGCCAACACAATTTATCTCTATTGGTTGGATACACACATGTAAGATTAAAAAAAAAATGATACCAAAAATAATACTGACACGAATTTAGTAAATTTGCTATTTAGACATCAATGTCATAAAATCGTTAACAGCAGACTATGTAGAACATTATTTTATAAGATAGTTTTTGAAATCCATCATATGATATATTTTCATAATTTTTAATGTAATTATGTATATAAAGTCATCACATATATTCAATAAATAATTGATTAAATTCTCATTAATTGATCTCACCATCAATAATCACAATTTTGAGCATCAGCACATTTACATTGACAAGAGAACAATATATATATATTTTTTTGAAATATTTTTTTCAATAAAATATAATGCAAATAATGCAAAATATATGAAATAATATGGTATTAAATCATAATAAATTAAGTGGCATTTCATATATCTAATAATATATATGCAAACAAATATGTACATATATCTAAATAATAAAACAATTTTCACAAACCTTGCAGTTGCATAAGATAATATATGTAATTATTCGTTCACAACAGTTTGTAAAAATTAATACTTAATTGCGGCATATTGAAAAAAAATAATAAGGATAGTGTAACTAACAAATACCAAAAACTTTCGAAAAAAAAGGTTGAATTCAATAAAAGTCGCGCGCCAGTTATAAAATCCAATGTAATTTATAAAATAAAACCCCATTTTAAATATGGAAAATTAAATATTGGTGTTTTTCTTACTGAGCGCCCATTGATAGACATTTGTTTGTATAAAACTATTGTCAATGTCAACAATAATAAACATTTGCAACTAACCGCATGTTGCAATTAAAATTACAACACTTAATATAAAATATGATTACATTACATACAATTACGCTTGTAATATTTTCCTAAATTTTTACTTCAAATTTAAATTAATCTCTCTATATGATATAATGGAGCAGAAAAAAATAAGTGCAATATAAAAGATTATTATATCAGAGAATTAAATAAATTTGAAGAAAAAATTATTTTAAATAATCTGAAAATAGATATCTTAGGCCATGCTTTATAATCATGATGAGTTTTTGAAAAAAGTGGTTACAAGTCAAATGCAACATTTTGTATAAAATAATCACTTTTTAATCAATATTTATGCTATATACAGTTCCAATACCAACATTAACGTCAACTTCGCATTCATAATGCAAGGAAAGGAACTGATTTGCCTAAGAAAGCCTATCAGTGATTGACTTCAAATGAGAACTCATAATGCTTATTTCATATATTAATAAATTAATATATATATATATATATATATATATATATATATATATATATATATATTAGGGTGGTCCTTTAAATAGTCATTTTCGAATTTCCTTGCTCCCAGGGGCTCAAATGGTTCCAAATTGATAAAAAATAATTCTCTGAAAGTTTTAGCTCTTAATATTAACGTTTAGATAGAGCGCAATTCAATCAAAGTTTGTATGGAAAGAGCATGGAAAATTTTTTAAAAATTAAAAAAAAATGTTTTAAGTATAACTTAGCGACAAATGAATGAGTTTTATTCATTCATTTGTTCGCTAAATTACATTTAAAAAACATTTTTAAAATTTTTGGAAATTTTTTCATGCTATTTCCATACAAAATTTTGATTGAATTGCGCTCTATCTAAACGTTAATATTAAGAGCTAAAATTTTCAGAGAATTGTTTTTTATCTATTTGGAACCATTTGAGCCCCTGGGAGCAAGGAAATTCGAAAATGACCATTTTAAGGACCACCCTAATATATATATATAACTTGAAAACTTAATGCAATTGCCTTAATGTTAACCTGTCTATTATAAATAATAATTCTGATTATTTCATGATCTGCACTATCCTTATATTTGACCCTATTTTGTATGGCTCAATTAATCAAATTCAATTCAATTCAATAAATAATATTTTCGTCTGAATATTTAGTACTTAACAATGGCATGGGCACCACAAAATCATTGGATTTACTACCAAATATTAATTTGCTCTAATAAATCAACATGCTCTATGCCAATGCACAATTACATATAAATTATGCTTTATACATATTATTTTATCTAAACACTATATTAATTTATATATACTTAAATATAATATATGCACAATATTAAATCATTAACATTTTTAACTATAAATGAATACTGATATAAAACAGGAATGCATTACATCATCGGCTAGCAATCAAATTTCAAACACTTAAGATAAATTCATATAACACGCTCAAACATTATGAATATTATATAAAAACAAATAAAATTTACTAACACAAAATATAGTTAATGCTTCGATTGTATTAACAGAATTTAAAGATTTAATTTAAGAACTCCAGTAGATGCATAAAATTTCCTTATTTCAGTTATATAAAGATTCCTACAAAAAATAATACCGACAATTGAAATTTTAAATAATAATTTGAGTTACATGAAAATCGGCATACAAGTGACTATTATTTTGCTATTGTCTAATACTAATTTTTCATTACTTATTAAAATAAAAAATTGTTTATTTCTAAGTATTGCTAAACTAATTATAAAAACTAATTGCACACTAACACCTAAAGTTTAAATTCAAAACCTATTAAAAAAAAAACTCTATGATCTTATGCACCTAAAAACCTGTGAACTTTCCTATATTTCGCATTTTTTCAATATAAATTATTTTATCGTGTTTAATTAATAACGAGTATTTTGAACAAATAACAACGAAGCTAATGTATCATACAAAATATTGTATTGGAACAATTTACCTATTTCTAGAAACAAATTACTAATTCAAAGTATATATAGCACCCTTTAGAATAGTAAGAATCAGTACGATCAATACACAAATCTTTGGTACAAAATTAAATAATATATTTGAGATCTCATAACTCACAAACTCTTTAGTCGTACACATAAATCTTTGGTAGGAAATTAAATAATATATTTGAGATCTTTACATAATCATTTAGTTCATCTTTGGTATTAGCATTATAGCAATTGTGAACAACTTGAAATGTGCATCAAAAGCACTAATAAAATATTATAATATTATAATAATTTCCTTCACTAATAAACTGATTTATATTATAATAAGCGAGGTAATATATCCACTTGTTGAAAATAACATAAGATATGGTTAAATAAAACCATATAGCTAACCATTTTGCTAAAACTAAAACAGTAAGATATCTTACTGTATAATATATATTATACTGTATAATATATATTATATGCTTATTATAATAAAAGGTTTTTTAGTGAACATATTAATAAATTATTCCATAATATTTCAACTTTTTATTATTAACAGATAATATTAAATATCAAATTTAATTTTGGTAATATATTCAAAAATATGTACAATGTAAATTAATATCCTCTAATCATCCAAAATTTCTTTATAATTTTACAAGAATTCCTAATAAAAAGTGGTAAATTGAATAAACTATATAACTATAATTAGAAAAAAGTAAAACAAATTTGGAATAATTATTTGTCGTTCGCTCATAATATATTCATGATATATTTGGCAAAGATCAAATCCATTATAATTATATAAAAAGAAAAAGATATACTTAACACATTGTTAAATATTTTAATTTAAAAAATTGTAGCTACCATGAAATAATTTATGTTCAATGCTTACATAATTAGAAGATAACTGATAGCACCTAATAGTAATTACCTTTTAGATAGCGAGGAACATATTAACCCAATAACCTTTTGAATTTGAAACATTAAATTTAATATTTCAAGAATTGAAAGCTACCAGTATCCTGTTTAAGCTTGTTGAGTTGAACTTAAAAATTCTGGATCTACAAAAACCACTTTTGCTGTAAGGAATGCATGCATGCAATAAAGCAGACTTTGCAAAATTGAGCAATCCAATTCCTGCAAAAAATTAAGTAAATTAAGTAAATAGTTCTAAACGTATATTGATTATTTGTAATTTGGTGAGTTAATAATTAAAAAAGTAAGAATCAGAACAAAACAATGTTCACATAACACATAAATAATCTTCATCATAGCATTGATTTTCTTAACCAGAGTATCTTACATTTTGAAACTAATTTATTTAAAAGGAGATTTAGTGTAGGTAGTCCATTTTCATTATGCAATAAAGTGATTAACAATCTACTGACAGTAATTTGCTTTGTAATAATGAATATAAGATATTCCTCGACAAATTTTCAAACAGCATTAAATACTGAATGAAGACCCTTTTTCACTACTTTCCAAAACCCTATGTTTTACGATTTTACTCATTTTAAAAAAATCTTTGTGAATACAAACAACTATGTACACAAATCTATGAACACAAAACTGAAAATCACATTCATTTTTAAATGTTTGAACTATTGATAGCTTGATGTTACATTTTCTGCAAATTAGTGTAGTGTAGTGTTAATTTGTTTTTGTCTATAAATACCTATCTATAAGTCCAATGTCTTCACATTTTTTTTTTTAAATCAATTATAAATAAACTTTCCAGAGCTGATTTCCTAATTGCTTTAGTTGTTTTTACTTGGTGTTACTTTCCGAATCAACATACTTATTATAATATAATAATATATATATAAAATACTTAAATATATATATATATATATATATATATATATATATATATATATATATATATATATATAATATACCCATTATCAAATTTAACTTTGAAATAAATAAATAAATTTATCATGCTAATGTTTAAATAGTAAGAGCTTGCAACATGTAAAAAGAATAATAAAAATTAAACCTTTGTCTCAATGGTACGAGTATCACTGTCTTGGAAGTGAAGTTTTAGCCTTGTTTTTCCATCATCACTAGAACCCCTTAATTGTGAAAATTTATACTGCCATAATGTGACACCATCAGAATCACCCAATGAAAATCCATGATTCCAGTCCAAAGTCAAGCCACATGGCCGACCACAATGTGATACACCAAACGTTTTTTTCTATCATAAACAATTTATATATTACACAAATATACATAGTTTCTATTTAATAAAATACTATGTACGTGTGGAGATACATTACCCCTAATTTAATTACGCTTGTGACAATCGCTGCATGCCAAGCACTTTCTATCCTAAGAAGTTCTTGCCTGGTTTCCACACTCAAATACCTAGGTTCTAAGCCAGAACTGCGTAAGAGAAAACAATGCTGACGGGAGTCAACATTTTCAGAATCTTTGACAATACGAAACATTGTTTGGTAGACTTTAAATACCAAGGGGCACTTTGACAATCCAGCAACATTCAGCTAAAGTTTAAGAAATAAATTATTAAAATATAAAACTAAGAATAATAATGAACAAGTAACAAATCATTTTAGCTAATGTGTCTATTAATAAATAGGGTTGATATTAAAGCAATTTTGAAATTAAGTTAAATACATAAAATAATATTAGTGTAATAACTATGCAAACAGCATAAAATATTTTGATAAGAAAACAAACAAATTTACTAACTGGAGGTGAATCAAATAACATAACATCAGTTCCTTTTAATGTAAGAAATCTTGGCTTATAACTCTGCCATGGCTGATTGTTGTTCATAATTCCTTCATTAACCCAACCCATATATTCAATTCTCTCTCCTACTACAAAGTTGCGATTGTACAATTTCATCTACAAAAAAATAAGTAAAAGGTATACAACCTAATTATAATGGTTAAATTTTTATTAAATTCCAACTTACTTGTAAATGTGTTAACCCCACTATATTATCAGTAATATATTTTAACCATTGTGAGAGGATTGCTAGATCATCACAGTATATGACACCAGTAGTAGCTCCATTTAATCCACGAACTTCGAAAGCATTTGGTCTCAATTTATCAGTACCAAACATATATCTAGTCACATATGCCATCATTAAAGGAACTAAAATAAATAAATAGGATATGCATTAATACAATTCGTAAGTCACATTGCAATAAATAAAATTTTGTGGCAATAACATCATATATCTGTTATGCTTCAATACAAGGAAAGTAATACTTCAATATTTAATTTACCAGTAATGACATCAATCCATCTTTTTTCTGGCTCTGAAGTCATAGAAGTAGGTCGGCTTTCAGAAGCTGATTTCCACCCTTCATCAGCCTGTAGCTCTGCACAAGTTTCTGCATTATCAAGCTCAGGGCCTTCTTTGGACACTGAATAACAGATACATTAGTACTTATAGTCAAGTAAATTTTAATATAAAACTAATTATTAATAATAAAAACATGCTATTTCATTTAAATCACATTACAAAATATATAGTCAATATGTTCACAACCAAATTAAAATAATGGCAAACTCACACTGCTTTTGTAGAAAAGGCGTTGCTGCCCTATAATGTTTAACTGTCAGCACAACTAAATCTCCAGCATTCCTCAAAATATTTACTGCATCATCGTGGATACAGGCAGTAATATACTCTCCATTTACTTTAATAATTGCATCACCCACAAATAATTGTCCTGTTATATCCGCAGCTTGATCTTTATATATTCTAGATATTAGTATTGGAAGCTTATGTTCCGCACCTCCTTTAATACTCAGACCTAATCCGCCAACTTTCTGCCTTGTAATTTGCACCATTCGCTCCTAATTATGGTATTATGATAATGCAATAAGCAACAATGTAAATCAAATTTTATTAAATAATTATTAATTAAAATTAGTTATATACAAGAACTTACTCGAGTATGTGTAGGGCCAGCAGACTGATTGATAAATAATAGCTCTTCTTTTTGCAATGTGAGTACCTCCATGGACAACTGAATTCTAGCAGGCTGTGGTTCACTTTTACCATCACTCACAGTGACCATCCCAGAACGAACCTAAATTCAAATTAAAAATAAACAAAAATGCTCTAGAACATTATAAACTTGATTAATACTGCCTTAAGTTTCTGTTCCAAATCGATCTTTTCCTCTATAGGAGTAGTCATTTTCGTAGCGTTGATCTTCATTATTAACTCGACTAATTACTAAAACATTTCACCATCTAAAAATAATATTGAAATGCATATATAATCAAGCGATTAAATATTGATGAGAGCATTGCGCAAATTACGATAGAGAAATACTCCACCCTTAAAAAAACTTATTAAACAATAAATAATAAAATATCACAGCACGTACTTTATCTGCATATCACTGATTAATTAATTAATCTAAAAAATTCGAAACAATAGGTGTTTTGGGCATGTCAGATTGCTCTCGTAAGTTCACCATCTTTTATACATAACCAATGCAAGCGAAAAGACGCACGCAGCTCGACAATAACAAATGTATAAGAAAATGCCGACAGAAAATAAATCAACTGTGATGATTATTGAGCTTTCGTTATACTTTAACGAATATAAATATCATTTTTATTTATTAACTTTTGCGCGATTAGATAAACTAGTGGGGTGCATGGCATCGTGCCTTAACGCAAATTGCTGGAACTTCCCGTACCGTAATTAAAAATCTTGGTGTACACATTATTAAAATCTCTATAAAATATCTGATAATTTATTTGATGTACATATGTCCAATAAACATTTTTGACCGCCAAATGACATTTTTTTAACTTATTTTTATTGAGAGTCCATAACCGCTGGACCTGCCTACCCAAAAATTTAATAAATTTTTCATCTTATCAATACAATTGAAATGTTTTTTGAATTATTAAAATCGGACGCTCCGTTCTCTTAAAAACTGAATTACCGTTTTTGGCACTTTTTGCCCCGTATCTTCGGAACGGCCAGACCGGCCTTCGCCAAAAACTAATCAGCAGGTCTTCATATCAATACGAATCAAATGTTTTTTGAATTATTCAAATCGGTATTTCCGAAATCGTCGACGAAAATTTGTATACGCACACACACACACACATATACATCTATTTTTTTTAAGGTATGCCAAAATGTTCAGAAACCTCTAAAACGTAAAGATATGAAAAAAATATTTTCGATTACTATAACCTACCATATGGGAAGTTAATTATTATTATAATTAATGTATAATGAATGATTATTTTTAAAATAGAACATTTTTACGGTGATAAAACTGCTTCTGAATATGCTATAGGACTTATTATTATATATATTTATAACGGCGGTAATTAAATAAAATTATTTCAATTACAAAACATTATCAAAAATAATAAATAATATTTCGAAATACCATGAATTCATGTATGAGTTTGGAAATTTATTCATCATATATTAAACTAAATTATAATAAACAAATATGTTAAACATAATATCCCATTCATTAAAGACATACCACAGGACATTAATATATTAAATATGAAATTAGTAAACCAAGATGCATCTTGATGCATCATATTCATGAATATTATATACTGGGCGATTTAAAAAATTGTTGATGACATATAATTATTTATGCAATGCAAATACAATCAATGGAATTGCTTATATTATTAAGTATAGAAATATAACAAAAAATATTTTAATGTTTTATTTAATATATAACAATAAGTATTTCTATACAAACTAACATAATGAAATTGAATATATTTGGAGAATGGCTATATACTACACTTGAACATCTGAATTAAGCTTTTTACATGCCCTATGGTCGAAACTCAAAATATCTGGATGATCAAGAGCAAGGGCATTATAAGCATTGATTATGCGAACAAATTCCTCATTACTAATTTGAAATGGTCTTATCGTAGGATCCATATCAGCCAGTAGTAAAACTTGTTGTGTTAGTGTCTCTCGCTTTTCTTCTGGAAACAATGTCTCTAAGCCTCTGACAAAGTATTTTTGTCTCATATTAAATATGTTACGCAATACTTTTTCTACAACTTTAAAGGGTACATCAGTTTTCGGTGTTTTCCAAGGTGTGATATGAACAACACCAACATCTACTTGAGGTTTAGGCACAAAAGCGGATCCTGGTATAGTAAATTTGTGTTTGACATCACAGTATATTTGGCAAATTACAGATAATCTGCAACGTTGATTGGACATGATAGGAGCGACAATTCTCTCTGCTACTTCTTTTTGAAAAGTCAGAGTCATTGTAGCCCTACCATTTTGCCAAATACTTTCACGTCTAGATATAGCTTCCAGCCATTGGATTAAAAGAATTGTGGATATGCTGAAAGGCAAATTACCTATTATGTTAATCGGTGGTGAATGAGACATCCAATCACAAGATGGTACACCTGGAAAAGCTTCTGCTAATTGATATTTTAAGATATCATCTATTACAATATCCATTCGGCTTGAATTGTGACATGCCTCGGCTAAAAGTTGTAAGGTAGGCATAAAACGCTTATCTTTCTCAACAACTACAAGGTGCTGAGGACCTTTGCGTATTATGGATCTTGTAATACCTCCGGGACCAGGTCCAACTTCACAAACATAATGCCCTTCAATATTTCCAGCAGCCCTCACGATTTTATCTGTTAATCTTTCATCCATAAGAAAATTTTGAGACATCTGTTTCAGAGCTCTGAGTTTATAAAGTTTCACAAGGTCTCTTATCGTGGGTAAAGGAGGTAAACGTAACTTGCAAGCTAATTGTTGTGCTATCATTGTGGATTAATAATTAACTGGAATAAGAAATACTAAAACAATCAATCTGAAATTTTCGCTGGCTCATTGAAATCGTCTAAAAACTTTTCTTGTTTCACTGAGAGGATTGTATAAAAATAAATACCAAAAACACTTCCCGCTAATAATCCTCCTGTAATTAAATTAGATCTACGTAATTTTTTCAATTTTTCGACTCTAGCTATATTTTCCTTTTCAATAAATTTCATGAAATCTTGCTCAATTTGTGTCAGCTTACGATTTTCTCCTGTTATTGTCAATTTCTGGTTTCCTTTCTCTGCCATTTTATATATATTAAATAATCAAAGGGGTTGATTACCCTATTTTTCATTCAATTTCAAGATAATATATTATAACCATACTTTTGTTTTACAAGTTTATACAATCAATTGAGATTGGAGACCAACCTACTGATTTTATTATTCCTATCTTTGATGCTACGCCGTCATACAATGAAAATAGGAACTTATTCGGAATTCAATATATTAGTGTGGAGCTTAGATAAATCATTTCATTACTGTGTTGTTTTAACAAATTATGATGATTCATTCAGGTATTATAATGTATATATTAAAATAATATGGATTAGTATTGCTTTTCTAACTCATTAAAATTTTTTCAATGATGATCAGTACAAAATCAAATCATGGACTTTTCAATCATTGTGCCAGATGTCTCTAAGTATTTCCATGCTACAAATCTTTAAGGGGGTCTTCCTATGTGACGGCCTGTTTTTTAAGGATATTTTAGGATTTTTTTTCTACGACCAGTAAATATTTAGAGCTTCAAGTTTTTTATCATTTATTAACACATATTTGGACAGTATAAATATAAAATTTCAGCTAAAAATATTCAGTCAAACTAGAGTTACAGCGCTCTTAACACCCCCGCCTCGAAAAAAAGAGCTCCCACTTCCTCCACAATTCCGGCTGATCGGCTTATCTGACCAAAAAAAAATAAACGGCGTTTTAATTTGTAGGCTTAAAAGCACGGAATGACCTATAATCAAATGAATACAAAAAAAAAAATGGATTTTTGATAGACATTTAAAATAAAAGTTGCAAATTAGGCGCTTTTTTTTTGTTTTTTGCTATAAAGTTGCTATAAAGTATTTCCATGCTACAAATCTTTAACTGAAAAGTACTTACATATATAGAAATGTTGTATCAATATTATTTTTAATATTTGTGAAAATTAATAGAACCATAACTGCTATAAAGCTCAACTTGCAAGCATTATTAGACTTCTTGAACTAGAATTTCTTTGTTTTAGGATCCTTTGTATACGTTCTATATAAGTGTGTAGTAACAATATATTTGTATATTAACGACAGATTTTCATTCGAATAGAACAAACTTTTCAACTTAATGTAATTATCTAATTAACTTCCCGTAAGGTAAGTTATAGTCATTTATACTTGTTTACCTATGGTTATAGTAATCGCAAAAAATCGAAAATATTTTTAACTTCCCGTGGGGTAAGTTATAGTAATCGCAAAAAAAATCGAAGATGAAAATTTTTATATATCTTTACGTTTTAAAGGTTTCTGAATATTTTGACATACCTTAAAAAATGGATATATATGTGTGTGTGTGCTGAAAAGTTTTTGGCGAAGGCAGGTCTAGCCGTTTCGAAGATACGGAGCAAAAAGAGCAAAAAATGGCAGGTTCTTAGAAAACAACTACCAGCCGAATTGAATAATTCAAAAAACGTTCGATTCGTATTGATGTGGAACGTTTAATTACGGAACGGGAAGTTCAAGCAATTTGCCTTAAGGCACGATGCCATGCGCCCTACGAATTTTTATATATCTTTGCGTTTCAAGGCCTTCTAAACATTGTATTTGTGTGCGCGGATACAAATTTTTGTCGACAATTTCAAGAGCACAGATCAACCGATTTGTATTATTCAAAAAAACATCCGATTCGTATGGACGAGAAGAGGTGTTGATTAGTTTTTGGCAAAGGCAGGTCCAATTATTGAGAGAACGGAGCGTCAGGTTTAAATAATTCAAAATACATCTTGTATTGATGCGCTAAAAAATTGAATGAATTTTTAAGAATGCAGGTCCAGGGCTTCGAAGATCTATTAAAAAAAGTTAAAAATAAATGCCATTTGGCGGTCAAAAATGATCATTAGACATATATGTACATCAAATTATCAGATCTTTTATAGAAATTTTAGAAATAAGTACAAATTTTGTTTACGTACGAGTTTCGTACCAAGATTTATAATATTTGACCATCAGGCACGACGCGGCGCTTACGCGCTTCAATATTTTGTCTCTAGCAGCTACGTAGCGCAATCGCTTTGAAAAAAATAAAAATAAAAAATACATATATTTTCAAAACGTTCAAAAAGAAAAAAATTAAAGCTTTTAATACTTTTGCATTACAGTATTTTGTATGGTATTTAGTATATAATGAAATGGTATTGCTACTACTACTACTTATTTACTATTAGTATTACTACACCACTATTACTATTTTTTACACCTTCATTACTAGGTGGAAGACACGAACATTCCGTCTTAATGCAATGTCTTGTATAACCATCCCGATATATGTAAATAATTATTTACACATGTCGATTTTGACCATCTTAATCAATATGAATAGATATATAGCTATTTAGAATAAATTTTCAACTGTTTATTTGCAAATAAACTTAACTAGCAAATATATTAATTGTAATTGAATTAATTATAGAAAGCAAACGCGCGCTTGAATGAATGAATTTTAATGATTTTTTTTAAATTAGTCGTAGGCTCTCTTTAATCATGAAAAGTTTTATCAAACTCGTCAGAATTTTTTCAACAACTACTTGCAAAGAAACGGCCTGGACGATTTCCAAAAACTAATCACAGCGATTCTCAAAGAATATCTTTTGAACAGTTATTGAACTTTTAAAATCTGTTCAGAATTTTTGGCTAAAACATGAATGAGATCTTTGCTTTTATCAGCTAATTGACAAGAAGCGGTTCGGCCAATCGTCGCGATTAATAGAATTTCATCAAATTACTTTTGAATTTTTTAAATCCGTGTAACCGCTTTTGTTCACAAATTTTAGCTAAAAAAAATGGCATGCGGGCGCTGAGGATCCCAGGTTCGGCCCTACACATACACATACTTTTTCCAATTTTGGTTTTAACCGATTCAAAATAGATTAAGAAAACTTAAAAGCATTAGCATTAATATATCTTTCAGAATGCTAAAAGGTGTTTCAAGTTTTTCAAACAGGATAGAACGGGGCTTAAAGGTCCGAGAGTAAAAAAGTCCACTACCGATAAATTAAGAATCTCATAAGACACAAGTTAAGTTAAAGATTTTTCAATAACAATATTTGAAAGTAAATGGAAAAAGATGTGTAAGCAGCCATTACCTTTATTCTTACGACATTGCTATCAGGAGATAAACAATAATGTTTGAAATTCATAACAAACGTATTTTTTTCGTTGTTAGTTTTGTTGGTTGTATGCACTATTGTTTCGTTACGCTTAATATAATATTTAAGTATACGTTTTATAAGATGTATTGTTAATTTAGATTCAACAGTTTTTTATGTAACCTGAATAAAAGCTTACACGTGGGTGAGTAAAATTGAACAATTGAAAATTTACCCTGTCAAAGGTGTAACCAATGAACAATAGTTAGTTACGTTTAAAGCAGCAATTACAAGCGATATAATAAATAAACAGTTATTTCAACTCTGCTGAATATTTCTGGGTAAATATCAGATCAAGATTATATACATATTTTTTACAGTTATATCTGTAAAAAATGTACCCATGAAATTTATATTTTGCTTTGGTTGAATAACGTAGTTATTATTATGTAAAACTTCTTTTAAATAAAAAAATTGACATTGGACCTGTTTGCCCCCTGGCCCACCCATTTTACCCTGCCCGTGGGGTAAAGAAACAGGTGACCAAGTTTCAACAAACAGCAAAAAAACGCATTTCTTCAATGATGAATTAGCTGAGAGTTTTACTGAACTTAGTCAGCTAGTTGTTTGTTTGATATGTGTTGTTTGCTGTGATATAGTTGATTTGGTTTTCACAATATAATTGCTCAAAGTCAAATTGGACCTTTGTGGACCATTCTATTAACTACGAATTTATTTATAAAGATTTTAGATTTAATATAATTCATTTAATTGGTAAGGTTCTATAACGTTCTATTCGAATTGTCGAAAAATGATTAAGCTGGGGTTTAATTCTATAAGACCGACAAAGTGTGCAATGCTCAACGTGGGAATCGTACGTAGACCTTGTTTCACACACGTGTCAGGCACGAGGGCGAAAAAGACTCCTCGAGCGTTCACCGCAATTGCAATTGATGGGAGCGCGACAGAAATATGAAGCACACTATGAAGAAATAATCAAATTATGAAATTGAAAATGATGTATACATTTCAAAAGCCTTTTGGATGTTATTTTCTCTAACTTTATCTCAAAAAAAAACTATTAACTAATTCTAAAACCGAAATATTGAAAACGCATGCTTATGAAAATAGTTATCTTATTAAAAACATTACTACTATAAAATTTATTATATTTATTAACATCCCGTAGGCAAAGTTAAAGTAATCGTAAAAAATCGTAATTTTTTATATATCTTAACGTTTCAAAATTTTCTGAACCTTTTGGCATATTTTGGTTAAAAAAAATTAATGTATGTGTGTGCGCGTGTGTGTATGAGTATGTGCGCGTGTGTGGATACAATTTTTCGCCGACAATTTCGAGAAAAAGGATCAACCAATTTGATTTATTTGAAGAACATTCGATTCATATTGACGCGAAGACGTGCTGATTGGTTTTTGGAAAAGGCAGATACAGCCGTTTCGAAGATACAGGGCAGAAAGTGCCCAAAATGGTAGTTCAGTTTTTGAGAGAATGGAACGTCCGATTTGCATCATCCAAAAACATTTTAATTGTTTGATTTATTATTATTTATGAAGGCATAACATAATTATAAGCATATAATGAAATGAGAAAAGTGAGATTGATATGTATGTTTCAAAAGCACTTTAATAGTGATTTAAGTTTTTCTTACTTTAATAGTGATTTACGTTAGTAATTTAAGTTTTTCCACGTTTTATCAATGTGGTAGAAAAACCTGATGATGGAAAGTATCTAGTTGTAATTGTCGTAATTAAACATCACACAAAAGATTGTATATATATATATATATATATATATATATATATATATATATATATGTATATATATATGTATATATGTATATATATATATATATATATATGGATCAAATTAAGTTTTATTAATATATGTATATATATATATATATATATATAGATTAATTAATATATGTATATATATATATATATATATATATATTATATATATACATATATATTTGGGTGGTCCTTAATATGGACATTTTCGAATTTTGTTGCTTCCAGGAGCTTAAATGCTTCCAATTTGATAAAAAAAACTCTGATTGAATTGCGCACATTTTAAAGACAATATTAAGAGCTAAAACTTATGGAAGATTTTTTTATCAATTTGGAAGCATTTGAGCCATATATAAATATGTATATAATATGTATGATCGCTTGAAACGGACTTAATATGGAATTCAGCAAACACCACCCAAATACATCATACTGTAACATAAGTCACCTTTTCAGAAGAGTTTAGAGTTTGTCGAGTCAAAAGTTCGAATGAGTGAAGTCGTCCGTCCGAAGCGTGATGGCCTTGCAACCCTCGTGTGGGAACATCCGTCCCGTAATGCCTCCTCGAATCCGTGAATTACTGCAATCTGAACAGTGACGATATAAATATATTATTTATATTAATACCAAATGTGAAATAATATTTATATATATATATATATATATAAAGCGAAAGGTTTTTCTTCAGATGGTGAAATAATATAATAAAATTGTTTCTTGGGCATTCATCCAGTAATTAAAATCAGTTTTATTGAAAGAAAATAATTTTTTTTTCAGAGAACATACGTTTCGGGTCTTAATTTGATCCATCTTCAGTGCATACAAATAAGTTTGGAAAAAACACAAAAACACGAAATTGCACGAAAAAATAAATATGAAACAAAAAATTGACAAAACGTAAAAATATGATAAATTTTAAAAAAATGTTAAATTATAAAATAATATATTTTATTATAAAAAAGCTTATTCCAAACGAACTTTTTTTTTCGATAAAACTGTTCTTAATTACTGGATGGATGCCCAAGAAACAATTTTATCATATATATATATATATATATATATATATATATATATATATATATATATCTAATATATAATATATATCTAATATCTAATAATCGGGTAAAGCATCAATAAAAAAACATAAATTTAAATTTTTTTGTTATGTTCATTCCTTTTATTAATTATTCTATCGGTATAAATGATTAAATATGATGAATACTTTTTAAAAAAAATTTAAAGCAAAATTTTTTAACTATAACTTTTTGACTATAAATTTTTGACAAAAATTTACTTTTTTTTGAAAAAAAAAACTTTTTGAAGAAAAGTGTATTTTGAAATGTTTTGGAAATTCTGAACTTTTTTTCAAAGCAATCGTACTGCTTTAACTGCATAGAGACGAAATATCGAAGCGCGTAAGCGCCGCGCCGCTGTCTAACGGATAGGCATTGGTAAGAAACCCATAGGAATGTAAACAAAATTTATACTTATTGTTAAAATCTCTATAAAATATCTGATAATTTGATGTGCATATGTCTAATGATCATTTTTGACCGCCAGATGGCATTTTTTTTACCGTTTTTACTAGATCTCCGAAACCGCTAGACCTGCCTTTATAAAAATTTGATCAGTTTTTCATCTTGTTAATACAAGTAAAATGTTTTTTGAATTATTCAAATCGGACGCTTCGTTCTCTTAAAAACTGAGTTACCGTTTTTGGCATTTTTTGCCCCATATCTTCGGAACGGCTAGACCTGCTTCCGCCAAAAACTAATCAGCACGTCTCCTTATCAATACGAATCGAATGTTTTTTGAATCGCTTCATCCGTGTTCCCGATATCGTCGACGAAAATTTGTATCCGAACACACATACACACACACACATACATCCATTTTTTCTAAGGTATGCCAAAATATTCAGAAACCTCTAAAACGTAAAGAAGATATATAAAAATTTTCATTTTCGATTTTTTTGCGATTACTATGACTTACCCTACGGGAAGTTAAATATTAATTTAAATTTAATGAACAGAACAGAATTAAATTATTTCAATACAGGTAATATGAATAGTACTATCATAAAATTTCGGTTTGCATTATTATTATTAACTATTAATTAATTTTAATATATCTTATAATGTTCGAAATTTATCTACCTTTGATAATGTGCAACAATATTTGGGATTGCTAAACTATTTAAATAGTTCTCTTAATTAATGTAAAAAAATCACACGCGGGGTTAGTTGACACAAAACCTAGAAACTTGTACCAAACAAAAATTATCAAGTAAAAAAAACTGGGTGGAATTTATAATTTGCAAGATGTGGACAAATGTAAATTATGTTAGTGGAGACACTATATCTTTTATATGATTATAATTATATAATGGTTTACATTGATTTCTGATAAAAAATTATATTATAAAAGCCTTAATTTATGAAGAATTACTTAATAACTAATCTTTTTTTTTTTTTCAAAAATAAATTAAGAATAAATTATACGAGGCATTATTGTCGTGTTTTGTCGTTACTACCTCGATGGACGTTAAAACTAGCCCCAAACACGAGGTAAGTTGAAACATCGCACTTTTTCCCGAAAATGATTACTTGTGAAATTATTGTAAAATTCTCAGTTAATTTCTAACTCTAAAAATGTGTTCTTTTACTATTTTTCTATTATTTATCATATGTCCTTTTTCACCCCATAGGCATGATAAAGTAATAGTCAGAGAGCAAACAGATACAACTTCTTATTTTTAATTTTAAAGAGATTTTAAGAAATAATAGCTGCAATAATCAAACGATTTTGGAAATTCACAATCTTGACCACATCTTTTGGAAGTGTAAGCTTCTTGTAGTAAGAACATCCTGACTACAAGAACTGTATAAAAATAATTTTATATTTCCTATTAACACCACAATAGCGATTTCCACTAATGATAAAAATATATAAAATTTTTGTGTATTTTTACAAAAATGCAACATAAAAATATAGATCAAAGAATAAAGTATTAGTTATTAAGTTTTTATGAATAAGTTATTGTATCATATGTAGCGAACAACTTTGTAAAATATGTATATCTCTGTTAATTATAAATATGTAAAATATACTCAGTAAAAAGAGACTAAATGACCACACCGTCAAATGCCATAAATAAAATAAAAAAATATATATATTCAACCGATGTAAAACATAAATTTCATTTGCACATTTCGCATAAATATAACACAGTATATAACCTTGATCTGGTTTCTGTCAGAAATATTCATCATCTGTGTTGGAATAATTATTTATTTAATCAATCCTTTATACAATTGCTTTTTTTAATTTAGTTTGCTTTTTATTCACTATTTATAATTGTTTACGCTTTTGCCAGGGTAAGGGTTTAGTTGGCCCTCTTTACCCCGTCTACTTGTAAGCTATTATAAATGTTATATAAAAACATCTGTTGAATCTAAATAAGATTAAACGTGAATATGTAATAGTACACTTAAAAATTATATGAAAGTCTTATAAACTAACAACAGTGGTCACAACCAAAAAAACTAACAACGAAAGCAAAATACTTTTGTTCTAGGTTTTCAAACATTGCAGTTTATCTCTTAACAGCGATATTGCTTGATTTAAAGCGATGGCTGATTACATATCTTTTTTTTTCTACTATCAAGTATTGTTATAAAATTCCTAACTTTACTATTTTTGAAAGATTTTCTTCGTGCGGACCTTTAAGCCGCTTTCAACCCTATACATATGCAAATAACACAATGTGCAAATGTGTCCGACAATATGCAAATCTGGATTGCACGTGATCAGCTATAAATTTGTAGCATTCGTTTGAGAAATTTTGCTGTCTTTTTATCGATTAATAATCATATTTTATAAGCTATTTTATAGTTTTATTTTAAATGCTAAAATAAGAATTAAATAATAATCTTATGATCAAATAATATTTTCTGTTTCATAGTATTTCATGCGTTTTAGCCAATATTATTTTTGTCTTTTCTTTTGATTGCATTTTGCAGATTTTACAAATCGATGTGTATGCTTTTTAAAAATCATTAATTTATATAAATCTGATTTGTAAGCAGTGAAATACTCAAAACCAACCCTAAATGATACTGATACAATCTATCTGTTTCTGTATGATTAATTTCATGAGAATTGGTTAAAGTTCACAAGCTGAAATTCTAGAGAATAAAATAAAGGTGAGATTTTTATATGAAATACAAAAAAACGCATGCAATCTAAATAAATAAAATAAACATAATATATAGTTATTAAACATGACAAGTAACAGAACAAACAAAATACCGTACATAAAAAAACTGTAAAAAAAATTTAAAGTTCTACGAGGGCGGATCGGAAAATAAAAAAGATTGTCGTTACAGATATAACTTTGAGTATATATATATATATATATATATATATATATATATGTGTGTGTGTGTGTGTGTGTATGTAATACATTTTAAATAATTTAATAGCACATTTTTAATTTCTTGATTATTGATTATTTATTAGTATTATTAGTTGCATATTATATAAATTATTTATTTATTCGTATTATTATTGCCCATCCTCTTTCCATACACTATTTCTGTAGGCCAATTACTTTCCATTAAACATCTTGATTTTAAAATTTTGTTATAGGTTGAAAAAAACTGACTACAAGAATTAATAACATTTTTAACATTTTAAACAAAATTTAAATTTTAAAACAAAAATATAGCAATTACGTTTAATTAATTTAAGATTAATTTTGCCAATCAGATTAATCTTAATACATGATATGTAGTATTAAGAACAAAATGCGTTTATAAATTGAGTTTTATCAAGTATAAAATTTAATTCATATCATAATATTAATAATATAAAACGTTATATTAACTGACGTAACATTTATGTATTAATCAATTTGATCAATTATATATGATTAATTATAGATTATCAATTGATCAATATAGACACTTATACGTGTATAAACCTAGTCAGTCTCTGGTAACTTGCAACCGCATGAGACAAAACTCGATTTCATCATGGGAACAATCTATTTGCGCCAAAGGCTATTTTTTCTCTAAAATGTTTTAAAAATCATCGTGATCAAGATTTTGAGCGTTCTTATTTTTTATTTATATGTAGTAAACTTTTCAAGCAAAACCTTTTATCATATATAAGAATGAATATCCCAAGCACCTGTTACTCTGCGGTTGACTATTTTTTTCGTATTCGAAACAACACAATCACTTCTTCCTTGTTACCACGCTTTTATTATGTCGTCTTAATATGTAAACACAAATCTTCACCGTGGAAGCGTTTCCAAAATTAGGTAAAATGTAGGAGATTTTAACGCAATAACAATTTTAATGCAATGCAATAACATCAAAGGTAATGTGCAACAGCAAGTAGTTAACATGCTTCAGGAGCATAATGATAATACTACAATATTTACTTAATTAATGATAATATACGATTAATTAATAATAATTAACGATTATATCGTAGGGTCGTACTTTATATTGGATTTTTAAAAATGCATCACAATGTAAACAATTTCAATAACTATTTATGGAATTTATCTCTTCTTAAATTGCTTTATTAACTTAATTTACTTTTTCATTTACTATTTTTTATTGTTTACACTTTTGCCAGGGTAAAAGTTCAGTTGGTCTTTTTTACCCCACCCACATGGGGTGGGGTAGCTTTTATAAGCGTTATATTAAAAAATGGTTGAATCTACCTTGAAAATAACAATACATCTGATAAAATAATTATATAACATATACTCAAAAATTATATCAAAGTCTCGTAAACTAAACCACAGTGCACACACTCAAAAAAACTAACAACGAAAGAAAATACTTTTGTTACGGATTTTCAAACGATGCCGTTTATCTCAGAAAAAAAATTGTTTACATCATACATTATAAAAGCTTTGATAAATCAAGAGCTTTATATTTTCAAACAAGTATGACTTTGGATTTTAAATAGAAGTGGATGCGTGTGAACCAAAAAGCTCCATATAGAATACCGTGTCCTAAAACACCTATTTGTGAAAAAATATCAAAGATAAATTCTATTACCAGAAACTTCACTGTATCAGCTAATTTTAGACATTTTTCCTATGACACTACTCATTTAATTGCATATAAAGTAATAGCATTTTACAGCAATATGTTTATAAATTTAAAACAGATAATAATTCGGAAAATACCATATATAAATAAATTCATTATTTTATATGCAATTTTATGCTTTTTCTATTTCATATGGAAATGCGGTTCATATAGAATGTTAAAATAACTCAAATCAATATAGTTATTGTTTCTTATAAACGAATCCAATAAAAAATGAATCGTAAAATAATCATGTTTAGGCAATATTTTTCTAACTATCAGTATACTGTTGCTGTAAGTCTGTGCAGATTATAATTAAAACCGCAAACATATGTTAAACGTGCAAAATAATCGATATATCCGCTAAATTAAAAAAAATAAGAGAAAGTGCCGGTCAAGTAGCGGTTTGTTTTTAGCAAGCCGCGGATGCACGTGGCTTGTCAGCGGGCACGCGCGGACGCTTGTTCGAAACACGATGAAGGAAAACCGAGACAGTGCGACGCGACACTGAGACATGCCGTGTCCGTTTGCACCCAGTGGCGGTGCGATGGTAAATTATGACATGTCTTGATCTACTATAGCAATAGCTTCATCTGCCTAGTTTATCTTTAACTTCCCGTAGGTTAAATTATAGTAATCACAAAAAATCGAAAATTAAAATTTTTATATATCTTTACGTTTCAAAGGTTTCTGAGCATTTTGGCATACCTTGGAAAAAATGGATGTATGTGTGTTTGTGTGCGAATACAAATTTTCGTCGACGGTTTCGGGAACACCGATCATTTGAATAATTCAAAAAACATTCAATTCGTATTGTTAAGGAGACGTGCTGATTAGTTTTTGGCGAAGGCAGGTCTAGCCAGGGCAAAAAGTGCCAAAAACTCAGTTTTCAAAAGAACGGACCGTTTGATTTTAAAAATTCAAATAACATTTTGAATGTATTCGCACTTGTATTGACAAGATGAAAAACTGATTAAATTAATAGGAAGGCGGGTCCAGCGTTTATATGGACTCTCAATAAAAATAAGTTAAAAAAATGTGATTTGGCTGTCAAAAATGTTTATTGGACATACGTACATCAAATTATCATATATTTTATAGAGATTTGAATAATGTGTACACATTTTGTGTAAATGTTTTTGGGTTCCGTAATAAGATTTTTAATTACGGTACGGAAAGTTCCAGCAATTTGCCTTAAGGCACGATGCCATGTACCCCACTAGTTTTAAAATATTATTGTATTGATATGTATGAGTGCATACTACACATTATACAAGCCGGTAAAAGATTCTCAATGTCAACCTTTGTACTGGATGTATTGTTATTATTACGAAAGGATTTTTTGAAATTTAAATTATTTTCTTCGAATTATTTAGAGGGCTAATATCATGGGTATGGTCAGCTTAATTAATATCTTGTAAAAAAAAATAGAGTAAAAATATTGTTTGCTTTTTTGTTACAGTCTTTCAAAAATCGCATGAAATTCATACCTGGAAATACCCTTAACTACCTGGAATACCCTTAATTAGTTAATGTAGATAGTCAATAATCGAATCATGAAGATATTTATGCAAACATGTTGTATAATTTTCATTAAAATGAAGGTTTGTCATAGCTTACAATTCAAAATTAATTTTATTAAATCAGTTATTTTTAATGATTTTTTTAAGTGTACTCATTAGAAGTTGATGTGGCAATAACATACTGTGATAAGAATGAAATGCTCGATACTGTTAATAAAAATCGATGTTCAATAGTTAAAAAAAAAGTATTCCAATAAATGTGCTCTTCTCGACGCAACTGGCACCTTGCGTGAATCTCGTTGCGCCGAAGAGCCTGGGAAGGATACATAATACGTGGAAACAATCCGCATTCGCGAATTAATACGCATACCGTCTCTCTAACGGAGGAGGGGTCTAGTTGATCGCGGTCCTCGGTGGGAAAATCATTGAGTCCCTCGTCGCACACACGCGTCTCACGGGGGTGACGCATGCAGGCCTTGCTTGCATTCGACAAAGACCGTACACGAAGCCACCGTGTATTGCGAGGCAGACCGGGACGCTACTACTATACGCTTCAAACTATAAGGTCGTCTGAAACCGAAACTACCCCATGATCTAGGTTCCTGTAGGGCGAAAGGGACGAGCGTATATGACGTACGCAGAGAGCACGTGGTTGATGTTTACAACAGAGAAGGGAGGAGAAAAACCTGTAAGCTTGGAACTACGGGGTTGATACTCTGCATTCGTTCGGACGACGTTCCTGCACGCGCACGCACGACGCTCTAGACGCCTACGCAACGCGATAGCACGCGTGTCGGTCACGCGAAGACGTTTCCGTTTACTGATAACGACAAAGACTACTTACTTACTTCCTTACTTGTTCTGCAAGGTGACCGTGAATTATTGATTGAGTTATTGATTAAGTTTGTGTTAAGTGCTAAGTGTTTTGTGCTACAAAATGGATCATCACGGAACACCTTTACATTGGGGATATACTGGCACTAATGCCTCACCAGGTTGGGGACCACCGCAACCTCAAAGAGCTGCTAAAAGAGCCTTGTCGGAAAGTGATGATTGCGATGATGTCTTCTCGGAAGAATCATCTAAAGAACAGTGAGTGTCCAAAATTTGATTTTTTTGCAAAAGCATGATCTTGTTTTTCTCAATTTCAAATACCAAACGTTTATTCTATGCACATTCAAAATATTTGTTATAACGTTTATTAGTGACTGATGTCAGTGCTAAAAATTTGAAGTGACACATTTTTGTAAAATAACTCTTCGCCGTAGAAGTATTCTCATTAATATCCTTGTTGATAACATTTATTCAAAAATATAAGTTAACACCTTCTTTCATATTGACAGATACACGATAAAAATAAAAAGTTCAAAAATACACAAAGAAGTAACATTTTTTTATAGCAATATAAACACGTAAATTAACTACAAACAAATATTTACCCCAATTTTAAAAGCAATAAATATGTCATTGCCATCTTGCTAAACCAGCAGATGCTATCTTATATGTATATAATAATCAGTGAGATTCTTAAAAACAGACGTAAAATCTATCTTATTTGTATACCTGAACTTTAATTCTTGAAGAAATCCTGTGCTCATCGATTTCTTTTCTCATAATAAAAAATAAATCATCTCACCCATTGAATGATTGAAATTTGTTCTAAGGAACATCTAGATTAAAAATATTTTTAAAGGTTATATTTTTATTTTAATTAGAGAATAGCTATGTATAACGATTTCTCAAAATTAATAACCTAACCTTATTCGGGGTTTAAACAAAATTGAATGGTATCGATTTTAATTACTTTTCTGTGGTTGTGTAAAATGTGTATATATATATATATATTATTTAGATTGCTTATTTATACACACACACGCACACACGCACACAAACACACACACGTATATATATATATATATATATATATATATAAAATGAATTATATTAAATATGTATTAATATTTATAAATAATAAAAAATGTGTTTATTCTTTATTAGCACTTCGCCTGGAGACACTGACAGTTGTCAGATGCTAAGTCGCAAAAAACGTCGCGGAGTAATAGAAAAGAAACGAAGAGATCGCATAAACACATCTCTGACAGAACTGAAACGTTTAGTGCCTTCTGCTTATGAAAAACAAGGATCTGCCAAATTAGAGAAAGCCGAAATTTTGCAACTGACTGTTGACCATTTGAAAACATTACATGCTAAAGGTATGTTGAAACTTTTAAATTAATAAACCCATTATAATAATAGAAATATTCACATTTTATTCAAATCATTTCTTCTGTTTTCATTAATTCAAATAAATAATTAAATTTGTAACTAATAAATTTCAATCTGAGCAGTTTTTTTAAAACGCGAAATTGTTTAAATAGTTCATACTTACAAAACAAATTCTTGTAAATGTATTCATATTTGATTATTCATGGAATCCTATAATCCCGGCCTAAACTATTTAAATCTATGTGTGCGTCGCGTTCCCAGGCTCAATCGGAAGGATTTGTAAAGAAGGATCGACGTAACTTCCGGACTAGTCCTATCCGCAAACAGGTTCTCATGATTTAAAAATCTAGTTCTAGCGTTAAAATTTCCGATAATATTAAAATTATATTACGTATTTTTTCTTAATTTTCTTACCGGAATTATTATTACGTTACTTTACAGTAAATGAATAAAATAAAATAATATATTTTCTGCGTACAATATTTACATGCCAAACATATTTTACAAATTAATTGAAATATTTTACATATAATATCAAACATATTTATAACAATTTATTGTACCTATGTAATTAATCGAAAAAAACATTATAGATAATAATAGAAAATAAATCGTTTTTATTTTAAAAAATATATAATGTTTCGCTAAATGTTGTATATTAGTATATTAGCATCCCTAATTTTTATCGCGAGAGCGACTACTATAGGGTAGGGCGGGGCTAGTTGAGCAAAGGGGCAAGTTAAGCAATCGAAATATCTCGAAAATTATTCAACGTCGGTTTAGGCATTATATGGCGGAAAGATAGAGGTTTGGGAGAAATAGACATTTCGCGATCGCTAGTGGCCGCTGGACAAATGAGTGAGGCTTACGGGCGTTTTGTTTATTTTGAGACCAAAAAGTAAAAAAGTCATTCATCACGAGTTTTCGTCTAGTTTAGTCAAATGTTATTTATTTTTAACCAGGTAAATTTTATTCTTCCATATAATTATAGTACTTTTAATATGCACAGAGATTCTGGGTATAAATCTCACGGTTTTTTCATAAACTCACTTTTATTTTGAAATTCCGAGTTGGGGCTAGTTGAGCATAGTTGCTATACTTGTTCTGTCACTAAGACAATTACCATTAACTTCCAGAAATTAATTATTATTTTTAAGATTTAGGCTAAGTCTATGAGTAATGATATAAAGAAATAATGATTTTAAACAAAAATACTGAATATAATAGTAAAATAATTCCTAGGTTAATTAATCGTTAATTATTCAAAGCAAATTACTATAAGTTTTGTTTTCTCTGTCCATAAAGATTATAAATATAGAACTGGTTATTAAAAACTTATTTTATTTTATCACTAATCGACATTGAACCTATAATTTCATTATACTTTCTTAGTGCTCAACTTGCCCCACCTATGGGGTACATTGAGCATACTTGACTTTTTGCATTTAAACAGCTGTATCTTTTAAATTTTACTTATTACCAAAAACTAGTATTAATACTTTTGTTAAGCGATAAACAACAAATTCATTAAGCCGTATAGCAATTTATTGAGACTTTTCATTGAGGAGCTACATCCGTTTAAGTAAAAATTTGCTCAACTAGCCCCGCCCTACCCTACCGCACTTATGGCTTTTAAATTTGAGATATTGTTAACATATATAAGATCCGATTCCTCGGAAATAAGAAACCTTGATACGGCGATTTCTAATTGAACAACTTCCTGACTCGGCGACCCGCCTCGGCCACCTGTTGACCGATTCGCATCGGTGAGCTTTCGAGCTTAGGGTATACTAAAATATCATTGGGACTAATAACGTTTTTCACCAAGTAAATTTGATTTAGATTTGAATTTTAATATGCAGATATATTTTTGTAAAATCTTAACATATTGATATATTTCAATACGCGCAGTTATGTATTATAAAACATTGCTATTACTTACATTTTTTCTCAAATTTTTCATCAATTCATCAATTCAAATTTTAAAAAGAATACAAATAGATCATAACTTTTCACTTTTTCCTTTCAAATCGTTAATGCTTTTCTATGCAATATATAAACAAATAATAAACCGCTTTCTCAAATTTTCCAATTCAATCAACATACATTTTCTAACATATTACGAAGCTTTGCATTCTTCCTTGGACAGGTGATCAAGGTAACTAATATATGGTCCGAGACGGTCGACCGAGTTTTCGTCCTTACTGCGGTTTTTGCTTTGGCCACAACCTGCAATAATCTGTGCATGTACTTCAATACTCTACGTCTTCACCCACATGCAAAATGTTCCGACCCTATAAATTCTTGGTTACGTATCCGGTCAAAGAAATATCCTTGAAGCATCTGCTTTTAAAGAAACGAATAAAAATTTAATTTCACTTTTGAGAAAACATTATAATGATAAATTCAAAACTGATCTCTAAAATTGCACATTGCATAAAAAATGATCACATAACTTTGATATAAGGTACCAAATTGAAAAACACAACATAAATACGCAAGCCAAATGAAACCCAAATAATTATGAATAAAATATAGAATATGATTATATCATAAAATATTATTTAAGATCATTTCAACTAAAACTGTTTCAAGAATTATATTCATAAATTATTATTAATTCTTAAAATTAACGATATCGATTTGTGTAACAATGCGGAATCCTTTAAAAACATATTGTACATCGTACATCAACCATATAGCAATAAAATTGATGTTAAACATACGTTAAGGCATAATAAACCAAACAATTATATCGATTGTAATTTTGTAGTAATTTGCAAAGTATTGTTATAACCATATACCTGTTATTAACTACACGAAAAGATTATATACGATCTGATCGTGTATTATAAAAAAATTATTTTTAAGATTAAGTTTTTTGTACGTTCAACATATGCTTCGACAGAAGCGAAAGTATTTTCTAATAAAAACAAAGATTAAGGTCACAATATTGTCCTTCGAAAGGATGATTATATTTCAGACAGCAGTAATGAAAAACAGTAAGAATTTTAATATCAAATAAATATTTATAGTTTATAGATTCATTTGAAAATAATTCGGCTCAATGCGTTAAATACTGAAAAGTTCTAGATTATCTATAACTTTCAATAATCGTCAATAAATATAAAAGGCAAATAATCATGCACGCGTACCAGTTTTTATTTTGAGCACCTCAAACTAAAAGTAAATACATAAAGGGCAAATAAGTGAGAAGCATAACCAGCGAAAAACTAATGACATTTATTTACACGCTTGAAGCTATTTGTTCAATGCGATGCAACAACCAACAATACCAGTGGGATCGTGGCGCAGTGTGTTTGCCATTGAGTCTTAGCTATTACTGCATGCCGTTATATCTGGTGGGGTGGGTATGGTGCCCGAATAAATTTGACGGCGAGGGGGTGGCCGCGTCGATCGTGGGAATTGAATTATAAACATGGTCTCGCAATATGTTGGACGATGATAAAGTCAACAGTGAGAGCCCTGTGAAAGCTAGGGTTCGCAGCGCTATCAGATCGCTCGATATTGCCATTAATGCGTTATTAGGGGCGCGGTATTAATTTTTGAATAGTCAATTGCATGGGGCGCCTAAAGGTAGATTTATATAGCTCATTTATTTCACACGTAAATGTTTCGATTTAGAGTTATCTATCCTAATGAGATAAATTTGTGTCTAATATTTAATGTATAATGTACCTAATAATTAGTTTATAGATTATAATGTAGAAACTCAAAATAATAATACAAACAATTTTTGTTCTCAGGTTTGGATACATTGGCCTACGACCACCAACGATTTGCTATGGATTATCACAACATTGGCTTTCGTGAATGCGCTGCTGAAGTAGCTCGTTATCTAGTCTCAATAGAAGGAATGGACATCCAAGATCCGCTACGACTTCGAATCATGTCGCACTTGCAATGTTTTGCAGCACAACGCGAGTTATCCGCCGCCACCAAACCGCCCAGTAATGTATCTTGGCCACCATTAGTACCACCACCACCGCCACCCAGTCAGCATTACGAAACGCACGCTCCTCAGCACCATCATTACGATCCGTCATGCACGCAACAACATCCTTCCCAACAACCTCCACAGCCGCACCAAGCCCAGCAACCACATCAACCTCAGCAAACCTCAGGACAACAATTACAACAACAAGCTGCGACAAGCGTCGCGTCCAGCATTAGGCTACAACCTCAACCTGTGTCCGCGCCTTTGACGGCGCTCTCCGCCGTGGGACACCATCAGTACCATCCTGGACAATACCATCACCTGAATGCGTCCTCATTCGCTCCACCTGCATCTGTGCCCACATCGGCGCAACATTTGCACCCACATCAACACTCTGCCTATGCGCAGAATCCATCGAAACCGTATAGGCCTTGGGGTGCAGAAGTCGCTTATTAATATATTATTATATTAATATATTAAAAATTGAAAACTATAATACAGATTGTAAATAAATTATTTATAATTTATAGAGTACCTATGCAAAACAAAACAAAAAAATTATATCGTATCTAACTCATAAAACTACATAATTTAGATAAATTGAAATATCATCAGAAAAGATATTCTAAAAAAACTAAAACAAGTATATATATATATATATATATATATATATATATATGAACATTATTTTATTTGTAGTTCAAGATATTTGCTGCAATGTTCACAAACTTAATTATTACTGAAACATAAACCAAGGAGTTCAAATTTTGAGTAATAATAACTAGTATTTCAAAAATAACCTTTAAAATGAAATATTAAAATGAATCGCATAAAAATGAATATAATTCAAAAAGTAAGAAAATTCGAAACTCTTTAAAAACAATTAGAATAAACAATTATTTATTTTTGTAAATATATAATGAGCTTTAGACACTAAAAAGTGTGATATTGTACATATAGCCTTAAATAGAGTTTGTGTGTGTAATGTATTTTTATAATTGTATCTGTCGTTATGAGAGAATGAATTTCATATAGTCAAAACATGTACCTTCAATATTTGTGAATATTTGAAAAATAGATATATAAAAAATATTTTATGATAAAATTTATACAGATCTGAATATTGTATATAAAATTCTAAACATATCAGTGCCCAAAAGACTAAAATATATATTTTGATACCAAAATTTTTATATTGATATTCTTAAATTATTTGATCTCAAGATATAAACTTGTGATCTCACAGTTGCCTAACATGAGCAATAAAGAAATAGAAAAAATATAATAAGAAGTCTTTTATTTTTTATATTAGTTTTTAATTACATGAGAAATATGCGTTTTATTCCAGAGCAAGCATCTAGAAGAATTTGTCGATTTTTAAAGGTAATAAGATAATTGCAGAAATGTTCAAAAGGTTTAATTGACCACTAAAAGCTCGCAAAATAAATTAACTTATATTTTATAAATAATAATTTCATTCCCAAACTACAAAAAACTCGTTAGTGCTCAAGAAATTTCAAAGTATTAACCCCTATCAAAGTAAAATTTTATGATCTTCGATGTGCTAGCCATAAAAGTTTGCATTGTCAAGCGTGCAAGAAAGGCTATAGAGAGAGGGTTATAATATTTGTCATCGACCAGTCGCATAAAGTACAAAAATAAAAACATTAAGAGGGACCTGAACAATAAGCGATTCGAGAGCTACTTCCGTCCGAACAAGAAATACATATATCGCTGCATCAGCCCTTGCGTCCGTTAGCTAAAATCTGATTTCCAGTTTGCCAATATATTGAATAATATGGTATTATTTAATATATTGACTAGTGGGGCGCATGGCATCGTGCCTTAAGGCAAATTTCTAAAACTTTCCGTACCAATAATTATTTTTTTAAAAAAATATTAATATTTTTCTTTAAATTTTGAAAAAAAATTTGAATTTTTGGGACAAAAACTTTTGCCAAACCTTTTTTTTTTTTTGAAATATTTTAGAAATTTTGAACTATTTTTCAATGCAATCGCACTGCTTTAGCTGCATAGAGACGAAATATCAAAGCGCGTAAGCGCCGCGTCGCGGTCTTGCAGACAAACGACGTTACGGAAACCATAGAAATGCAAACAAAATTGATACACATTATTAAAATCTCCATAAAATATCTGATAATTTGATGTGCATATGTCTAATGATTATTTTTGACCGCCAAGTGCCGTTTATTTTACTTTTTTTACTAGATCTCCGAAACCGCTAGACCTGCCTCCCAAAAATTTAATCAGTTTTTCATCTTGTCAATACAAATAAAATGTTTTTTGAATTATTAAAATCGGACGCTCCGTTCTCTTAAAAACTGAGTTACCGTTTTTGGCACTATTTGTCCCGTATTTTCGGAACGGCTAGACCTGCCCCCGCCAAAAACTAATCAGCACGTCTCCTGATCAGTACAAATCGAATGTTTTTTGACTTATTTAAATCGGTTGATCGGTGTTCCCGTAATCGTCGACGAAAATTTGTATCCGCACACACATACACACACGTTCACACACACAAAAATACACATACACACACATACATTCATTTTTTCTAAGGTATGCCAAAATATTCAGAAACCATTGAAACGTAAAGATATATAAAAATTTTCATTTTCGATTTTTTTGCGGTTACTATAACTTGCCCTACGGGAAGTTAATAATAAAACTTTGTTAGAGCTTGAAATATATTTATTGCTCACATCTTGATTATGGAATAATAAATGTATAGAATAATTTTTTTTTACTAAATAACATTTAAATATATTATAATTATTTTCTAATATAAATTGCGAAAAAGGTGTATATATATATATATAAATATATGTGTACTATGAAAAATTTGTAACCTGGTCCTTTTCACTCCATAGGCGGTGTGAATTGGGACAGCCAGAGGGCAAACAGGTCTGATGTCCAATTATAATTTTGAGAGGATTTTTCAAAATAATTGCTACATTATTAAAGTAATGTAAAATATAAATTTTATTTTTGCATTTCTTACAGAGAAAACACTGTAAATAATCTTAATCTGGTATTTTGTCAGAAATATTTATCAGCAGAGTTAGATTGACTATTTATTTAATTTATCTCTTGTAAAATTGCTTTTTTCTCACTATTTGCTATTTTTATTTTTTATACCTTTGCTAGGTCTTGTAAACTAAGCAACAGTGTTGTGTTGTTTTTCTCCCGATAGCAACGTCGTAAAAATCAAGGTGATGGCTGGTTATACATCTTTTGCCGTCTACTTTCAAATATTTTTGTAAAAAAATACCTATTTTTACTGATCTTTGAGATATCGGTCGTGGACTTTTTAACTCGTACTCATGTAATCATGATATTTATTTCTTTCAATTATTTAAGAAAAAATGTGTCGTTTGACAAACCACGGCATTTATACAAAACACTAATCATATCAAAGTACCTTCCTCATATGCATGAAAACGAGTTATTCGCACAGTTCAGCGCACACCTCTTTGTGAAAGCATCTGAAGCGCAATAGTCCGTAAATTTTCATAACCATAATATTAATATTCTGTAGAATCACCCTTCACCGGGTCAGTAAAAAACACTAGATAATCTCATGTTTTGTGAGTAAATTTACGCAGTTATTATTACGTGTTAACAGCAATTATGAAACGAGGAAAAGTTTGCAGACCAGTGGTCAATCGAAATTGGGTCTATGAAGCTGGACATTGAAAGCTGTTCTCGTTGAAAGTTTGTTTCTAATTAGGGATTTTTTCGAAAGTGTGTGCGAGACACGTGGCGAACGCTAATCGGACGACACTTTTATTCTGGATGAAGAAAAACAATGTTTATCCTAAAGGTACTAACTGACCAGCACGTGTAAAAGAATGAACTACCGCACAGTTATATGCATCTTCATAAAAAATAAGCATTAACATTTAAATTATTTCTTGTAAAAATTTAATTATTGAATAAAAATGAAACTGGAAAACGATTTTTTGTTCGATTTTTCGTTATCGAAGTATTACTGACTTCATAACATTTAAATTTTTATGATCACATTCTTTATTATCAAATGATTATGATAGCATACTTTATTATCAAATAAATAAAACTATGAAATCATTCATAATTTGGAGTGCAAAGTAAATTATGTAATGAAACGCAGATCAAGTAATTAAAATATTTACATTACCATTAATCTTTTAATCTGTTATCCAAATGCTATTTTCTATTCAATCATCTCAACTAGCAATGGTTTAGCGTTTTTCTGGACCAAATGAGGGATGAACAAAGCGATTCTAGAACCGGATTTATCTTCCTGTAACTGGACCTCATTATATTGCAACTATAATGAATGCCTGAGGGTTACCAAAATTTACTGGAAAATCAAGTTTTGTATGATTTCTAACAGCATTTGGTTAAACAAATTATCGAACAATTTGTGATTTATGCTAACGACATAGAAAGCAGACACAATTGCTTTGATGTTATGCTTTTGCAAACACATTTCATATATTTTACATACAAATTCCGTATTTTATTGTACAGCATAAATAAGAAAATGAATGCATTAATTCAGAATCAGTTTAATGAATCACAACGTGCACGCAATATATCAAAATATCCAGTTTCAAAATAATAACTAATTTTATTTTTATGATATGTTACAAAAATATTTTCAAACACATCTATTCAAAATATTGTTTATATTTTATACACACATTTTTAATGCATAGGGTAAATGAACTATTTACGTCTTGACTTAAAAATAACGCATTTAAGTTGAAGCTATTCCCTGTACAAAATCAACCCGCATTGAGGAAAATTTTACCATGTTTATTTAAATATATTTCGCTTCCCACAATAAATAGAGCGGTTAATGAGCACCCCTCATTTAAATATTTTTAACTTGGTTTTTTTGAGAACCTCATGTAAAATCTAATGATGTATAACTATAATATAAATTTGTAACTTAAACGAATTGTTATTACGTATAAATCAATTTGGTTTTTGGTAGTAAAGTAAACATTAAAGCATTAATCAATTTAGGAAATATATCTTGTGTGTCTGAGATTCTTCTTCAATATTAATAATATTTTTCTCAGCGGCCGCTAATAAATAAAGTTATTAGGAGTCCGTCCGTCCTAAATACATATTTAGGTTATAATTTTCAATTTTGGTGTTCAACGTAATAATTTAACTGCATTGCATTGATTAAATAATGTAACTATTATTTCATAAAACCTCTTTTAAATTAAAAATGAAATGGTGAATCTTAATAAAAAGAACCAGGTTACAAATATTTGTTAATAGCAATTTTTTTCTTAAATATCGAAATTTAATTGTAATTCTAGTTAAAATTCTATAGTTCACTTATATACTTGAAATGAATAATTTTAACTTTTTAATCCAGTTTATTAGATAATTTTTTCAACATTCCAACTTCGCTTGATTAAGTTTTGTTTATTAACTTTTCATGTGAATATATATAAATGTTATTGTCATAATATATTATAAGCTCTTATATTTTGTTTATATAAACTATAAAAGTTAGTATTTGTAATAATTTATTTGAAAACGTATAAAATTTTCTAATATTTTATTATGGTACGGGAAGTTCTAGCAATTTGCCATGAGGCACGATGCCATACACCACCAGTTAACTTCCCGTAGGGTAAGTTATAGTAATCGCAAAAAAATCGAAACTGAAAATTTTTATATATCTTTACGTTTCGAAGATTTTTGAACATTTTGGCATAACTTAAAAAAATGGATGTATGTGTGTGTGTGGGCGCGTGTGTGAGTCTGTGCGGATACAAATTTTAGTCGACGATTTCGGGAACAGGAATCAACCGCTTTCAATAATTCAAAAAACATTCGATTCGTATTGATAAAGAGACGTGCTGATTAGTTTTTGTCAGAGACAGGTCCAGCCGTTCCGACGATACGGGGCAAAATGTGCCAAAAACGGTAACTCCGTTTTTTAAGAGAACGGTGCGTCCGATTTTAATAATTCAAAAAACATTTTAGTTGTATTGACAAGATGAAACACTGATTGAATTTTGGGAAGGCAGGTCTAGAGGTTTCGAAGATCTAGTAAAATAAGTAAAAAAAAAAGCTATTTGGCAGTCAAAAATGATCATTAGACATATGCACATCAAATTATCAGATATTTTATAGAGATATTAATAATGTGTATCAATTTTATTTACATTTCTATGGGTTCCGTAACATCGTTTGCCCGTAGGATGACGACACAGCGCTTACACGCTTCGATAGTTTATCGCCACCATATTCAAAAATTTAAAATTTCTCCAAAAACAAATTTTTTCAGAGATTAAAAAAGATCATCTTTTTTTTAAAAAAAAAATAATTTTTGGTACGGAATGTTCCAGCAATTTGCTTTAAGGCTCGAAGCTTTGCACCACTAGTTCATAATATAATTTAACATGTTAATGACAACAATCTTGTCAGTTGTGTGAAATTAAGCTACAACATCAACAGGATGTGATCTCCTTCATTGTGTACATCGTCGCCAAACATTATGCAAAAACACACAAACAATTTCTAATCTCGAGCCGACACATCTGTTTTCCTCCAAATCCCGAACGCGTGCAACACGATACTTCTATCGGAACGGTACAGGGCATCCCTCGATCTAAATCAAGGATAGATAGAAATTCTCATAGAACTTTCATATAATGGACATAACAGTTCAACCCTTTCATGAAGCAGTAGTCTATTTAATTGGAGAAACGGAAGTTTCCTATAACTAACTGTTATGATGTATCACACAATCAGTTCGGAGAATCGGGATATTCCGAAGTGATCGGGAACATGTGGGAATTGAAATAAGAATACGTGATTCAGGATTTAGAATAGCATACACCAGCAAAGACATTATCTCTAATAGTTTGAAATGTCTTCATTTATTGAATCAGAACAAGTGCCATCCGATCAGAGATTTGAAGTAACCATCTCCAATGTCGCGTGTGAACTTTAATTACATTCCTTTTCCTAAAAAGGTTATTTTCAATAAAAACAAAACGTTACAAAAATGCCCAAAGATAGTTTCTGTTGGTATAGAGAAAATGATTAAAATACATATAAAAGTAAGATGACCATACGTCCCGGTTTGGCCGGGACAGTCCCGGCTTTCAACCTAGTGTCCCGGGTTTGTCAAAGAGCAATAATTATTCCGGATTTAGAACTTTTGTCCTAGATTATTCCGGATTTTCGAAAAGTATAGGTTCAAATTGAATCTTCGCAATTACTTAATAATACAATTACAATTATGTTTATATCAAATAATACGTTGCTGAATTCAAAATTTCAAAAGCACTTTAATATAACCAAGATACTACATAGCATAATCGAATAAAAAAGTTCTTACTAAAAGTCAGTAATTGTATTGTATCAAATAAGAAAAGGATTTATGTATTTAAAAAAATACCTGATATTTATTGCATCCTTTATCAGTATTTGTCACTCTGAATCATATTTAAGTTATTAAGCATAAAAAACATACAGTCCTGTCCTGGATTAGCGTATTAGTTATGTAGTAAGTAACCGTTCCTGTTTTGACCTAAAAAATATAATCACCTTAATACAAAACATTATAAATAAGGAATATATGATACTTAAACTTGATTAATCGTAAATAAATGAAGCTTAAATAAATCAACATTAATATATAAAATGAAAATTAATAATTTGTAGTGGATATATCGATGTTAACTGTAATACGCAATTTTAGATAACAGTAATATAAAATGATTATTGAATAAACCTTGATAGAATAGTTACCTTGAAAATTAATAATTGCACACATTTTAAAAACTGTGTTAATAAAAATTGATTAATTATATGATTTTTCATTTTTATTTCAAAATTGTTAAATAATATAAGATTATTTAAAAAGTTTCATAATCTGTATTCCAAATCTTTAAAATTTGTCATAATAATGCCATTTGTTGTTCAGAAAATTCTAGGAAGATATAACTGAAACTATCTCAAAAGATATATTATTTAAAAATATATACCGACACTTTATTAAATATTTTCGTAATAAGTCATCAGATTAAATATATGTTTAATATAATATTGCAAAAAAATAAAATGTCAATAAAAAATTGTAGGAATGTCATTGGTAAAAATGAGCTTAAATAAGCTAATATATATTAGCCAAAATATACCACCAAATAAATTCTAATAAATATATGTAATATAATTAATAAATAAATTTCTTTCACGATAGAAGTTAAATCACTAAATATTTAGCTCTTATTGTTTTATATTTTTAATAAACAAAATAAATGAAAAATGTTATGAAAAATGGTTAGTTTCATTTTAGTTTTTAATATTCTGCCTTTATATTGAAAACACATAAGTATTTCCAATGGAAAAACCGATAACAAACAAATGATAACAAATATTATCATATGTGAATATAAATAATAATAATGGGTGAAACTGCCTTAAGGCAAGTCCGAGAGCTGAGTTAAACTCCAACTCGATTCAGGAAAGAATAGTGTGAAAGATTTCTCATTGCCATTCCACTGGGAATGGGTTTATTTTCAATAGATGTCAGGTTGCCAAAACGGAGGCTTGAACTCCCATATATATACTATATATAGTGAAGTGTGAGGTGTAAAGTGTTACTTTTATTCATATATATTTTCCAAAGGTTTTTCTTTAGAGTTCTCAAGGTCCACGTAAATTTTAATATGACTCTGATCACTACAACCCCTTCTGCACAATAAATAAGTTCGTGAATTAGATAGAGAGAAAAAATGCTGAAAAAAAAAACAAGGATAATAATTCAATACAATAGCGTAGTAAAAAAGTTCCCACAACAGGTAACAAGTACCGCTGAATGAAAAGCAAATAGAGATCAGGGGTAGGAGCGCCACCAAACCTTGCACACGACAATGTCGATTCTCAATCTTTCGGACAAAATTGTTTCATGATGAATTGTATAAATATTTTGTTAAAATATATTTTTGGGATAACAAATTTATTTTTGATTTTTTCTGGAATCAACTTAAGTCTTCAACTAATCAACTATAATTAAAAATTATAGTAATATTAAAAGCAAGTATAAAAATGACACTGATAATACAACTTAATTTTATGAATTTTATTATAATTTATAATATCTTATTAATAATTTGTAATAATAATTGACGAACATGTTTAAAAATCTATTTTTTAAAATATATTTTCATTAAATCGTTTTATCATGTGCGTATGTTTAAATGCATGTTTTGGTTCATTTTCAATATAACAATTCAGTACAAAATATCGTGTTGGCATCGTGCTTTAGGGCAACTTCTCGTATCGTAATTAAACATCTTTAAATGCTAGGAAAACAAAAATTAGTTTTTTTAAAAAGAATTTTGAATTTTTTTTAACGATTTTAAAAATTTTGAAAACATTTAACAAATTTGAATATTGAAATAATTGCATTTTTTGAAAATAGTTAAAAAAATACTAGAAAATTGTTTTTTTTTTAATTTTTTTAGAAAATTTAAAATTTCATGAATGTTTTTGGTACCCATTCATGTAGGTTTTTCCAGACTGTCGAATATATCTGATTAATTAATTGTCATTTTCTACATTCTTTGCTCCGTATCTCCGAAACGGCTAGACCAACTTTTGCCAAAAACTAATCAACACATCTCCTTAGAATAGGAAATCAATTGGGTTAATCGGTGCTCCCGAAATCGTTGACGAAAAATTATATTTTAAGGTATGTCAAAATGTTCAGAAACTTTCAAATTCAGAAATATATATCAACTTTTATTTTTTTGCGATACTATAATTCAAGGTACGGGAAGTTAAATGTAGTTTGTAAATAACAATTTAATTTTGTTAAGTTATTATTAATATCATAATAGATTAAAATTTATGTTTTGTTGTCTATGTCATGAACAATGAAGTTTTAAACTGTCATTTCATTTGATATAATCATTCAATAAAAATAATTTATTGTTAAATAAAATATATATTTTTCTAATATTTTATAAGTGTTAAAAGTTTGAGAAGCGTAGAATCAAAACCAAACCATAATTCGTTCCTGCTTGCACACGTATACCACACCCCTGCCCGTTAAGGGTGACACGGTGTCGTCCGGACGTTATGCGGAACCCAGTTCCATATCAGAGGTGCACAAATATTAATTTATTGAAAATCAAATGTGTAATGCGGAAGACCAATCTATAGATAGATACATGATAGATATTTCAATATTATACAGAGTTAAAATGATGAAGATAAAAAAGTTGTTACTAGCAGTCATAAATAAAAGGTAATTGAACCAATTGCTAAATGAAACAATAATGTTGAGTTTTTAACGTAACTTTAAAATTTTTTGGCGCTATTATAATATTAATATAAATGTATTTATATTATGATTTACCTCAACCTTTATATAAACTAGTGGTGAATGGCATCGTGCCTTGAGGCAAATTGCTGAAACTTCCCGTACCGTACAAGAATATTCGAAGAAAATTAAATATTTTCAAATAAATTATTATAAATACTGTAACTTATATATGTTTACAAAAAAGAAAAAAAACAAAATTCAATCAATCAAATTTAATATGAAGGACATTGTCTAATATTTTTAAGAATAATATAAACTGAATTACAAAGTTAAAATTATTTATTTCAGAGCATTAAAACTTTAGCCAGAATTCAAATTAAAATCCGAATTATTTTCGATATTCCAAAAAAATTAAGAAATTAAAAAAAAAATTGAAAAGATTTTTTTTCCAAAAACAATCGTTTCGTCAACACACGCAGAAAGTTTTTTGAATCACTATCGAAAATTTTTATATTTAAAAAGAACAGATTGGATGCTTTTATATTGGCAATTTCAACTTTTTTGGAACAATTAATAGAAAACTGTGAAAACTTTATTATTTCAACATGATAATAAATAAATAAAAAAAAAAAATTATAATCAAATAATTATTTAATTAACTTCTCGTAGGTTATGGCAATCGCAAAAAAAAAATAAAAAATTATATGGGTACGTTTCTGAACATTTTGACATACTTTAGAAAAAATAAATGTATGTGTGTGTATGTCTTCAGATACATTTTTTGTCGACAATTTTGGGAACACGAATCAACCGATTAGAATAATTAAAAATCATTCGATTCCTATTGATAACGGGACGTGCAACAATGATCATTAGACATACGCACATCAAATTATCAGATATTTTAAAGAACAAGTTTTGTTTATATTTTTATGGGTTCCGTACCAATGTTTATCTGTTAGACTACTTACGCGCTGGTATACTTGGCCTTTAAAAAATGTTCAAAATTTTCAAAAAAATTCAAAATATAAAAAAATACCTAATTTTTCAATAAGTATCTTTCTATAATTTAAAATTTTTCAACAATCTAATTGTTTCAAAATTTTCCAAAAATTTTAATAAAATTATTAAAAATTTTAATTTTTAGTGCGGGAAGTTTCAGCAATTTGCCTTAAGGCACGATGCCATTCACCACTAGTTAATTAAAAAATGAATAATTCAATCGATACACCGTACTTTATTACCAGACAATTAAAGAATAATTTCTACGAAAAATTCTCAAAAAAATGAATTCAGACCCGATGTTGGCTATACGTGCCCCATATTGTATTATTATTCACGGTACTACTAATACAGGATAGCCGACTCCGAGCGTGAGCTACCACACGTGGGAACCACGGGAGTCCGATACTCTCACTGGGACCGACTGACTGACTCCCCGATCAAGAATTCAAGTTCGACGGCCCATTGCGCCCATTACAGAAACACATTTTTCATTGGGAACGATGATGAGCTTGCAAATTTCACTTAACTTATTCGGTCAATTCCAAATGATAATTTAATAGATTAGAAAGATCACTGGTGATTTAAGATATTAATGAATCGTTCCAAATTTAGTCGTCTTAGTATTGGTTTATTGTCAAATCGTTACTGTTTAAAGTTATAAGCAATCAAATTAAATTAAATGAGCATCATATTTATAATTAGCAAACTAATATAGTAAACAGTGTGTTATAAATCTTGATAACCGATTAAGGTTGTCAAATATCTCCCTTCCGCCTTTTTGTATTATAAACCAAAAGCAAAAAAGCGGAAGGGAGATATTTGACAACCTAATATCAAGTTTAAATACTGAATAAATATGAACTATCATAAATATTTATTTCCCCTGAATATGTGATCAAATATATAATTTTGTAAATTATGTATTTGATATATGACTGTATGACCCGACCAGAGACAAAAAAGAAAACGCTACTGACGAGCAAACTGAGTTTCGACTTGCGGAAGAGACTTATTAAATATTATGTCTGGAGCATAGATCTTTACGGATCAAAAACTTGAACTCTAACAAAAGACGACAAAAACTATCTGGAAAGTTTAGAAATATGGTACCGGAGAAGAATGAAGAAGATAACGTAAACAGACAAGATAACCAACGATGTCCTGAGAACAGTGGACAAAGATCGATCTCTACTGAGTACAATCTTAAAAAAGAAAGAAAACTGGATTGGTCTCATTCTGAAAAAAGAGTGCCTCCTGCACGATGTCGTCGAAGGTAGAAAGAAAAACTGAAAGGATTGAGAAAAATAAGAATGCACATAGAGAAAATACGGGGAACTGAAAGCTGAAGCACAGGAAGCAGATGGAAGCAAAAGTTTAGAAAGAAGAATTTATTTAAAGAGATTTATAGGGAATAATAAACAAGGGAGAAAAAGGGAATCATTGATTTGCGGTGCTCTCATACCATAGACCTGCTTTCGGGCAGACTACTGTTTATTATTATTAGACATTGATTTGTAGTACTCTCATACCATGGACCTGTCTGCAGACAGACAACTTATTATTATTAAGCCCCAATGCTAAAAAAACAAAAAAAAAAAATAGTTAAAATTAGTCAAAGCTCATGATCTAAATAATGCAAAACTGTTATTAATGCAAACATTTATCAAATGAAACTTTTCAAGATGCCCACATAAGCAAAATTCGCACTCTCATTCATGATTGAATTTTATTTATAAAACATAATACTTGAACTCTACTTGTAATTAACCCATAATAATAAATCGAATCAATATTATTATTTCTCAGGCGCTATTTATATTAAAATGATTAAACGTTTTACACAATAGACACATACATATATATATATATATATATATATATATATATATACATATATATATATATATATATATATGCGTACACTTACATAGATATATATCCAAATAATATTATATTTTGAAGATATCGCTTGGTTCATTTTTTTTTAAATAAAAACAAATAAAATGTTGCTTTAAGAAAAGTTTATTATATCTTGTTTTATCTGCATAGTTGATTCACAGCCTTATATGCTAGATAACTCTTACTCATAAAATATATATAAATTGAATTTTATATAATAAAATATATTGACTAAATATTAGAACAAAAATTATTTAAACATATAAAAAGGAAATATGTAAAATAATTATTTTAACCATTCATCTAGAGTATTGCGAATCATGAGTCTGGATACAACAAGATAATATACAATCGGTAAAATTTTAATCATAATGATAAAAAAAATATTTGCAATATGCTATTGTAAGGTTGAAAAGTAAATAAAATATATTTATCTTACATATTCCTTTTAATAATGAAAGATTACATAGATGAGTACAATACTAACTACTTACTATATTTGGTGTAATACAATCATTTTTGGCTTGATAAATTTTTGTCATAAATTTCTTTGACTGTAAAAATGAATTAGTTTATATATTAATACTATACGTACACATAAAATTTAAACGACTTTAACATCTACTCGATCTAGTATAATATTAAATATTTAATAATTATTAGTAATATTTGGCATATATTTAGGCGAAGGGAAAAACGTGACATACTTCAAAAGACTATATGTTTTTTTAAAATACATGAAATTTAAAAATATTGAATTATTGTTAAACAAGCTTAATTCATATCGAAGCGAATTATTTGAAGAAGTAATTGAATTGATATAATTTTATTAATATTTGTCAGAAAATAAAAAAATAGTATAGTGATTTTATTATTATTTTTTTTAAATTGAGAAGCTTTATTTTTTTAAATTTTCAGATTCTTGCTTATTATTTGGTACATCAATAAATTATTGCAATCTGCAAAATTCATTTCATGCTTGCTAATATTTAATATTGTAATAACCAAGGCTCTCCAAATAAATTTGTTTGAAACAGTATTATTTGTAAATATCAAAACTCAATTTGTAAATATTAAATATCAATAATCATACAATGATGATTAAATAAACTGGAATATTTCTTGAATTGTACACGAAAAAATCAATCCTTCGAAACCTCTAACCTTCTCACAATCAATGAATACTTCATCGAATCAACAAAATCTTGATCTTGTATTCGTCCAAGTTAGTCAACAATTGCTGCCACTTCTCTCCAAAGCCTCGTTCAACGAGTTATCGAGCCCTTCGCAACGTCCAGATCTAGCAGATATGGGCGTGCTGCAAACATGTGGTGTCCCCCATTCAAAACCAGGATTGACCAGATCCAATCCTCTGCTGCTCTGGTCATCCGATAAAGTTATGGCCGATATGTAACGAGCAACACTATCTTCGACTTGCCGTCTTTCTAATCTTAGAAGTTGCTCTTCAAAAGGTAAAGAACTATCGTAGGCAAACTGAGGTGTAATCTTGACCGAGTAATGGTCTTTGCATAGATGCGAGCAAAAATTGGGTTCGATTTTGTTGCATTTTTTGCTCCTTATGCTTTTTGGTAGACGACTTAATCGACGCAACACCTGGAACAGTTAATAAAATGGGGTAAAGATTTATATTTATATGTTAGAACTATATGGCAAATTGTATATCATACATATGTGGACATAGTTGAGTGAGTAAAGTTACTCATTGAAGTTTCAAGTTGATCTTTCATGCAGATGCATTTAAATTTTAGAATGAGCTAGATAAAATCAAGATATTACGTATTTTATATTGAAGGTCGTGTGATGTGTAGCTACAAGATTTCGTATAAAGTCACTTTACTTTGGTTTACCATTATAAAAATTGACAAGAGATTCAAACGGCTTTTAAATAAAAAGCAATAATTTGTAAATAACAAGCAAATAAATTGTAAAAAATGATCTAATCTTCAAATATAATACCATGAGTACCTTCTAGAATACGTTTTCAGAACGTTTTGAAAGTGTTAAAGAATTATTATGAGAAATAATAATAAATAATATATATATATATATGAGTAAGTTCTTCAAGGGCATACATCAAATAAAAGGCAAAGATTTAGAAGTCATTCTTTAATTTTTCCAAACGTTTCGACATAGTATTTTATGTCATCATCAGTGGATATAAATATGGTCTTACATCAGTAGCTAGCGCTAGGAACACAATTTTGCACTATCATATATACATTAACTTGTTTTTTTATATATTAATTTGTTAATATATAAAAATAATATATTATATATTTCACAAATATTTTGCCATACTCTGTTCAACAAATTAATATATAAAAAAACAAGTTAATGTATATATGATAGTGCAAAATTGTGTTCCTAGCGCTAGCTACTGATGTAAGACCATATTTATATCCACTGATGATGACATAAAATACTATGTCGAAACGTTTGGAAAAATTAAAGATTAACTTCTAAATCTTTGCCTTTTATTTGATGTATGCCCTTGAAGAACTTACTCATATTTCTCAACATCAAAATTAACTACTTTAACATATATATATATATATATATATATATATATACATATATATATATGTGTATATGTATATATATATATATATATATATATATATATATGTACATATCTATAGTGACTACAAAATAGTGACTATATCATATTGCAAAGGAATCTAAATGAAGCGTTGTTTCTGATTATACACAATATTTTTATATAACGATCAGTTTTAACACTTCAGTAGGTATGAATAAAAAATATATAAATATTTTGTAATTATAATATATTAAATATAGTTATATATTATAAGGTTATAGGCTTTTTAGTAAAAGCAATGCAAAATAATAGAAGTCTAATTTATATACAAGCAACCAGGACTAAAAATTATTATTTCCTAGTGGCATATAGTCACTAAATGCCATTATATTATATTAAGTTCTCACAACAATTTACATTAAATAAATAAATGAAATAAATAATATACACACCTTAACACATGTCTGTCTCGTACGTTCCACTAACTTCCCGATAGCCATAATAATTTCTTGATCTTGAACCAAAACTTTTCTTCACACACTCACTGAACCGTCGATGTCAAAAAAGTGACAGTTTAACAGCTGTCTTCCCTCTTGACGAAAATTTCGAACCGAACACGACGCAACGAAACACGTCCGGGCAGCGCGAACTGCGAAAGCTTAATGAGGGCCGAGAAAGTCGACTCGAGCGCGGGAAAAAGGAAAATCGGGGCGCCCCACTACTCGCAGCTCTAATTCTATGAGAACCAATTCAGTAATGTTTCTCATAGCGGGGGTTGATATCGACGATCTATGAGGGTGGTGGATTAATAATTGGTAAAACCGCCCTGTAGGCAGACAGAGAGAGAGAGAGAGAGAGAGATGTTGACAAGGCTGGGAATTTGCGGAATCATCAGTACCCATGATGTGATTTAATTTTCATGTATTATATTAAATATTGCTTACAGTTATGTGTTTATAGATTTTATTTAACTCATTATATACGATTTTTAATTAATATATAAGCAAAAAAAAGTTCTCAAAAAAAAAACACATTTCAATGATTGCGAAAAGAGTATGCATAAAATAACTGCTAGGGATCGATCAATATATAGTTTAGCATGGCGTGTTTGCCATGCCAAACTATTTCGCGAGTACATTGGCCAAAAGCCTGAATGTTGTTATTTGAATGATTTTAGGTAAAAGTTTCCAGTCAGTTCATGTATGTATTTTGTAGAGTAATAGTGTCTGGTCAGTGGGTCCCTTGATTTGTTGAGTACTAGTCGTAAGGCTTCATTTTGTACAGTATGTAGTTTTTGTAAGTTAGTCTTTGTCGTCGCATTCCATGCTGAAGCGGCGTACAACAGTACCGGTCTTATTAATGTCAAGTAAAGTGACCGCTTGTTCTTCATGCTCGTGTTGTTGTGGTTCAAAAAAGATCTAAGCAAATTTATCATCCCATAAACCTGTCCGTTTTATATGTCGATATGGTTAGTGAAACTGAGTCTATGTTACAAGATCACATCCAGGTATTTGACAATATCGGACCATTCAACTTCGTGGCTAATTACATTTAATTAATTTGTCCAACTCAGTGACTCAGTCAGTGTAGTGGACTCACGGCTCTTTGTATACAAGATAGCCTCAGTCTTCTGTGGATTGATTTTGATTTACCACTTGTTCGTATAGTCTGTCAGTTTATCTATGTGTATCTGTATTTTTGTACAATTTATAATTCTAAACAATAAATCGTAATCAATCGATCGCGCTGCGTAACTTTTAGAGATAAAATAACGGAGCGCGTAAGTAAGTTAATTTGTGTTGTACATATCTTTACGTTAATCGTCGACGAACGTGTATACGCACACACACATACATACATTTTTCTAAGGTATGCCAAAATGATCAAAAACTTTTGAAACGTAAAGATATATTAAAATTTTTATTATCGATTCTTTGCAATTACCTTAACTTACCCTATGGGAAGTTAATAAAAATAACTAAAATATAAAATGTGCGAAACATGAAAATATAAAAAAAAAACAAATAGTAGGGTATGGCATCGTGCCTTAAGGGGTTACACCACTGTAGCTGTAAAAAAAACTATGTTTTTGCCATTTTTTTCGGACGGAAGGAAAAGTATTAAGATCATGATATTAAAGATAGTTATTTATTGTACTTTAATGTAACGAAATAAAATATAATTACAATAACTATCTTTAATATCATGATTTTAATACTTTTCCTTCCGTCCCAAAAAAAATGGCAAAAACATACGTTTTTTTTTACTGCTACAGTGGTGTAACCCCAAGTTGCTGTAACTTTTCCTACCGTAATAAAATATTCGAAAAATAAATGTTTTCAAATATATTATTATAAATACTGTAACTTTCATGATTTGTATTTTATAGTCAAAATATAAGAGCTTATAAATTGTACGACGACGTTTATATATGTTTACACAGAAAGTAAATAAACAAAACTTAATCAAGCGGAGTTAGAATTAAAGGACCTATTATCATATCTCTAAGAATTGTAAAAACTGAATTGCAAAGTTAAAATTATTTATTTCCAGTATATACATGAGCTTTAAAATTTTAGCTAAATATAAAATTAAAATCGGACTTATTTTCGATATTCAACAATAAAGTCTACCCATAAGTAGAAATCGTATATTTTTCTAATTATTCAAACCCGTTGATTCATGCGCCCGAAATCCTGGACGAAAAATTGTCGCACACACACACGTCTATTATTTCTTAGCAAAAATCCTATGCAAAAATGTTCAGAAACCTCTAAAGCGTAAAGATATGCAAAAATTTTCAATTTTGAGTATTGGACGATTACAATAACTTACCCCATGGGAAGTTAACAAGCATTTAAATGTTTTTAGTCGTAGTAATAGCAAATGATTGATAAACTAACGCAGACAAATCATTTAACATATTTAGTTGCAAAACAATCAAACGATTTTTAGAGATGTTCGACAATATTGTTTACGTTGTGTTTCTCAACAGACTAAATAGATATTAGTTTTGTATACTGAATTTATAAATATTTGGTCAAGGAGGATCACTATATATATATATATATATATATATATATATATATATATATATATAACCAGAGAAAAACCAAAGATCGCAAGCGCCAAGCCTTTTCGAAGAAGAGAACGACGAGGAAACTGAGTCTCGATTTGCGGAAGAGACTAATAAAGTATAATAATAAAGACTGTACAGATCAGAGACATGGACTCTGAGAAACCCCAACAAGAACTACGTGGAGAGTTTTGAAATGTAATGCTGAAGATAAATAGAGAAGATAAAGTGGACAGACAAAATAACAAATGAAGAAGTTCTGAGAATAGTGGGCAAAGAAAGCACGAGCACGATCCTGAAAAAAAAAGAAAACTGGATCAGATCCATTGACTGAAAGAAATGGGAACAAGAAGAATGCAGATGATTGACGACTTACGCGAGAACAAGAAATACAAGGAACTGAAAGCCGAAGCGGAGGACTAGTGGTAATAAAAATGATAGACGAGAAAGATTATGGAAATCAGATTGTGGTGGCTCTGATATAATGGACCTGCCTTAGAGCACACTATTTAACTTCCCGTAGGGCAAGTTATAGTAATCGCAAAAAATCGAAAATGAAAATTTTTATATATCTTTACGTTTCAGAGGTTTCTGAACATTTTGGCATACCTTAGAAAAAATGGATGTATGTGTGTGTGTGTGTGTGTGTGTATGTGTGTGTGTGTGTATGTATGTATGTATGTGTGTGTATGTATGTGCGGATACAAATTTTCGTCGACGATTTCGGGAACACGGATCAACCGATTTGAATAATTCAAAAAACATTCGATCCGTATTGATAAGGAGACGTGCTGATTAGTTTTTGGCAAAGGCAGGTCAAGCCATTCCAAAGATACGGGGGCAAAAAGTTCCGAAAACGGTAACTCAGTTTTTAAGAGAACGGAGCGTCCGATTTTAATAATTCAGAAAACATTTTATTTGTATTGACAAGATGAAGAATCGATATAACTTTCATGAAGGTAGGTCCAGCGGTTTCGGAGATATAGAGGAAAAAGTAAAAAAATGAGCCATTTGGCGGTCAAAAATGATCATTAGACATATGCACATCAAATTATCAGACATTTTATAGAGATTTTAACAATAAGTATACATTTTGTTAACATTCCTATCGGTTCCGTACCAATGCTTATGCGTTAGACAGCGACGCGGCGCTTACGCGCTTTATATTTTGTCCCTATGTAGTTAAAGCAGTACGATTGCTTTGAAAAAAAAGTTCAGATCTTCCACAATATGTCAAAATAAAGAAAAAAAAAATTTTTCAAAAAAAAAAAAACTTTTTTTAAAAAAAAATTTTTAAAATTTCTTTTTTTTTTCAAAAAAAACTAATTTTTTGTCCAATTTATAGTTTCTCAAAAATCTTATTTTTTCAAAGTAATTTTTTTTCAAAAATGTTAATCGTTTTAAAAAAAAATAATAATTTTTGGTACGGGAAGTTCCAGCAATTTGCCTTAAGGCACGATGCCCTAATTGCCTTAAGACAGAATTCCACTTACAGCTAGTTTATTATATATATACATATATATATACACATGTATATATATATATATATACACACACAACAGGCGATGCTATAAATATCATTTAATAACGCGTACCCGCATACATAAGTATAAGGGCTCAAACTAACGTAAATATCAAAATCCTCTTTATCCTCTCAATAAATATATTACACTACACTAGATAAAAAAATCACCAGAACCACATACTAAAGATGATATTGGATTTAAACGTAATTAATTTCCCGTAAGTTATAGTATACACATCTTTATATTTCAGAGGTTTCTGAACATTTTGGCATACCTCCAGAAAAAATGGATATGTTTGTATGTGTGTGTATGCGTGGAAACAATTTTTCGTCGGTAATTTTGAGCGTACGAATCAACCGATAGGGAGACGTGCCGATTAATTTTTGGGAAAGGTCAGACCATCCGTTTCGGAGATATAAAGCAAAAAGTACAGAAAACAAAAAGTACATTTTTCAAAGAACAGAGTATTCGATTTGAATGATTCAAAAAACATTCAATTCGTAATAATAAGAAGAGTTGGTGATTAATTTTCGAAAAAGATAGGCCCTTATTCAGCGATTAGTAGCTAAAAGTGTAAAAAAATGTAGTTTTTGATAGACAAAGCATCTGATTCGAATAATTCAAAAAACATTAAAAGAAACTTTAAAAAAACTTTTGACAAAAATCATTTTGAATTTTGTTTTAAATTTACTTTTTTTTAAATAACAAAAACGATTCGGATTTAAGTTTTAATTCTAGCTAACATGCTGAAAGTCCCTTATATACTTGAAATAAATAATTTTAACTTGCCATTCAGTTTACCGTTTGATTAATTGTTGCTTATATACATTAAACGTCATCATCCAATTAATAAGCTCTTATATTTTGTCTATAATACAGTTACATAAATGTTACCGTATTTATAATTTTCTATTTGAAAGCATGTAATATCTCCCTAATATTTCTTTACGGTAGGGGAAGTTCCAGCAGTTTGCCTTGAGGCAAGGAGCCATGCACCACAAGTTTAAAATTATCATCATATTTCCCATTGACCAATATTGCGCAAAACTACATATATCGAAAAATGAAACGGTCTGAATTGCCGACTTTAGGTACTTGTCCTAGACAAGGCAAGTCGTCCGCTGCGGTGCCATAGTTCGCACGCGGCCGGCAGCTGAGTCCACCTGTCGCACCGACACCCTTTCAAAGCGCAGGTGTGTGGAACTCTCTCACGGTGGAAATGCCCGATAATTTGCTGCATTCTAAATATTCAGTACTAAGAAGTATATACTGACTTATAACGGATCTACACACGCAACTCATTAGTTTACAATAACGATACGCATGTGAACGTTTTTCTTTTTTTTTGCGCAAATGCGACTTTTTGACTTATAGATAACTCATATTCATTTAGTCTCTGTAATTTTATTGAATTCAGCCTTTTTCTAATGCATAAGAAAAGGGGGAAAAATATCCATTTCGAAATTGAACTGAAAATCGAAATTGATCTATTTTTTATATCTTTTATAACTTCCCGTAGTGTAAGTTATAGTAATCACAAAAAATCGATAATGAAAATTTTTATGTATCTTCACGTTCCAAAGGTTTCTGAACATGCTAGCTTACCCTAGAAAAAATGAATGTATGTGTGTGTATGCATGTGTATGTGTGTGCGGATACAAAATTTCGTCGACGATTTTGGGAACACAGATCAACCGATTTGAATAATTGAAAAAAACATTCGATTTGTATTGATAAAGAGACGTGCTGATTAGCTTTTGGCAAAAATAGGTCGAGCTGTTTCGAAGATACGGGGGAAAACAGCCAAAAATCGTAATCGTAAGTTTTTGAGAGAACGAAGCGTCCGATTTCAATAATTCAAAAAACATTTTATTTGTATTGACTAAACAAAAAACTGTTCATATTTTTGGAAAGGCAGGTCCTGCGGTTATTAAGTTTCAATAAAAAAACTTTAAAAATGCCTTTTGGCGATCAAAAATGTTCATTAGATTATAAAGATTTTAATACACATTTTGTGTCAATTTTTTTGGGTTCCATACCAAGTTTTTTAATTTTAAAATTTACGTATATGGTTCAAACAAATGTTCTCGACATTTTCCACAGTATGGAATAACCAATTTGTATGGTGGAAAAAACATTCGGTTCGTACTCGATCAGTAGACGGAATTTAGCGCAAAAGGTGTAAAAGTAGTCAAGCAGCTTTTGAGAGAGCGGCTCATCCGATTAGATTAATTCAGAAAACCTTTTGCTTGTGTAGACAGTGTGCTAAAAATGCTTTTACAATAAATTTTGTAATTTTGAATACTTTCAAAAAAAAAATCGAAATTTTCAAATTTTTTTTGAAGAAATGTCAAAAGTATCAAAATATAAAAAAAATCTATTTTTTACAAAAATCTGAAAATATTTCGAAATTTTCAAAAAAACATATTTATGATAATCTATTTGAAATTATTTAAAACAATTATTGATTATTTTCATTCCTCGAATGTTTAATTACGGTACGGGAAGTTACAGCAATTTGCCTTAAGGCACGATGATATGCACTACTAGTTCTACCAAAGCTTCAGATCGTTTGGCATACCTTAAAAGAAATGATTATATGCATGTATTTTGTTGGTGCGTATATTAAGCGTATATAGGCATGTAACAATATGAAACGATTTAGGGAAAACGAATTTTTCGATTTTACAGCAAAAAATCTAAGAATTGACTTTAAAATTTTACAAAACCAGGTACAGCGGTTCGAAGATGCGACTGAAAAAACAAACTAGTGTTTGTTTCATGGCATCGTGCCTTAAAGCAAATTGGTGGAACTTCTCGTACCGTATTTTAAATTTTTTTGAAAACTTAGAAAAAATTAAAGTTTTGAGAATTTTGAAGTTTGAAGAAAAATTGTTTTTTTTAATATTTTGAACTTCTTTAAAAATTTAGAATATATTTAAAGCAGCGCAATGCGTAGCTGCTCTAGAGATGAAATATAGGAGCGCGTAAGCTCCTCGTCCCTGTCTAACAGTTATATCAGGGCCTTTTTCACTTAGAACAAAATCCTCGTTCAGAAGGAATACTTAGGGGTCCATTTGTAGTCGCAGATTTGGCGCTAGTGAGCCGATGAAAAAGTATTTTCAAATGTTTTATATTGGTTACTAAGAAACGTCAGTGTTATTTTTGTATAAGTTTACAAAATGGCGATTCTTCTTCGTTTGTGTTTGTATATTTGTTAATAAAGATTTCATCAGGAATTGCTCTCAAATGCATAGCCCTTTGACAATATGAATAGAACAGCTTCAAACTCATATGGAGGACATAATTACTACAATACTACGTAGTGCATTGACTCATAGCAATGTAAATGTACTTATTATTAAAATTTCTGATAATTTGATGCGCATATGTCTAATGAAAATTTTTGAACGCAAAATGAAGGAAATGAAATATTTAGAAAAAACTTTATTTTTAATTCCAAAAAATTTCAAACTTCTAAAAACATTTCAAAATTTTGAAAAAAAATCTAAATTATTAAAAAAATTCTAAACTTGTTGGTATTGGTACAATTAATTACATGAACTTCCCGATATGTGTAAATAATCGACTTAATCAATGGAAATTAAATCAATTTGTGAGTGATTGAAAGTATTCCGAGTAGATTAATTAACACGTTAATTCGGAGTATTTTCTAAAAGCAAATGTTCAAAATTCAATAATTTTTATAATTAAACCAGTTTCCGTAGGACTATAATGGTTTAGTATGTTCATTAAGACCAAGTACTCTATCGTTATACCAAGTAATTCGTCTAATTTTAAGTTTAGCAAACGTCTAAAAAACTTTCAAATTCTGATGAATTTTCAAAATTAAACTACTTGTCGTAAGGCCGTAATATTTCAGTAAGTTCTATGAGACCATGATATATTATATCGGAAAAAAAAATCCATAAAAATCGGCTTAAATTTTTTTTTCGACAATTAATTACAAGAAAACGGCTCGGTAGATTTTCATCTAAAACTAATCAATATCATCCCCAACTAATATATTTCGAACAGTTTTTGATTTTTTTAAAATCGATTCGGTAATATGAGCCTAAATGTGGACGAAAAGTTTAACACTTTTTTTCAAATTACAAAGAAACGGCTCTGGAGATCGTCGCACAAAATTGACAAACGATAGTCCTCATCGAGATACATGAAATAGTATAGTATAGTATAGTCGATGAAAGGTCCAATTTTGACAAATGCCAAAAAAACGATACTAATTTTTGCAAACTTTGACGAATATTTAAAGATAAACGACTTGTCGTATGGCCGTAATATTTTAGTATAATTTAGAAGACTATGAAATCTACCGACAAAAAATAATAAAAATCGAAAATTTTTTTTTATAACACCTTATTACAAGAAAACGGCCCGGCCGATCTCTACCATAAACTAATCAGCACGATTCCCAACCAATATCTATCCAACGGATTTTGAATTTTCAAAATCGATTCAGAATAGCGGGCTGAAACGTGGATGATTTTTTTTTTACTTTTCTGCTATTTATAAAGAAACGGCTTGGCCGATCGTCGCACAAAACAGAGAAACAATAGTACTCATCGAGATACATCGAATGGTTTTTGAATTTTTGAAATCGGTCCAACCGTTTCTGAGAAAATGTCGATTTACGGCAAAAATCTATACATATTTTTTCCAAACATGTTTCCAAACTTGGTCTCATTTGATTCAGAATGGCTTGAAACGTCGAGAAAACATAAAATTAGCGAATCGGATTTTTTGATGAACACATAAACTTCTCCTTCGGTAAGTTAATTATCAAAAAAAATCAAATTAAAAAAAAGGCTCTTATAAACGTATGCATAAGTTGTTTATAAAATACGCTCGTCGCCCAATTTAAAAAGAACATATAAGTTTAAAGTATGTATTTATAATAAGTAATCTACTTGAAAATCTTCAAAACAATTATTGATTATTTTTTCATTCCTCGAATGTTTAATTACGGTACGGGAAGTCCAGCAATTTGCCTTAAGACACGATGCCATGCGCCCCACTAGTTTTTAACTTCCCGTAGGGCAAGTTATAGTAATCGCAAAAAAATCGAAAATGAAAAGATATATAAAATCTTTACGTATCAGAGGTTTCTGAACATTTTGGCATACCTTAGAAAAAATGGATGTATGTGTGTGTGTGTGTGTGTGTGTGCGTGTGTGTATGTACGTGTGTGTATGTATGTGCGTAAACAAATTTTCGTCGACGATTTCGGGAACACGAATCAACCGATTTGAATAATTCAAAAAGCATTCATTCGTATTGATAAGGAGACGTGCTGATTAGTTTTTGGCAAAGGCAGGTCCAGCCGTTCCAAAGATACGGGGCAAAAAGTGCCGAAAACGGTAACTCAGTTTTTAAGAGAACGGAGCGTCCGATTTTAATAATTCAACTGCTGTAAGTGGAATTCTGTAAGGCAATTAAGGCATCGTGCCTTAAGGCAAATTGCTGGAACTTTACGTATCAAAAATTATTATTTTTTTAAAAGCGATTGACATTTTTAGAAAAAAATTACTTCGAAAAAATAAGATTTTTGAGAAACTATAAATTGGACAAAAAATTACTTTTTTTTGAAAAGAAAAATTTTTTTTTTAATTTTTTTTTGAAAAAATAATGTTTTCTTTATTTTGGCATATCTTGGAAGATCTGAACTTTTTTTCAAAGCAATCGTACTGCTTTAACTGCATAGAGACTAAATGTCAAAGCGCGTAAGCGCCGCGTCGCCGTCTAACAAATAAACATTGGTACGGAACCCATAGGAATGCAAACAAAATTTATACTTATTGTTAAAATCTCTATAAAATATCTGATAATTTGATGTGCATATGTCTAATGATCATTTTTGACCGCCAAATGGCATTTTTTTTTACTTTTTTCGTTAGATCTCCGAAACCGCTAGACCTGCTCTCATAAAAATTTGATCAGTTCTTCATCTTATCAATATAAATAAAATGTGTTTTGAATTATTAAAATCGAACGCTTCGTTCTCGTAAAATCTGAGTTACCGTTTTTGGCACTTTTTGCCCCGTATCTTCGGAACGGCTAGACCTGCATTCGCTAACTAATCAGCATGTCTCCTTATCAATACGAATCGAATGTTTTTTGAATTATTCAAATCGGTTGATCGTTGTTCCCGAAATCGTCGACGAAAATTTGTATCCGCACACACACACGCACACACACATACATCAATTTTTTCTAAGGTACGCCAAAATGTTCAGAAATCTATGAAACGTAAAGATATATAAAAATTTTCATTTTCGATTTTTTGCGATTACTATAACTTGCCCCACGGGAAGTTAATAAATTAAATATACTTCTTAGTTATTTTATTTAATTAAATATACTTGTTAGTTGTTTTAAATCATATATTTTCTATTGAAATATTTTCAGAAATAATTGTTCGCAAATTAATTTAGTTTAAACACAAAAACAGAGTATAATACGCAAAAAAATATCAAACATACCTAAGGTTCTGAAAATTTAGGATATTCGTAAAAGCCAATATGTGATTCGTTATATGGGCTAACTATTAATTGTTTGTTAGACTTATCAGACAGTAGTTCTTTAAGTTTTTTCTGGTTGGTCAGATCACGCTTTGACAATTTTATATAAGGTTCCATATTCAAATTGTCCGCTAATTCCTCATATGGGGGTATGTCAATTAAATCTGTATTATGAAGATTAGGTTCTTTGTTATCAGATAAAGACAGATGAGTATCATCAACTAATTTTTCGAAAGCTTCTGTGCTGAACTCATATCTATTGATCAGCGGTAACATCCCGAATGGTGCGAGAGGATATTTGTATTTTTGAGTGTTCATGAGATGTACAGATGGTTCAGGACACATAGTTGGCATTGGTTCAGTTTCCTGTAAAAAAGAAATTTATTGAATTACTTGCTTATGATCATATTTTAATATAAAACTAGTGGGGCGCATGGCATCGTGCCTTAATGCAAATTGCTGAGATTTTCCGTACCGTAACTAAACATTCGAGAAATGAAAAAATAATCAATTATTGTTTTGAAGATTTTCAAATAGATTATTTATTATAAATAGATATTGTAAATTTATAAATAGATATTGTAAATTTATAGATATTTTAAATTGGGCGATGAGCGTATTTTATAAACAACTCATGTGTACGTTTACCGAAGTACATTTTTTTAAATTAGATTTTTTTGATAATTTAGAAATTTTTTGATAATGTAGAATTTTTTTCGAAGTTTAAAATTCTTTAAAATTTAAAAAAAAAGTTTTTTTTAAAATATGTTGAGAATTTGGAAATTTTTGAAAATATTCTATTTTTTTTTTAATTTTCGAAATATTCTCAAATTTTTGTAAAATTTTTTTTTTTTAATTTTTCAAAATTTAGTTTTTCTTTGAAAATGATGAAATATTTCGAAAATTTGAATTTTTTGAAGCTTTGAATTTTTTTGAAAATTTTAATTTTTTTTTTTTAATTTTCGAAAATTACTAAATTTTCTGTAAATGCATTTTTTGCACACCATCTACTCAAGCAAAATATATTTTTAACTTCCCGTAGGGTAAGTTATAGTAATCGCAAAAAAATCGAAAATGAAAATTTTTATATATCTTTACGTTTCAGAGGTTTCTTAACATTTTGGCATACCTTAGAAAAAATGGATGTATGTGTGTGTGTGTGTGTGTGTGTGTGTGTGTGTATGTATGTATGTATGTATGTATGTATGTATGTATGTGTGTGTATGTATGTGCGGATACAAATTTTCGTCGACGATTTCGGGAACACGGATCAACCGATTTTAATAATTCAAAAAACATTCGATTCGTATTGATAAGGAGACGTGCTGATTAGTTTTTGGCGAAGGCAGGTCCAGCCATTCTAAAGATACGGGGCAAAAAGTGCCGAAAACGGTAACTCAGTTTTTAAGAGAACGGAGCGTCCGATTTTAATAATTCAAAAAACATTTGACTTGTATTGACAAGATGAAGAATTGATCAAATTTTCATAAAGGCAGGTCTAGCGGTTTCGGAGATCTAACGAAAAAAAGAAAAAAAAAATGCCATTTGGCGGTCAAAATGATCATTAGACATATGCACATCAAATTATCAGATATTTTATAGAGATTTTAACAATAAGTATAAATTTTGTTTGCATTCCTATGGGTTCCGTACCAATATTTATTCGTTAGACGGCGACGCGGCGCTTACGCGCTTTGACATTTTGTCTTTATGCAGTTAAAGCAGTACGATTGCTTTGAAAAAAGATCTTCCAAAATATGCCAAAATAAAGAAAACATTATTTTTTCCAAAAAAAATTTAAAAAAAAAAAAAAATTAGATTTTTTTTTGAAAAAAATTTTTTTTCAAAAAAAAGTAATTTTTTGTTTAATTTATAGTTTCTCAAAAATCTTATTTTTTTGAAGTAAATTTGTTTTAAAAATGTCAATCGTTTTTAAAAAAATAATAATTTTTGGTACGGGAAGTTCCAGCAATTTGCCTTAAGGCACGATGCCTTAATTGCCTTAAGACAGAATTCCACTTACAGCTAGTTAATTAATCTAATCGGTTAATACGTTCTCTCAGGAACTGCATAACCGTTTTTACACCCTTTACGCTCCGTATCTCCGAAACGGCAAAATTGCCTTTTGCAAAATGCCTCGCAATCGAGTACGAATTGAATTATTTTTTAATCACACAAATCGGTTATTCCATACTGTCGAAAATGTCGAAGACATTTGTTTGACGAAAATTTGTATCCGCACACACACACGCACACACACACTTACATCCATTTTTTCTAAAAATAAGATATGCCAAAATGTTCAAAAGGTTTTGATACGTAAAGATCTATAAAAATTTTCATTTTCGATTTTTTTGCGATTACTATAACTTGCCCTACAGGAAGTAATGACATTTGGCGGTCAAAAACACATTAGACGTATGTACATCGTATTATCAGATATCTTATAAAGATTATAATAATAAGTACAAATTTTGTGTACATTTATATGGGCTCCGTACCAATGTTTACACGTTAGAGACGATCACGATTTTGATATTTCGATTCCAAATTTTGCTATGCAACGCGATTGCTTGAAAAAAATATTCCAAACTTTCAAAATAAATCAAAATACAAAAAAGCAAAATGTAAAAAACTCAAATTTCTGTACTAAGTCAAATTTTCAAAAATCTGATTTTTTATAAGTTTTTTTTTAATAATTTAGTTTTTGGTACCTGAAGTTATAGCAATTTGCCTTAAGCCACTATGCCATGCACCACCAGTTTTGAGGGCGATTAAAATATATTTTCAAATTAATTGTAATAAAATATAACCAAACAGTTCTGAATCATATAAAATAATAATCAGTATCTTGGGTCGTTTGATATCATGTTAATTTTACTAATCTAAACGGAGAGCTGATTGTAAATTCATTCCCTTAATATAACAACTCAATAATAGTACCTACCAATATCGTGTCTAAAAATCAGACCACTACCATAAATATTGGATCATTGCATTTTTTGGGTGTTTAATAATTGTTTCGAAAAGAATTTATATTGAAAAATTGAAACTAATATTTACGTTTGGCGTAGCCTTAGCACGCAGACTCTGATCGTCATTGTAGGTCATTGTAGGCCTGATTCGAGTTGGCACATCACTAGTATTGGTATACCTTCTATATGCTAGCTGTAAGTGGAATTCTGTCTTAAGGCAATTATGGCATCGTGCCTTAAAGCAAATTGCTGGAACTTCCCGTACCGCAATTCAAAATTCGAGTAATTAAAAATAACCAATAATAATCAAGAAGAGTTGATCAATGATTTGAAACTTTTAATAAAATTTCGAACCATATTAAATCGTTCTATCTTAAATCATTTATTTTGAAATATTTTAGAAATTCTGAACTTTTTAACTTCCCGTAGGGCAAGTTATAGTAATCGCAAAAAAATCGAAAATGAAAATTTTTATATATCTTTACGTTTCAAAGGTTTCTGAACATTTTGGCATACCTTAGAAAAAATGGATGTATGTGTGTGTGTGTGTTTCATTCCATTTTTTCCGCAGACCACACACAGACAACAAAATAGAACTTAGAATTTAGAAAACATTGACACCGAAGTAGATTCATATTCTGGCGAACCATATATGGATTTACGAACTGCCGAAAAACAATAATAAAATTTCACGGTTTTCAAAATAATTCACTTTCATATATAGGGGAGACTGGGTACGGTTGTGCTAAGGTCCGGTAGTGACAGTCGTCAAAAAAGCTAAACTATACTGATTTTGAGATAGTGTCCAAGAGTAAAAGATGTAGTATATTTGTTTGAACAAGCTCCCATTGCTTTTAAAGAGTCAAAATTCCTTTTTGCTCACATAATTTAGCTCAGTCATAATGATGATTTGTTTTCAAGAGTGTGCGTTGGGTACGGTTGTGATAAATTTTCGGGTATACTTCTTGTCCTTTTCGGATGAAGATTAAACAGATAAATAAAATCAAATTATCAAATATTTTATAGAAATTTTAACAATAAGTATATATTTTGTTAACATTCCTATGGGTTCCGTACCAATGCTTATGCGTTAGACAGCGACGCGGCGCTTACGCGCTTTATATTTTGTCCCTATGCAGTTAAATCAGTACGATTGCTTTGAAAAAGAAGTTCAGATCTTCCACAATATGTCAAAATAAAGAAAAAAAAATTTTTTTTCAAAAAAAAAATTTAAAAATTTTTTTTTTTTTAAAAAAATTTTTTTTTCAAAAAAAAGTAATTTTTTGTCCATACATATACTTTCTCAAAAATCTTATTTTTTAATCGTTTTTAAGAAATTAATAATTTTTGGTACGGGAAGTTCCAGCAATTTGCCTTAAGGCACGATGCCTTAATTGCCTCAAGACAGAATTCCACTTACAGCTAGTTTTCAAAGCAATCGTACTGCTTTAACTGCATAAAGACGAAATATCGAAGCGCGTAAGCGCTGCGTCGCCGTCTAACGCGTAAACATTGGTACGGAACCTATAGGAATGTAAACAAAATTTATACTTATTGTTAAAATCTCTATAAAATATCTGATAATTTGATGTGCATATGTCTAATGTTCATTTTTGACCGCAAAATGGCTCATTTTTTTACTTTTTCCTCCATATCTCCAAAGTCGTTGGACCTGCCTTTCCAAAAATTTGAACAGTTTTTCATTTAGTCAATGCAAATAAAATGTTTTGTATTATTCAAATCGGACGCTCTGTTCTCTTAAAAACTGAGTTACCGTTTTCGGCACTTTTTGCCCCGTATTTTCGGAACGGCTAGACCTGCCTAGAATGTTTTTTGAATTATTCAAATCGGTTGATCCGTGTTCCCGAAATCGTCAACGAAAATTTGTATCCGCACATACATACACACACACACACACATATATCCATTTTTTCTAAGGTATGCCAAAATGTTCAGAAACCTCTGAAACGTAAAGATATATAAAAATTTTCATTCTCGATTTTTTTGCGATTACTATAACTTGCCCTACGGGAAGTTAAATATATAAAAATAAGTCGGGTTTTCCTTCCTGACGAAATAACTCCAGAACGCACGAACCGATTTCGACAATTTTGCATTCGTTGGAAAGATCTCGGGCTCCGCAAGGTTTATAGCTGAGAAAATTAGTTGTGCATGGCATCGTGCCTTAATGCAAGCTGCTGGTACTTCACGCACCGTAATTGAAAATTCGAGTAATGACATTAGTGAAAATTATCAGAATTATGCTTGGTTAAGTCAACGAGCAATTATTGACGCAAAGAATAATGATGTACACGCACTGAATTTCACCATTCAATCAAAAATTGCTGGCGATTTGGTGACATACCAATGCTTCCGACTGGTCTTCCGTTTGACTTCAAACGATTGCAATTTCCAGTTCGCCTTGCGTTTGCAATAACAAGTCGCAAGGCCAATCGCTTAGTGTTAGCGGGATAAATTTCAAATAGATTATTTAGAAAATCATTGTTTTTCACATGGGCAGTTATACGTTGCATGTTCACGAGTTGGAAAACCATCCGCTTTGTTTGTGTTAACGTCAGACCAAAAAACAAAAAATGTGGTTTACCAAAGAGCACTTCAATGAAAGGGATAATTTGCGGATTCACTTTTATTTACTTAGAGAAGTTCAACTAAAAACACATCATTTTTGTAATCGAAATAAATTCATTACTGTTGTATAATAAAATAAAATTTTTCCTTTTCAAATATAAAACAAACAAAAAATTTCTTCATTTTTCTCACGAAACCATCTGGTGGCGAAACGGAGTTCGTCGGGTTTGCTAGTATATAAATATATATATATATATATATATATATATATAGATATATATATCTCGTATATATATATATATATATATATATATATATATATATCAAAGTATATTTTTCAAAGGAATTATTTATTATAAATTATTTTGTTTTATAACAAAAGAAATGCATAAAAAATATTTACCACCAAACTAGGTTTAACACCCAAAGCTAGTTCGCTCAAAGCATGTTCCTTTGCTGCTGAAAAAGCTGACTCTACAATTCCCTGAGCAGTTTTTAGGCCAGTAAAGTTTTGTGGTGCCGATTTGTTCGTACCAAAAATTTTTATTGTTGGAAATCCTCGCACATCATATTGGTTACTTAGGGATTTATACTCTTTAGCATTTACTGCTCCAACTTCCACCACTCCTTTAAGGGCTGTAGCTGCTTTTGAATACTCGGGTTCCAGATTTATGCAATGTATACACGATGGTGCGAAAAACTGCACGATCCAAACTTTATTACTATTCAGAACTAATCTATCAAAGTTATCAGCTGTTAGGTCCACTACATCACTATTGGTAGGATAAAGAGCCGTGGAAGCCCATATCATCAAAAAAATATCTAGAAAATAAATTATTATGAGTTAGAAATTAAAAATTATATTTATTATTATATATCGTTATTATTATATATCTATAGAATACATAATATAGATTATACCACTAACACTTACATAGTAAACGAATCATGTCTACGTTGTTAAATTTGAATTATTCAAATTTATGATTTTTACGACAAAACTGTTATGTTTTGCTTTTGTTTTAGTAAGCTTAACTATATTGTTTGACATAAGACCAAATAAATTATTCATTTGTTCGACTCGTCCCTATGAGTGATAAATTGTAAACACTCTATAAATTTTCAAATTTCGTGGACTTTTGTGATTGGTGAACTTTTTATATTTACATTTTTCAAATACTGACTGACACAAACGTTTTTACTTCCAAAAAAAAAAAAAAATTACACACTATGCATTCGATTTAACGTTAATTCAACCAACTTTGTATCGAACCGTATAGAGTTGAAGAAAGGTAAAGTTATCTTGTCAAAATGACAGCATAGCAACGTTAAAACAAAAAATTAAAACACATCAACACTGCGAGTACACAGCTTGACGTAAAAGATAAATAAAGGCAGATTGTGAAATTGTAATTATGTTGTGATTCCGTAATTAGTGTAATCCAACAACTGTTGAAGGCCATGAATGCATCGAGTTTATATGTGTCGACTTGTCGGCTTTTTATTCAACCGGATTTAGACGATCAATCTTCTTGGTGCGATTTATATCGCTCGGTTCTATATTTGAGACAGTCTTTAATCATAAACATGCATTGTTTGCGAAAATATTTAATATAAATTCAAAGCTAGTGGTGCATGACATCATGCCTTAAGGCAAATTACTGGATCTTTGCCTACCAAACAAAGAAATTATTCAAGATAGGTGCAACAGGTTCCAAAAAAGTGCTGTAGCTGTATTTGTCGCACACGTGAAACAACCATATAGCTCGACCCTCCGAAATCGCAACTGTTACATCACTAGAAGATGCTTTACGATTAATAGAGAAACATTAGCCATATTAGAAACGATGTAGAGAATTTTTGGTACCACAGTAACAAATCACCAAGTTATTAAAATATGAGAGACGGTTTTGCATTTCCAAGAAATGTCAATTCAACAAATTCAAATTATGCGAAACTAATTTCAATAATCCACAGATGTTAGATGTTAAATATTTTTCACTATCCAAGTCTAAAACCAATACGACATAACCAGCAAAATTTTTAATTTTTAAATCATACAAATAATATAAAAAATATACCCAATCAAACACCAATGATTGAGGTATTGGTATTAACCATTTTTTCCGCAGACCACACACAGACAACAAAATAGAACTTAGAATTTAGAAAACATTGACACCGAAGTAGATTCATATTCTGGCGAACCATATATGGATTTACGAACTGCCGAAAAACAATAATAAAATTTCACGGTTTTCAAAATAATTCACTTTCATATATAGGGGAGACTGGGTACGGTTGTGCTAAGGTCCGGTAGTGACAGTCGTCAAAAAAGCTAAACTATACTGATTTTGAGATAGTGTCCAAGAGTAAAAGATGTAGTATATTTGTTTGAACAAGCTCCCATTGCTTTTAAAGAGTCAAAATTCCTTTTTGCTCACATAATTTAGCTCAGTCATAATGATGATTTGTTTTCAAGAGTGTGCGTTGGGTACGGTTGTGATAAATTTTCGGGTATACTTCTTGTCCTTTTCGGATGAAGATTAAACAGATAAATAAAATCTAATTTAACTAAGACAAAACAAAAAAGAGACAGAGAAAAATATTAGAAAAGGAAAAAAAGGTTTCACAAAAAAATATTGTTAACTTTGTTTAAAAAATTATATTTTGTTATATATTGTTATAATCTATTCATAAACATCGCTTGAATATTTATTTTGTGCTGTGTTACATAATATTGTTAACGATAATGAATGCCGTTATAAACCATTTTGATGTTTATAGCTATTGTTTTTTAATCTATTTTTATGTCTGTCCCTCAGATGTGGACAGTTGTGAAACTCTCCCTTTTCTGGCATGATTTGATTTTATGACAAATCCATCGTATTTAAGAACAGTATTTCAGTACGTTAACGTAGACAAATGTTCGATTTACCATTTAATTTATTTTTGTCCCAGCTAACTGGTGGCACAACCGTACCCAGTCCCTACCACTTACTGGTTATTCTATATACGTTTGAAAAACATTATTTTTTTAATAAATATCGCTATAAATTAATATTTTAGCAAAGAACTCAATATTTAAGTGCTTTTTTGTAAGCCATAAAATATTATATCATTATCTATCAATATATGTACATATCTTTTCTGAAGTGCAGAAATATTGAGATATTAAATATATTAAATTTTTTTAGATAAATTTGAGAAAATGAGTAATTATATATATATATATATATATATATATATATATATATATACATGCATATATACATATACACACACAAGATATACAGATCCAACAATATATACCTATATATGTACACATATACATGTACGACTATATGTATATGCGTACATGTATATGTGTACATATATAGGTATATATTGTTGGATCTGTATATCTTGTGTGTGTATATGTATATATGCATGTATATATATATATATATATATATATATATATATAATATGTATGTGTGTGTATATGTGTATGTATATATATGTATATATGCGTAGGTTTATATGAGTGTACTTAGATATTTTTGCCTATATTTTTTAATTATTTATTTAATTCTAGTCTCTACTACCTTTCCTATCTTTTATATTTGGTTTGTTGTTAAGTGTTGCTGTTTGTTAATTTTCCTCTTATTGTATAGTTACTTTACCAATCCACATATATTATAATTACCTAGATATACTAATTTTCATACTGTTTTTAGATCCACTGATGATGACATTAAATTGAATGTCGAAACGTTTGGAAATAAAGATTATTTTATAAATCTTTGGCTTTTCTTTGTTTGATGTATCGCCCTCAAGAACTCACTCATATATATATATATATATATATATATATATATATATACATATATTAGGGTGGTCCTTATAATGGTCATTTCCGAATTTCCTTGCTCCCAGGGGCTCAAAGAGTTCCAAATAGATAAAAAACAAATCTCTGAAAGTTTTAGCTCTTAATATTAACGTTTAGATAGAGCGCAATTCAATCAAAGTTTTGTATGTAAATAGCTTGGAAAAATTTTCAAAAATTTTAAAAAGCGCTGATATATATATATATATATATATATATATATATATATACGAGCATACCCAGCCTTGCGTTGCAACGGCCTTTATTAAAATCCACCTGATTGAAGTTTGTAATAAAAAATTCATATCAATTGCAAATTAAATAAAATCCGGATCGAAATTGGAATATGATGGATCAATAATTAAAATGAAATAATTGAGGATTTGAATAAATAAGTACATTACAAAATTTATAATAAATAACCAAGTGATGTTTTGGTATTAAGTCCTATTTACCTTGCTAACATTTTAACATGTTCTATTATGCTGTATTTAGAAATGGTTTCATTGGTCACAAACTATTTGGAACTTGCTATAAGCCCTTAATATTTTCTTTGAAATTTTTTCATAAATTTATAATTAGACACTCACCGATTTTAATGATTTTTTTTTAAATTTGTGATCACTTACGAATCACATATAATATAAATTTACAACTATAAATTGATATTCATACTATCCCTGAAACTAACATGGATAGAGTTCTGAAGAATCCGAGTCCAAATCTATTAAATATTAGATTTTTGGCACTTTTATTAATTTTTATCAATTTTTGTACTATAAAATAATGAATAATTATTTATCAAAATTGTAATATTTATAATATAATTTTAGATGTTTACTATCTATTTTGCCTTCGCAATTATTTTTTTTTATATTTTTTTATTTGAAATCAAGTGAAACATAAATATATTTATTTGATATTTTTCCATAAATATCCGATTTATGACATTGTTTTCAATTCTTTTTAATTTATTTTGAATTAGCAAATGTCAAAACATATGATTAAAATATGCATTAAAATCATATTGTCTATAAATAATATGTCATTTTATAAATAGTATTTATTACTATGGTGCTTGATATGGGTATGAATTTGTAATAAAATATATTCTTTCTATAATTGTTAAATTCATAAGTTTGGCTAAATCAGCACAGGAATATTGTAGTAATAAATAATTTTTCACATGAAGATCTAATTTTTGACATTTGCATTTTATTTTAAATTAATTATAACTGTCAAAATATTTTCTTTTTGGACGAAATTTAATATAATATGATATAATATATACTTTGTCTAGTTTGATTTTGTCAGATTCCAATGATACCCTCAGATTGTACTATTCCATTTTAAGAGGTTACAATTTCCTGTAAGATTAGCATTTGCGATGACAATCAAAACTAGCTGTAAGTGGAATTCTGTCTTAAGGCAATTAAGGCATCGTGCCTTAAGGCAATTTGCTGGAACATCCTGTACCAAAAATTATTATTTTTAAACGATTAACATTTTTGAAAAAAATTTACTTCGGAAAAATAAGATTTTTGACAAACAATTAGACAAAAAATTACTTTTTTTTGAAAAAAAAAATTTCAATTTTTTTTTTTAATTTTTTTTTTTTTTTTTTGAAAACAAATGTGTTCTTTATTTTGACATATTTTGAAAGATCTAAACTTTTTTTCAAAGCAATCGTACTGCTTTAACTGCATAAAGACGAAATATCAAACCGCGTAAGCGCCGCGTCGACGTCTAACGCGTAAACATTGGTACGGAACCCATAGGAATGTAAACCAAAATTATACTTATTGTTAAAATCTCTGTAAAATATCTGATAATTTGATGTGCATATGTCTAATGATAATTTTTGACCGCCAAATGGCATTTTTTTTTACTTTTTTCATTAGATCTCCGAAACCGCTAGACCTGCCTTTATGAAAATTTGATCGGTTCTTCACCTTGTCAATACAAGTAAAATGTTTTTTGAATTATTAAAATCGGATTTCGATTTTTTGCAATTACTATAACTTCCCGTTATAGTAATCGCAAAAAATCGAAAATCAAAATTTTTATATATCTTTACGTTCCAAAGGATACTGAATATTTTGGCATACCTTAGAAAAAATGGATGAATGTGTGGGTGTGTGTGTGCGTGGGTGTGTGTGTGCGTGTATGTATGTGTGATTAGTTTTTGGCAAAGGCAGGTCTAATGGTTTCGGAGATCTAATAAAAAAAGTAAAAAAATGCCATTTGGCGGTCAAAAATGATCATTAGACATATGCACATCAAATTATCAAATATTTTATAGAGATTTTAATAATAAGTATAAATTTTGTTTACATTCCAATGAGTTCCGTACCAATGTTTATCCGTTAGACGGCGACGCGGCGCTTACGCGCTTTGACATTTTGTCTCTATGCAGTTAATGCAGTACGATTGCTTTGAAAAAAGTTCAGAATTTCCAAAATATGTCAAAATGAAGAAAACATTTTTTTTTCAAAAAAAAATTTTTTTTCAAAAAAAGTAATTTTTTTACAAATTTATAGTTTCTCAAAAATCTAATATTTTTGAAGTAAATTTTTTTTTCAAAAATGTTGATCGTTCTTAAAAAAATAATAATTTTTGGTACGGGAAGTTCCAGCAATTTGCCTTAAGGCACGATGCCATGCGCCCCACTAGTTCAGTTTAGCTTTGGCATCCGGAAAATGAGTATTTTGCCACATTCTACACAGTTTCCTCTTACAAGCTATGAGTCTTTTAGCTTCAAGCGAACAGAAAAATCGCTCAACAATAGCATTTGTGTAAGTAGAATCACGAGCCTATTGCATCATCAATGTGATCTGCACTTTTTAATTCTATTTTGCAGCATAAATTATCATCAATATATTTAGAAAATAATTCCCAATTAGTTTTTTATTCGTTAATGATGGACTCTTAGAATGCAATTTGAACCTTGTCATAAATGTAACAATGATTAATAGTTATGGCCCAAAAATAAGTCAATGGTTGATTCAACTTTTAATTGTTTATCTAATATATCCTTAAATATGCAGAAGTCTAGAAGGTCTGGAATTTTACAAGTGTCTCATTTTAATTGAAAAAGAAACAGTGAAGTCGTATATTCAAATAATCATTATCACTATCCATAAAAAATTATATGTTCAGTAATTAAATCTTGATCAAGAAAATAATTTGTCAATTTTGAACATACATCACTATACATTTATGTAACCGCGATTTATAAATAAGAAAGAATATAGTTGTAATTGTAAATCATATTTTTAAAAAAAAAAACTGATAAATAGTTATAACTTGAACTTTCTTAAAGTAAATGTATATAGAAAATATAATTATAGTATATAATATATATAAAAAATTCAGAATTGAACAAATCATGCTGTTCAAAATTACAAAGCGGAATTTTCTAAATCCTGGAAATCTGATAAAACCTCCCAAAAAACTCTTTCAAGAAAAATCTTCTGAAGTAATGAAAATTAACAATAACTTTAGTAAAGTCGAGACAGTTTAATGGTATCGAATTAAAAATTAGTACAAATGAACAAAAAAAATATATGTAACTAGTGGGGTGCATAGCACTTTATGAAAAAAATGTTTTTTTTGTTCAGATCGGTCAATACAAGTAAAATGTTTTTTGAACTATTAAAATCGGACACTCTGTTTTCTTAAAAACGGAGTTACCGTTTGTGGCACTTTTGCCCCGTATCTTCGAAACGGCTTGACCTGCCTATGCGAAAAACTAATCAACATGTCTCCTTATCAACAGCAATCGAATGTTTTTCGAAAAATTGCAATCGGTTGAACCGTGTTCCCGAAATCGTCGACGAAAATTTGTATCCGCACACACACACATCAATTTTTTGTAAGGTATGCCAAAATGTTCAGAAACCTCTAAAACGTAAAGATATATAAAAAATTTCATTTTCGATTTGTTTGCGATTACTATAACTTGCCCTGCAGGAAGTTAATAGTGTAACTAAAGTCTAATATGAAATGATCGGTTTGTCATTGTAATTAGCTTTTATAAATGAACCTTCATTAGAGAAATAAAGCAATTGCTGATTAATAAATTCCATAATATTCGTTCACACAGTGGATTATGTTAAACAACGCCTAAACAAATATTGTTTTCGCAACTTCACTCATCATGTAATAGTGTTTGAAATAATTCATGTAGTTGAAATTAACATACATTCATTGACTGCTTGTATTTTTTTTTACGTTTTTGCTGGCGATATAATCTCATTCTTTTAACAGCTGTAATATCTGTCTTGCCTAAAAAATATTTTCCATTTTAATAACTTCAAAGATTTATAGAAACTACAAATAATATAGAAATAATTTCTAATCATCAATTTTATTACATAATATTTTCAAGGACTTTTGTACGGATTTACACCCTAGTCGCGCCTAAAAAAGTTTTACTTCAAAAAATTTAATCTTTTTAAAAAAAAAAAAATTTTGGTACGGAAAGTTCCAGCAATTTGTCTTAAGGCATGTTGCATGCACCACTAGTTTGATCCAGGTTTGATGCGTTTCAGAAAACCTTTCTCAATTTTTTCATGTTTAATATATTTTACAATGCAGTATTTTAAAGGATAAATTAATATATTTTTTCGACAACAAATTCTTTCATTTCAGACACTATCATATTCTATTTCTATTTACGTGGTCCTCGATATTTTCACAGTCCACTAGATAAGTGAAGTATCACACGACATTATACGGTATAATGTTTACGAAAATACATGATATATGCATATATGTATATGGAGCAGCAATGCATTAAATATTCGGATTGGAAATTTAATAGGGGATATCCGCTTCCCCTTGTTAATTTACCGCACCACAATAATACAATTTTTCTGTTTGCCAGCAACAATCATAATGTTTTCCTCACGTACGTTGTTTTTATCGCATATGGTAATGCAATAACCAAATTTTTGGGCCATTTGCTATCACAATACAAGAATATGAATTTATTTTTATGTTTCGATGCCTGGCTGAACATTTCGATTACATTTGTCTACTGAGAAATAAATGAAGTGTTGATGCGTTAGAGAAATTGGAATAACATCAATCATAGGTCCATGCAATTTTTTTCACTCTTCAGCATTCCTATTCAAACTTGGTGTAAATGGCCTTTTGTTTTAGAGCAAATTGCTTGAACTTCCCGATACGTGTACATAACGGAGTTAATCAATAAGAAATTAGATTTAGCTATTTAGATAAAATTTTCAACTTTAATTTTATATCAATTTTTAACTTTTAACAATTATTCAACTTTCAACCTTATTTCAATAAAAATTAGAATTAAATTATTTAAATAAATTTTTCAACTGCTTATTTCACAAAAAAATCGCGTGTTTGTGAGCCTATTGAAATATTATAAATTCCTAATAATTGAAAATAATTTAAGAGAAAAACAAAAAGCCTTTTTTATACTAATTGTAAGAAACTTATTGTAAAAACAAATTTAGGGTAGCAGTGAAGAACATGATCTTGTTTAGAAGATAACAAACAAAACTAATATAGTGAAAATTATAAGTCAATTAGTCTTAATATAATATAATGTAATAAAAAATATAAACAAATATATTATATATAAAAATGTTTTAAGAAGTATCAGATGAAACGTGGACCATTATTCCGAATTTTTATGATTTACGTTTTGTAGGACTATAATATTCTAAGATTCTCGTTTAGAAAACCATAAAACTTGTCATATTAGGTACTTTGGAAAACGCGAAAAAAATTAAACATTTAATTAAGAAGAAATATCCTGGCCGTTCTTACAAAAACCTAATCAACTGATCTATTTCGATCAATTTTTAAATTGGATTAGGATTGTTGTGAAAATGTCAACAAAAAATTTTGCATTTTCAGCTAAATCTGATCTTTCGCAAAACTAATCAACGCGAGTCCTTAACAATTTTTATCGAATGAGTTTTATATTTTTGAAATCAGTTCAAAACGTCGACAAAAAGTTTAAGATATATAAAGTATAAAATCGGTTGAGAGTTTTAACAAGAAATAAAAAAATAGCTCATGTACACACGCACTCTTTTTTCATATTAGTATCAGACAATTCGGATTGACTTGCAACGTCGACAAACATGAGCAAGCCCGATTTCCTGCCAAATGTTCTTTCGGCGATTTTTGTAATAAAATTGTCAATTATAATATAGGGGACTGATTCTATCTCATAATAAGCAAATGATATGGCAAGGCCATGTTACGCTCCAACTTCCATGCATTATGCAACTGAATCATACTGAATACTGTCAAAATATAATGTATTCGCAGTGCATTCGGTCGTTTTACACAAAAAACTGCAACGTCACTCGTATGTTATGAACCTGAGGCAGAAAACCCCTGTTATCTAACATCGTTTCTTTGACATTTGTGCGGTTTCTGACAACCTGAGAAAATCGACTGAGTGCACACAAACCAAGTGCCTTTTGTCAATATTTAGAACGAATTTGTATGGAAAGTTTTTCATAACATAGCCTTGCCATAACATTGCTCTGTTATGCGGCAGAATTGTTCCCATAATGTAAGATAGTAGTATGCCAGTACGAGGTATTAATCTATAGTATATAACATTTAATATGATAAAGTATATATCAATACAAAATTCTAATCTCAAACTTCTTTTTTATTAAAATCTGAATCGAAAATTTCATCGTCATTTTTGATTCACGCATTCACGCCAAGTTAAGCTTTTGATATTGTATAGAAATCGCAGCCCCTCTTAATTTTGATACATTTTAGCGATATCGACGGACATGGCACGCATCCATACAATAATTTACAACAGCGTAACATAACAAAGGATGTCCGAACAAAGTTGACCAGGGTTCCGTGTTCTAATTAAAAATATTCTCTTTTCTCCGAAGCTGAATTCAAAGCTTTTATGTAACTTCTAAGTCCTCTTTGGGCATTTGTGAGCACGTTTGACGCTTATTTCACTTCTACGACTTCAACGTGTCAGGCATCTAATGACAGACAACAAGAGGCTGTGCTAATCATGACGCATCTTGCGTCGGAATAAACACGGAAATATGTCATTTAATATAAGTTGTAATCTATTGATGATTTGAATTGAATGAAGTTAATTTTACGCCTACATGTGCAAAGGGTCAAATTATTTAAACAGAATTTTTAAAATATTCCTTAAGACCAGTCTATCATAAAAAGCTTAATCAAAACCGCTCAAAAAATCAACAATTTATTACGAAAAATTAATCAACACGATTCTCAATCAATATTATTTCAATTTGAACAGTTTTTGAATTTTTAAAATCGAATCAGGATGAACATAGAATTAGCAAGCCGGAACTCCTTAAATACAAACACCATTCATAAACCCTTTACTTGTTATGCATCTCTATAGAAAAAAAAACTTTACAACAATAATATTTAACTAGTGGTGCATGGCATCGTGCCTCAAGGCAAATTGCTGGAACTTCCCGTACCGTAACGAAATGTTCGAGAAATATTGAATGTTTTCAGATAGATTATTATAAATATTGTAACATTGTCTAAAATTTTATAAGAATTATATAAACTGAATTGCAAAGTTGAAATTATTTGTTTAAAGTATATTAGAACTATGGTCAAAATTAAAAATAAAATCTGATTTATTTTCGATATACAGAAAAAAAAACTAGTGGAGCGCATGGCATCGTGCCTTGAGGCAAATTGCTGGAACTTTCCGTACCAAAAATTATTGTTTTTAAAAAAGATTAACAATTTTGAAAAAAAATTACTCTGAAAAAATTAGATTTTTGAGAAACTATAAGTTTTTGACAAAAATTTACTGTTTTATTTTTAAAAAAAGACAAAATTTTGAACTTTTTTTTCGTATAAATATTGGTATGGAACTCATCGGAATGTAAACAAAATTTATACTTATTGTTAAAATCTCTATAAAATATCTAATAATTTGATGTGCATATGTCTAATTATCATTTTTGACCGCCAAATGGCATTTTTTTTACTTTTTTCATTAGATTTTCGAAACCGCTAGACCTGCCTTTATAAACATTTGACCAATTCTTAATCCTGTCAATACAAGTAAAATGTTTTTTGAATTATTAAAATCGGACGCTCCGTTCTCTTAAAAACTGAGTTACCATTTTTGGCAATTTTTGCCCCGTATCTTCGGAACGGCTAGGCCTACCTTCGCCAAAAACTAATCAGCACGACTCCTTATCAGTACGAATCGAATGTTTTTTGAATTATTTAAATCGGTTGATCGGTGTTCCCGAAATCGTCGACGAAAATTTGTATCCGCACACACACACACATACATCCATTTTTTCAGAAACCTTTCAAACGTAAAGATATACAAAAATTTTTGTTTTCGATTTTTTTACTATTACTACAACTTGCCCTACGGGAAGTTAATAAAACTTCAAATTATTTTTATTTCTAAAATTCTTCGCAGTTCTTGTAATTGTAATGTAAATACATATTTATTAAGGTATTTAAGCAATATAATTCGAATTTGAGTCTTGTTGTTAGTAATCGCTGACAATTTGATCATTGTGTTCGAAATTGACTTAAATGAAATATTTATCTCAAACTCCTATATATTAGATCTTTATACCAGTAGTGATATCAATTCTCACTTAAAAATTTAAATAACCAATTCCTTCTCCGGAATTGCTACATCGAATCAAAAAATTATCAATAATATGAATAAATTGTATTGAAAATATATTCAGCAATCATAACTTCCGAATACGATGAGCTATTGCAGACATATTAAACAAATTGACTTTTGATAGACGGCAACCCAAATGGTTGTCCTATCACTATGTGACAAATTTTCAGTATTACAATTTCTGTCTAGGTCTAGCCGTTCCAAAGATACGAGGCAAAAAGTGCCAAAAACGGTAACTGAGTTTGACAAGATGAACTGTTCAAATTTTTGGGAAGATAGATCCAGTGGTATAGACTCTCAATGAAAATAAGTTAAAAAATCTTTATTAGACATATGTACATCAAATTATCAGATATTTTATAGAGATTTTAATAATGTGTACACATTTTGTGTAATTTTTTTTGGATTCCGTACCTAGATTTTTAATTACAGTACGGAAAGTTCCAGCAATTTGCCAAGCATCCCACTAGTTTATATTATTCTTTACTGCAAGTATAAAGTACCTATATGCGAAAGATATCCAAGGTTTTTAATGTAATCCTTTGAACATTGTCGATTCAACCGTGTTTGGGAAAACCGCTAAGCAAGTGATCCCACACTTCAAACCGCAATCGATCCGGACCAGGGATGCATCGAGTCGACGAGCGACGAGCGACGAGCATATATATCTGTGTACTGTGTTATAATAAATAAAACAATTATTCTAGATATTATAAACTATGATTATAATGAATTGCGCTTGTCAATTGAAGCAGAATTACCGAATACAGGTGGCATATAACGCTTTTTGTCTACCATTTTGCTAATCAATCATTTTTTTCAAATAGTTATACCAAATACATAAACCAATCATAGCACATATATTGACGATACATATTTTCAAACAATTCGCAATTTTATCTGATATTTTACCATAGAATATGCTATCAGCCTAATAAAATTATGAGACTACTTTAGTCCATTATCTCTTACACCGGGAATGAAACGAATTCGAATGACTAAATGTAAAAATAACTAAAAAGTGTTTATGAATTCTTTTTACAATATATTTTCTATCTATCCCCACTAATATTTTTTTTCATATAATTTTGGCATTGGAATATCATTTTTGTAAAAATTTCATTGGTAAGTGCAGTTATGTAAAAATCCAATAAGATGCAATTGATTATACGAGAATATTACTATCTTTAAAAAATGTATGCATACATTATTTTGAATACAAAGTGTATAATTTTGATATACCAAAGCAAAAATTATATTATTTCTGAGTATCGCCAAAGCGTTCACGCCAGTGAACTATATCAAAAGATTTAAAAAAAAGTCCTACAGACCTCTGTTTAATAAATAAACTACGCCAACCTCGTGCTTATTACTTTATTTAAGGGGGGAACTGAGATTTCCTCCTAGCATACAATAATTTATTTGCAGTCGATTATTTTGTTATAACAGCCAACAGATTTACCTAATGTCCAATGGACAGCTATGAATAGATGAGATGAAATAAAAATTATTTATGAGTAGGAGAGTCTGGGTACGGTTGTGCCAGGGTACGGTAGTGACAGCCGTCATTACAGCTAAACTATACTAATTTTGAGATAAAGAAAGATAAAGTATGATTGTTCAAACAAGTTTCCATCATCGTATTGAGTCAGCGCCCTACCTTAACCTGATATGTAGTCTGATTTGCTTTTAAAGAGTCAAAAGTAAGTTTTCATGTTGGAATTATTTTAATCATTTTAATTGCAATTTTAAATTTTAATCATTGTGAATTGCCCAAGAAATCAATTGGCTTATAGGAAGAAACTCGAAGCTCTCGCTGTATAATAAAGTACTGCTATACAAATGCGTCATAAAACCCGTTTGGACTTACGGTATCGAGTTATGGGGATGCGCAAGCAAATCCAATATAGTAATAATGCAAAGATGTCAAAACAAAATACTAAGAAATATAGTCAACGCACCGTGGTACATAATTCCATAATTATGTTATATATATATATATATATATACATATATATATATATATATATATATATATATATATATATTAATTCCATATGTCACAGATGTCATCAAGAGCAAAAGCTCGATCTACCTCTCAAAAATTGAGTGCCACTATAACCAGCTCATTGCTTCTCTAATCGACTCCTCATCACTAAGAAGATTGAAAAGATGCTGGCCAAGCGACCTTAAATGAAACATTAGGCTTCACTCATTGGAGTGAACTCTAGTTAATTATTTCTTTTTTTTTTCTTTTTCTTTAATATAATTATTATTATTATTATTTTATTTACTTATTTATTTATTCATTATTATTATTTTTTTTTTTTATTATATTTTTTTCTCCTTTGTGTCAAAATAACTTATAAGATAAATTGTATCTAGATTGCTATAAATAAATAAATATAAAAAAAAATTTAAAAAAAACTGAATTTTCTACAGATAGACACTTTGTTATTTTGCAGTAAGTTGAACATTAGTGGTTATTTACCAGCAATTAGTTTTTCTTAGATAATTTAATTCATCATAATGATTATTTGCTTTCAGAAGGGTACGGTTGTGACAAATTTTGTCAGTATGGTTGTGACATGTATTCCTTATCCTTTCAGGTGAAGATTAAACAGATAAAAAAAAATCTAACTTAATTAAGATAAAATACGAAAGAGGAAAAAAATGTAAATTCAATGCAAGAAATAAAAATTTCATAAAAAATTCTTATTAACTTTGTTTAAAAAAATAATTAAAATTTTGTTTAAAAATTATATTGTTATATTCTATTCATAGGCTTTATTTAAATGTTTATCTTGTGTTGTGTTACATATTATTGTTATTAATGACAACAAAAGGAGTTATAAACCATTTTGGTGTTTATAGTTATTGTTTTTTAACCAATTTTTATGCATATCACTATCGTCAGTGTGAACGTTTGTGGCACTCACTCTTTTCTTGAATGATTTTATGACAAATCCATCGCATTTAAAATAAGAATTTCAGTAATTTCACGTAGGCAAATGTTCAGATTACCATTTAATTTACTTTTGTCCCAGCTAACTAGTAAATTTACAAAATTATTGTTGATCAAAAAAAGTGGTACAACCGTATCCAGTCTTCTCTATATTGAAAGTGAATGTATAAGCTTAAATAAAATCATATTTTTCTTCTTTTTAATCACAAGTATAAAATAAATATTAAACCTAATTTATTCTTTAGTTATATTTTAATGCCCTATTTTGAGAATAATTTTTATCATCTAAAAGTTTTTCGAAAGTTTTAGACGACGGACCTGGATTTGAAGTACCTTATAATCCAGACTGAAAGCCTATAGATTGATGATCCGCATGCGTTTGGTGTTGTCCTTGCTTATTGTGTTTAAAAACGTTGGGTATATAAATACTTTTTGGCAAAGTGGCAATCCATTCGTTGCAAATTTCACCGCATTCATTCGCTCCGTCTACCTGTTTATTTATTTTCTTACTTTGCGAAAATAAAACATTCTTAATATACGTGGTTACAGGTAGCGCTTTATTGGCGTGTGAAAATGTTTTTCGGCGCTTGTTTATTTTGTTTGATCCTGTTTATATAGGGTTTAAAAACTTCCTGGTTTTTGGTAAAATTAAATGTCGATCTGTAATAAAGGAATCGTAGATAAAAGTTCGATAAACAAGCCCTGGCATGTCAAAATATTATGTATTATCATAAAATCTTATAGGGTTTTTAAAAATTTACAATTATTTTTTTTAGTTCATTATTTAGCAAGAAGTTCGATATTTTTGGTTGATTTTTTTAAACAGTTCAATTTCAGAAATATCAACTAAATAAACGCTCAAGATTGTTTATCAGTTGAACTTAATTAACCCCCAAACTGACCTACTATGCAGGATAAAAAAACAAAAACTGCATATAAACTTAGAAACAAAGTTGAATTTATTTACTAAGAGAAATCTAATATAGAAGTTAGAAAAAAAGAAATTCAATAAGAATATGAATTTCAAATTATTAATATATAAATTTCAAACTAGTGGTAAATGGCATCGTGCCTTTAGGAAAATGGCTGGAACTTTCCGTACAGTAATAAAATATTCGAAGAATATTAAATGTTTTCAAATATATTATTATAAGCGCCGAAACTTTCATTATTCGTATTTTATAGACAAAAAATAAGAGCTTATAAATTGTACGAGAACATTTATGTAATTTTACATGAAAAGTAAATGAACAGAACATAATGAAGGTGAGCTAGAATGAAGAATCTTGTCTCATATTTCTAAAAATTTTAAAAACTGAATTGCAAAATTAAAATTATTTATTTGAAGAATATAAGTGAGCTTTAGAATTTGAATAGAATTAAAACTGAAATCCAAATCAGCACGGCTAGCTATCGATAGGAATCATTCAAATCGGTTGATCTGTACGACCAAAATGGTCGACGAAAAATTGTACCCACACATACACACACGCTCGTTTTTGCTAAGTTATGACAAAATGCTCAGACCTCTGAATCGAGAAGATATGCAAAAATTAATATCTTCGATTTTTGGACGATTACAATAACTCACCCTACGGGAAGATAAAAAATATTCGAGAGAAAATTAAACAGCACCAATTAAAAATCCATCAACAGAGAATATAGATATAAGAATTATATACATGATTTAAAGACAAAAAGTAATAAATAGAAACAAAAAAGAGTGTGCGTAAGGTTAACACGCGATTGAAGTAAAACTTATTTGCTACTGTACAAAATGGCATTTAAGTAAAAATAAATGCATTATATAACAATTTTGAATATGTTTATTAGTAATATAGTAACACTCGTGATGCACACATTTATTAGTGTCAACCTTTATACACATTTATATAATAATAAATTATAAATTATATATTTATAATTTAAGGCAATTTGCTGGAACTTCCCGTACCTTTTTAAAAAGATTAACATTTTTGAAAAAAAAACTTTGAAAAAATTAGATTTTTGAAAAACTATAAATTTAAAAAAAAAAATTTTTTTTAGAAAAAAGACTTTTTGAAAAAAAAAATTTCTTTGTTCTGATCAGTTGTTCATCTTGTCAATACAAGTAAAATGTTTTTTGAATTATTAAAATCGGACACTCTGTTCTCTTAATAACTGAGTTAACGTTTGTGGCACTTTTTGCCTCGTATCTTCGAAACGACTAGACCTGATTATGCCAAAAACTAATCAACACGTCTCCTTATCAATAGCAATCGAATGTTTTTTGAATAATTAAAATCGGTTTAACTGTGTTCCCGAAATCGTCGACAAAAATTTGTATCCGCACACACACATACACCCATTTTTTCTAATTATAAGGTATGCCAAAATGTTCAGAAACCTCTGAAAGGTAAACATATATAAAATTTTTCATTTTCGATTTTTTACGATTACTGTAACTTACCCTGCGGAAAGTTAATAATTTAATTAAAATCATATTTCAAATATGACATGATCGGTTTGTCATTGTAATTAGCATTTAGAAATGAACCTTTATTAGAGAAATGAAGTAATTGCTAATTAATAAATTCTATAATATTCGTTCACACAGTGGATTATGTTGAACAACGCTTAAACAAATTTTGTTTTTGCAACTTCACTCATCATGTAATTGTGTTTGAAGAACTTCATGTAATTAAAATTAACATACATTCATTGACTGCTTGTATTTTTTTTTTACTTTTTTGCTGGCGATATAATCTTATTTTTTGAACAGCTGTAATATCTGTCTTGCCTAAAAAATATTTTCCATTTTACTAACTTCAAAGATTTATAGAAACTACGAATAATATAGAAATAATTTTTAATCAATAAACTTACGTTTAGTACAAATGTTTAATTTGTTTTAGTATCTTTAAGGAACAGGGTATAATATTCTTCTGATCCAGGCATTTTTATTAAATCAAGATTTGTACTACAATGTAACTTCAAAACGTTTATTTATCTATGCCGATTTCCTTATCGATATCGGTACGCATACAACGATAGATCTCTATTCACATACGCGACGAAATTAAATCAAAATTGTAATAATCGTAGTTTGTAGGGCATCATTTCTCGTGCCAAGATGATAAAACCATCTGAATTTGAAATACATATGTAATTATTTCCTTCTACAGATACAACAAATTTATTTAATATGTCGAAGAATTTAAAACTCTTGAATTGATTCAGAATAAATATAGATATAAATGTAAAATTTCAACAAAATATATGATTACTTTCACAGAACTTAATGTCGAATTACCAAAACCGATATTACAAAATCGATATTTAAAATTTTCGAGGGACCCTGACCGTGAGTAGAGCATAGCCTGCAGGAAAACACTAGTAGATGACGTAAGCGTCCACGTGGCCGGCACAACGCCCGGCGCGCGTCGCTCTATGTGTGTTTTGTATCGAGCACGTGTCCGAAATTGTCGGCCATCTTGCCTAACACATCACGTGAAAAGTCCGCGGGGGAAAACGTAGTGATTTCCACGATCGGCAAAGATAGAAACCGACTCGATATTTCGAGAATGAACCAGTAAATTGTAGCAACAGAGAGCTGGCGAGACACTTACGACCGTCTGGTTTCAACAGCAGTTACTAGAGCCAAACTAGTGGGGCATCGTGCCTTAAGGCAAATTGCTGGAAATTCCCGTATCGTAAATAAAAATCTTGCTACGGAACCCAAAAAAATTACACAAAATGTGTTCACATTATTAAAATCTCTATAAAATATCTGATAATTTGATGCACATGTCCAATAAACATTTTTGACCGCCAAATGACATTTTTTTAACTTATTTTTATTGAGAGTCCATTACCGCTGGACCTGCCTTCCAAATGTTTTTTGAATTATTAAAATCGGACGCTCCGTTCTCATAAAAACTGAGTTACCGTTTTTGGCACTTTTTGCCCCGTATCTACGGAACGGCTAGACCTGCCTTCGCAAAAAACTAATCAGCACGTCTCCTTATCAATACGAATCGAATGTTTTTTAAACGATTTAAATCGGTTGATCCCTGTTCCCGAAATCGTCGACGAAAATTTGTATCCGCACACACATACACCCACACACACACATACATCCATTTTTTCTAACTTTCAATTTCATTTTCGATTTTTTGCTATTACTATAACTTACTAAGATTTTATCTGGTGGGGATGTAATAATATCTGTTCAAAGAAAAGTCGACAAAAAGTTTACTATTTCAGGAATGATTAGAACATCTATTGGTCAATTTGTGATGAAACTTTACATATTTATATTATACTTTGAAATATATATTACAAATTAAAATATTATTTAGAAAAATCTTTATATATTAGGTAAAGTAAAAAAAATCGCAGCGTTTTTTTCGATAAACGACATTAGTTACAAATGATTTAGGAAGTACATATAGCAGCAGCACCAGCAAATGCTCGTTCAAAAGTTGACACTTCGAGAATTGTTTTGAGATTTAAACTATCGAAACTGATCAAGTGGTTGAAAAGTTATTTGCGTTCAAAAATGAATAAAAATAATAAAAATATGCACTGTGTTTTGAAAAATTATTATTATAAAAATCATCATGGTTAAGTGATGATGAACAACCACAGGCCTTAACAATCAAGAATGACACTGAAAAAGATGTTGCTATATGTGTGGTGGGACTGGAAGGTAATCGTCAATCGTGAGCTCCATCTAGTTGGTCAGACAATTAATTATCAACATTACTATTAGTAACTAGAGAGATTACGCCAGACAACTGAAAGAAAACGGCCTAAATTGAATCTTCAGCGGCCTGCCAAAAGTTGCGAAGGTTGGTCAAGAAATTTTTACGTGTTCAACGCATAGTCCAGACCTAGCATCCTTTGACTAATACTTGTTATGATATTTGTATTACTATCTTATTGGAATTAAACTAATTTAAAAAAAAGCTTGTGAAAAGCTCTTTAATTCAGTTTTTCAACCAGAAATTACATTGACCCTTCTTCACGGATGGCATCATGATGAAAAATAGGAAAATATTGTCGATAATAATTCAATAAATGTATTTTCACACTATAAAAAACTTGCCGAATTTCACTAAATAAACGCTACAAACTTTTTAATTGAACCAATATTACAGCTTTGACATTATATTTATTACATGTCCAAATTTCTTTTTACATCAGAACTTTAAACTCCTATAATTGTTGTGATGATTTCACTTAACTACGTTGATTTTGCAGAAGACAACTTAACGATGGCCTATTTAATTAATTTTTTATTGAAGCGACAAAGTCTGTGAAAAGCTATTTTAATTTGGAAACATATTTCCTATCTATATTACAAATGGCCTAAACAAAAAGTTTACTTTTACATTTAATGGATTTTACCGCAAGCCATTACACCTTGATACTAGTTTCAAAAGTGTTTGAAGATATTGCCAAAATAACCGCAAGATATAAATATTTTATATTTTATATATAAACGTTATTTATAAAATATTATATATATATATATATATATATATATTACCTAATTACATAAATAAATGAAATCCAAAATATGCAAAATTATTTCTTCTTTAAATAATAAAAACAGCGAAAAAATTCTTGAATGATGGCTGCCGTTTATGTAACAAAATTATATCTCCAAATAAATAAAAAAAATACATTGTCAGTAATGACCATGGCATAAATCTAGCATCACGAATAAATTAGGCAAAAATCACCAAAGCATGAGAATTAAACACGATATTTTTTCACCTAAATTCTAATTACGGAAATAATTTTCACTTCATAATTAATTTTTTAACTTCATAACAAAATTTTTAAACATATTCTTATTTAAATTTATGCGCAATAGTAAATATTTTATTTTTAGAAATAATCAAGTTTATAAAAATACCTAGTGGTTATCATAATTAACAATACCACCAAAGTGGCCGATATATCAATTTGAAATTATGTAGTAGAATCAATAAAGTTGTCTCTATTAGAAGATTTTGTGTAATGATCTACTTATACTGAAGCCTGTTTATTTTTGTTGAATAACTGCACATCATTTAACAATTTATAACAACCTGTAATATTTAAATTAGACAATTATTAAACTGATTCGTGAGTAAAATCTTTACCGAACATCGGTCTACCTCGTCATCCTACAAAATAGTTGGGTCGTCGTATATTAAAAATTATGCAGCTCTGTCGTTATTGAGTTAGCGATCGCGAAGCCCATGTCAAATATTAATAACGACAGCGGGTGCATTCATACGCATGATTCATTCCTTTTCATCATCATTATTTTTTAGCAATTAAAATTTACATACATTCCATTAATGATTTATATAAAAATGTAGAATTCGACCAATTCAGCGTACTTCTTCAACTTTTAAACAACAAACACTTTGCCACTTGAAGTAATGTTATAAAAAATATTAAACTAGTCCTCCGGACCTTAATATGATTTTTAAGTGTACGTTATTTGGCAAAAGTGTAAACAATAAGAAATTGTTAATAAAAAAGTAAACTAGTGGTACATGACATGCCATGGCAAATTGCTGGAACTTTCCGTAGCAAAAATTGATTTTTTACAAAGGATTCAATTTTGTTTTAGAACTCTGAAAAAAAAATTTAAAATTTTTGAAAAAAAATATATATTTAAAAAAAAAAAAATTTATACTTTGAAATATTTTGAAAATTTTGAACTTTTTTTTCAAAGCAATCGCAATAAGTTAGCTGCGTAGAAACAAAATAACGAAGCGCATAGGCGCCGCGTCGCAGTACAACGGATAAACATTGATACGGAACCCATATACAAGTAAACAAAGTCTGTTCTTATGTCTAAAAATATCTACAAAATGTGTGACAATTTGATGTGCATATGTCTAATGATTATTTTTGTCCGCCAAATGGCATTTTTTTCACTTTTTCATTGGATCTCCGAAACCGCTAGACCTGCCTTGTCAAAAATTTCATCAGTTTTTCAATTATATTTCAGTTATTCAATATAAATAAAATGTTTGAATCATTCAAATCGGACGCTTCGTTCTCTCAGAAATTGAATCACCATTTTTTGCACTTTTTGCTCCGTATCTTCGGAGCGGGTAAACCTGCCTTTGCCAAAAACTAATCAGCACGTCTCCTTATTAATAGGAATCGAATGTTTTTTGAATCTTTCAAATTGGTTGATCTGTGTTCTCGAAAAATTGTATCCGCACATACATACACACACACACATATATCCATTTTTTCTGAGGTATGCCAAAATATTCAGAAACCTTTGAAACGTAAACATATTAAAAAAATTTCATTTTCGATTTTTTTGCTATTACTATAACTTACCCTACCGAAAGTTAATGAAGTTAGAAAAAGCAATTTTACAAAAGATAAATTAAATAAATATCTATTACAACTCTGCTGATGAATATTTTTGGCAAACTATCTGATCAAGGTTATATAGAGTGTTATCTCTGTAAAAAATGCACCCATGATATTTATATTTTGCATTGTTGAATAATGTAGCTATTATTTCTTTAAAATTTAAAATAAAATATTAGACCTAATTGCCCCCTGGCCGATCCATTGTACCCCGCACTTGGGGTAAAAAGACCAGGTGACAATATTTTAAAAACAACAGCAAAAACACATTTCTACAATGATTAATTAGGGAGTTTTACTGGACATAGTCAGATAGTTGTTTGTTTGATATTTGTTATTTCTTGTGATATAATTGCTCAAAGTCAAATTGAACCTTTGTGATGCGCTTTATATTTAAATTACAATTTTATATTTGTAATTTTTAAATTTGCATATTTTTTTCCTAATAATTATGCAGTATTTGTCATTTTAATTTTGGGCGAATATGTTGATATGTTTACAATGGGGTTACAATAATAATATTTTAACTTTGTTCCGTAATAAATAATACAGTACACGTAACATTTTTACACGTAAAATAAAATAGATGTAGAATGTATGTTATTAAATCAATAAATACTTTTAATGTTCCAAATCAAACTTATTATTTAATATAAACAATTAAACAAAATTTACATATTTACATATTACTTGATTCTTGTTGTGATTGTTCATGTGTTCAAAACATAAGTATATATCAAGAATTCACGTGAATGCATTTAGATTATGAAATATATACTGATGATGTTGTACTAATAGAATTTATTTACACATACTATGAATGCAATAAGAAATTAGTTTTGCCCACTAACACCAATAAAATTTGTGTAATGCTCTCATAGAAGGGAAGGTCGCGTTTCTGTCGGCACGCGACCTGCCTAATGCATTTTCCTTCTTTTCCCCTGTTAACCCCTCCGGAGCCCTAATAAAACTACTATGATCAAATTTAATATGTAATTCTGTATCCAATTTCTTTTTGAAGTTTATGCGCATATATTTTCCTAAAATAACATGGACAATAGAATGCAGGAAGAGATAAAATAAATCTTTTGATGAGAAGTTTTATTAGAATTGAGCTGAAGCATATTTATTACTATGCGGAAGTTTTAATAAGTACATTTCAATGTTTATGTTAAAAACCTGAAGAATTTACTATAACTAAACAATTTAATAATTAATTATATTATTCATTTGATCATCATAGATATTCTATACACAGCCTCGACAATTATTTCCTGCAAATTAATATACTTCTTCCTTCTTCGTCATTTGAACATTTGAATGCTCTTGCTTTTTAGTCAAAACGAAGGGTTGAAATGGTTTATTATACTACTGCTTAATTGATTGTGCATTTGCATAGTTCTCATCGAATGATAAATTAATTTGTAATTAAGATGTTTATTCAAAACGTATATAGATCCAGATCTAGAGTAACTTTTTCCTTCCAAGGTAGATATGATTTAGAATACGAAACTGACGATCTGGTAAGATTTCAACTAATATATTTTCAGCTACAATACCACATTTAAAGCACAAAGTAGTAAGAAATTTTATCAAAAACAAAATGATAATTTGCTTGCATATGATGAGAATGCTCTTGTCGAAAAACAGCTCCCTATAATAAAGTTTATACATATAATTAAATATATCAGCATATCATAATCATTAATAAATTAAATATATCAGCTCTCGAGTCCCGCTCGGAATCAAACCTTATGCGAACTTTATACTTTTGAAGTTGTCTGGCTTTTGCTTTAATTTCTCAATAAGTATAAATTTCTAAATATAGATAAATTTTATATAAAAATTGTTGCATTACATTTTCTTGTCTTAAATAATAGGTTGCATCAGTTAATTAACTACATACATTTTAATAATGTTTTAAGGTTTAGAGATTAGGCTAATATTTGTGCCTTTTCTATCCCAATCAGATTTATATTTATTTGTTTTCTACTATTTTTACTGCTAAATCTGCCATTCTACAATCTTGTTTCTGCGTTACGACGGATAAAGTTTCGCTAGATCAGTACCTTTAATAAGATATTTAATTTAGATACTTCACCTAACGGGGGTGTATTGTAAATATTTTTCAAAATTTTGCCGAAATTATAAATATACAATATAATTTTCATATAATGTAAAGTATAATCTCAAACATGTAAAGAAAAGTCAAATTAGCCCACGTTGAAAATTATGCTAACAAAATCCCATGACAATGGAAACGAATCGACTGATCATCCATGCATATTTTTATTGCGAAAAAGTCCCATATGTAACGGCAACGATGACCAATGGAAAAGTACAATTAAACAGATGACAAATACCATTGATATATGACATGAGAATGACATTTTCTCTTGATTTGTAAAAAATGAACCGCGGATTATTTGCACATTTGCAAATCGATCGTGTGTACAATTGGTTATAATCAAGATGAATCAGTTTGGTCTATGATATTTCTGATGTTTGACATGATACGCATATATATAAAATGTTTTTCACTTCTTATGTAACATTTTCATTATCTCTTTGGTAAATCATACAAAAATTTCCCTACTTTTTTTGTTTAGTTTGTATTCTTAACGTTTTTCTGTTATTAATTTTTTGTAATAGAACATATAAATAGTAAGAGTTCTGATTGCTGTAATAACAATAATAAAAAAAATTGTAAGATTGTTTCTTTAATATTATTAATATCCACTGATAACGACATAAATTGTATGCCTGAACGTCTTGAAAAATAAAGATGTTTTTAAAACTTTTCTTTCTGTTTGATTTGATATTATGTCTTCTAATATTTTATTATGTATATATATATATATATATATATATATTTAATATTTATACCAATACCTTAGATTAATATATTAACACAACATTTTAAAGCTAAAGTTAAATAATTAAATTATTTAATTTTATGTAATGCAAAACACATAATGAAGAATTGAATGAATGAGTCTTCCCTTTTAAAGCATCTTTTTATTTTCCCTGTTTTAACCTTAAATTTTAAATAGTCGTTTATTACTATAAGCGTATAATTTTTATAATTAGGCTACTTTTCGTAGACATGTAATAATTCAGGGTGTTCGTTAAGACTGTAAAATGTATCATCATACAAAGTTTCAACAAATCAATATGAGTCCTTATTAAGTTAGCCATATTTGAGAAAATTTCAAGAAAATGTTAAATTATGGCTTACATACAACTACACACATACTTTTTCCAATGTGGTCTCAAACGGTTAAAAATGACTTGTTATTGTTAAGAAAACATAAAATTAGCAAAATGAATTCCAAGTTCCTGAAATCACCCTATTCGCAAAAGATCGTCATTGGCAATTGAATTGAGTGAGTTCTCTTGACAGAATTTGTAATTATAATACGAGAGCTGGTGTTCATGTAAAAGAATAATATACATAATACAAAATAAATTTAAAACTAGTGGGGTGCACGCCATCGTGCCTTGAGGCAAATTGCTGGAACTTCCCGTACCAAAAATTATATTTATTTAAACAGATTAACATTTTTGAAAAAAAAATACTCTGAAAAAAATAGATTTTTGAGAAATAATAAATTTTTGACAAAAAATTACCTTTTTTTTGAAAAAAAAAAGACTTTTCGAAGAAAAATTTATTTTGAAATATTATGGAAATTCTGATTTTTTTTTTCAGAGCAATCGTACTGCTTTAACTGCATAGAGACGAAATATCGAAGCGCGTAAGTGCCGCGTCGCCGTCTAACGGATAAACATTGGTACGGAACCCATAGAAATGTAAACAAAATTTATACATATTGTTAAAATCTGTATAAAATATCTGATAATTTGATGTGCATATGTCTAATGATCATTTTTGACCGCCAAATGGCATTTTTTTTCCTTTTTTTTTAGATCTTCGAAACCGCTAGATCTGCCTTCATGAAAATTGATCAATTCTTCATCTTGTCAATACAAGTCAAATGTTTTTTGAATTATTCAAATCGGACGCACCGTTCTCTTAAAATCTGAGTTACCGTTTTTGGCACTTTTTGCCCCATATCTTCGAAACAGCTAGACCTGCCTTTGCCAAAAACTAATCAGCACGTCTCCTTATCAATACAAATCGAATGTTTTTTGAATAATTCAAATCGCTTCATCCGTATTCCCGAAATCGTCGACGAAAATTTGTATCCACACACACGTACATACACGCACACACACACACATACATCCTTTTTTTCTAAGGGATGCTAAAATGATCAGAAACCTTTGAAACGTAAAGATATATAAAAATTTTCATTATCGATTTTTTTTGCGATTACTATAACTACTCTATGACAGTTAACAATCAGTGAAATACTCGAAGCTAATATAGCGATTAAAACGAGTAAAATTCTCCAGCCCTCGTTTTATGAGGTAGATAGGAAGTACAATGCGCCCGTGATTCGGGGCGTGCAGTTGGCTAATGAGAGATGAGGCGGCATCTGGGTCAGAAACCAATACATCACCTCCTCATTGACGCGTATCGAACGAAATTAAACTCTTGTATCTATTGGCGTTCGAGTTTAAATTAATCACCGATAAATCTGAACAGTCATTGTACGATCATGTACCGGTTGCCAATTATTACTATTGGAAAGACTTCGATGTATACTGTGATCAGCTTTTCATTTTTAAACTCGATGCACTTTCGATCAAACATATGACAGTTATGGTAATTTAAATATACCATTGAAGAAATTTATGATTATGGGATATTAATTGATTCTTCGTTTGATTTCGATATTCATATTATGAAAAATATAACGTTATAGTATTTGAAGTAATAGATCGAATGAACACTTATTTCGTTATTTATGATTAAATAGAATTTTTTTTATTGTAAACAATGCCTACACTTTTTATTAATTTTTATACATATGTCGTGTTCTGCTGTATTAACTTTTACACATTTTTCTACTTATACATTTTATTATAATAATAAAAATATGTTTCTTTAAACTATAATGGTGCCTATAGTTTTACACTCATTATAGTGTTACATATATATATATATATATATATATATATATATATATATATATATAATATATATACATATATATAGGCTTTATAAATAGTGTCTTAAAAAATATTTCTTTTGGCTGTAGTATATGTACTTTTCTCATTATAAGTTCTATATCATATCATAAGAAAGCACTTATATTCTTCTAGTATTGAACGAATGCGATCAAAGGATTTTTGCGTAGAAGAGTTAGGAGCTGGCTGTAACAGCTTTTTAACTTAATATACCTTGAGATTAACTGATTACATTTCTACGAAATAAAGATGGATAGCTGCTGTAGTTATTTCTCTACCGAAACAAATAAAAATAATTAGAAATTAATATTAGAAACCTCCGTATGAAGAAATACTATCATAATAAATACAAGTTAACCAATATCACTTTCTATTATGAAAATTTTAAATTGTACAGGAAATTAATAAAAACACTTATGGAAGATGCCTATAATTCATATATTATTGACGTTGAAAATTCTCTATCGCTTAATCCAAAATATTTCTGGTCTTTTTTGCGTAATAAAACTGCTTTTAATATTATTCCTAATAGATTGTGCTATCTAGACAAATATTATGATTCTCCTGATGCTATTGTTGATGCATTTAATTCTTACTTTTGTTTATCAGCCTAAACTTGACATACCCATTTTATTTGATCATAATGATAGAATCATGATTGATATAGGTGAAATTGATTCTAGTACTGTGCAACTTGCAATATCAAGTTTTAAGAACTCCAAAATATTTGGTTTCGATGGTATTCCATCTTTTTTTATACGTGATTGCTCTTCTACTCTATCTGATCCACTTGCATTTTTATTTAATCTGTCTTTGCGTACAAACACTTTTCCAAATTGTTGGAAAATTGCACGATTAGTTCCAACTTTTAAACAAGGTGTTACATCAAACATTACTAATTACAGACCGATATCATTATTATCAAACTTTGCTAAGGTATTTGAAAAAAATATTTATAGAGAACTAATTCCTTCTGTCAGAACTTTAATTTCTAATAATCAACATGGTTTCATGCCTGCCCGTTCTACGATAACAAATTTAATTTGTATTAAACAATATATAGCTGAGAATCTTGACATCAATGGACAAGTTGACGTTATTTACACTGATTTCAGTAAAGCTTTTGACAAAATTGATCATAACATTCTTCTTACTAAATTATCTAAGATTGGTCTTAATTCTTCACTTATTCACTTTTTTAAGAGTTATCTTCATAATCGCAAGCAGTTTGTCTATCTTAATGGATTCTTGAGCAACATTGAAAATATTAGTTCAGGAGTTCCTCAGGGATCCATTCTTGGTCCACTACTATTTATTATTTTTATTAATGACATTTCTGATACTATTAACTGTCCACATTTATTATTTGCAGATGATCTGAAACTATATCTCAAAATAAATTCTATTGATGACTGTTTATTATTACAAACTCAACTTGACCTTTTCCAATCTTGGTGTATCTATAACAAATTACATCTAAATATATCAAAGTGCAAGATTCTTAGTTTTACACATAAGCGCGTTCCAATACTTTTTGATTATAAAATTTCTAACTTCTAATAGATGTAATAAAATTTCCGATTTAGGTGTTCTATTTGATTCTGGTTTGTTTTTCACAGATCATGTAACTGATATTTGTAATAGAGCTCATCAATCTTTAGGTTTGATACTAAGAATTGTAAACAATTTAAGTCTACCAATGCACTTCTTTGCATGTACTATTCTATTGTACGTTCAAAATTAGAATACGGTTCGATAATTTGGTATCCTCATCATATCAACAAACTCTGATGCGATAGAGAAGGTTCACCGAAAATTTCTGAAATACCTTTATTATAAAACATATAAAATTTACCCTGAACGTGGCTTTGACCACAACACTTTACTAAAAGAATTTGGTATTCCTTCCCTTGCCACACGTCGATTTATCTGTACAATTATGTTCTTATTTAAGCTTTGCAATAATTCTATAGACTGTCCTCTTATTCTCAATCAACTATCCTTTAATGTTCCAAGGCTATCTTCGCGTTCACAATTATTTTTCAATTATCCTACCCCTAAATCTAATTCTCTCTTAAATTCGCCAATTTTACTTATGTCCTCTAACTTTAACTTAATTAATATGAAATAGACATTCACAACACTTCACCTAATCAAATAATCTCCATCTGCACAAGTTAATCTTTTTATTTTCTTTCAAATATCTCATTATTTTCTTATTCTGTTTATAAATATTATTGTTACGTTCTGCATTATATGTAATTTTTTCTTAGCATTTTATGTTACTAACTATATAGGTATTGTAATTTTGTATATATTTTAATTGTTATTCATTACGTAAAATAATTGTATTTTTGAGTCCTCTTGGAGATATCTGTGGGCTATATATTTAAATAAATAAATAAAATATAAAATAAATAAATAATACCACAACTGCTGTTTATTACTTCACAACAAACTCCCAGAAAAAGTATGGTGTTACAACAGGGGCAAGTAATAACGACAAAAAAAGCTTTTCAAATTTATTCTTTACTCATTCGGGACAAATTTGATTTCTTTCTAATTGTAAGTAATTCTTTTCATACACCAACGCAAACGATAATTAATACAAATAAAATATATAATGTCTCCTGTGATATACATTATTATCATAAATCAAGGTTGACTACAATTAATATCATAATACAAATAAGACAATAATGTCTCCTGTAACTAAAATCATTTTATTATTAACTTCCCGAAGGAAAAGTTTGGTTTCATAAAAAAATCCGATTCGCTAATTTCGACGTTTCCAGCCATTCTGAATCGAATGAGACCTGGAAAAAGTATGTGTGTTGTGAACAGTTTTTTTTTCTAAATTGACGTTTTCTTATAAACGGGTCGACCGATTTCAAAAATTTAAAGCCATTCGAAGTATCTTGATGAGAATAATTCGCACATATATACACGTACTTGGCACCTTCAATACTCCAAAAAATTACATAACTTGAAGTAGATAGATCATCAAGCAAATAAAACTAGTGGTGTATGGCTTCGTGCCTTAAGGCAAATTGCTGGAACTTCCCGTGCCGCAACAAAATGTTCGAGGAATATTAAATGTTTTCAAATAGATTATTATAAATATTGTAACATTGTCAAATATTTATAAGAATTATTTAAACTGAATTGCAAAGCTGAAATTATTTATTTAAAGAATATTAGAACTTTAGTCGGAATTAAAATTAAAATCCGAATTATTTTCGATATACAATAAAAAAAAATTGAAAAAAAACTTGTTTTTTAAAAAATGTTTTTCTCCAAAAGCAATTATTTTGTTTAAAAAAAGCAAAAAGTTCTTTGAATCATTCAAATCAGGCGCTTAGTTCTCTCAAAAACTGCCATTTTTTGCACATTTAGCCCTGTATCTTCAAAATGTCATGGCCATCAATAAAAATTCGTTCTCTCAAAAACTCGATTTGTATTTTCTGCACTCTTTGCTCTGTATCTCCGTAACGGCTGGACCTGCCTTTGCCAAAAACTAATCAACACATCTTCCTATCAATAGGAATCGAATGCTTTTTGAGCCATTCAAATCGGTTGATCCGTACGCCCGAAAACTTTGACGAAAAAATGCGGACATACAAAACACACACACACATTCATTTATTCTGAGATATGCCAAAATGTTCAGAAACCTTCAAAACGTGAAGACATGCAAAAATTTTCGTTTTCGATTTCCGGCCCATTATTATAACTACCCTACGGGAAGTTAAAAAACACCTGACAATCATGTTTTTGTTCAAAATCATATAACTTTTAAGTTTTTTTCTAATTTATTTAGTTATATAACAATATTATATAGTTACATAAGATTTTTTTTTTAAATGTATAATAAATTATTATGAATAATTTACACTGCGTTATGCGTGTAAATTATTAATAATAACTTTGATTGATATTAATTATAATTTCAAGAATTCTAAATGTAATATAATATTTAAACTTATCGTTATATGGAACAATTTAAATACTGTTTAAATTTTTAATCAAAATAATTTGTCAATGTTCACTTCAAAGTCATTAGAAAAAACAGAAATAAAAAAAACGAGAGTATTAGTGTGAAATGTGTTGTCGTCAAGTCTATAAAATTTAAAATTATTTAAGTTTGTTCTTTCAAAACTTGGTATTGTTTGCCTTTCTCGATTCGATTTTAGATTCGCATAAAATCAATCATGAGAAAGAATACGCTTAAATGACAATAAGAAAGAATTAATAAATAAACAAAAAATAAATAATGATATTTTGCAAATAATTTAAAATGAAATAGCAGTTTTACAGATGATTTATTATTATATTTAATGGTAAAATACTAGGTAGATAATATAACAATTTTACTATGCATACATTTTAATCAATAAATATAAGGTGATCATATTCTGTTATTTCAAACCTAGGACGGTAGTTACGTTAAATAACTCAAAATGTTTTAATGAAAATTATACATCAAAATAATACTTAGAAACATTATAAACACCAGGTCTTTAAATTTTCATAATCAGAATTACTGAGAATTTTTTACATTTTTCTGAATTCTGATTTTGTAAATTTGAAAATGAAATTTTACGATTTTAAATGAATCGCCACTTTAGAATCCAGAATTACAGTTTGTCGCGTATTTTGATATGCAGATCCAAATAAATTTATAATTATTTTTTTTGTTATTTTTGAACAGCAATCAGAATCCAGCAGTTCTATAAGCTGTTGTGCTAGTTTTGACTTAATATTAGATTGTCTAATCACATCTTTACTCTACATCACATTAGTATTACAATTTCTGTAATAGGGCGAATATTTTTATTGATGCAGCAATGCCGGATGAGGGGCTTGGAAACATAGATAGCAATATGTTTCCAAGTGAAAATCGTTATCACTGCTCCCTGACAACAGGCTGCTCGAAGTCGGTATCGAACCCAAAACCTCTGAATCAAGTCGCTCTTAACCACTTACCTACAGAAAAATACAGATTCCGGGCAAATAATGCTTCTAAAAAACGCGAAACGCAAGGTGCAAATCAAGGCCAATTCGGAACACCTTAATAAATAAGACATTGAAAAACACTTATGAAATTCATATTTAAACCTATACTTAATTATTATATCCTTAATTATTATACTTTCCCTGCCGTCTGCTGAATACCATCCTGTACGTCGGCCGCTTGACCAACATCTGCCCTAAAATTCTAAGCATTACTATTTCTGTGTCCCCATCAAATCGAGCGTCTTTCCTTAAATGTGTTTTCAGGGGTAGTTACGTTTTGTTTGGTTTGTCCAGTTGTCCAATTTTGCATATTTAATATGCTTTACGAGTATGGCTCATCGTAAAAGTGACAATGCTCTCGTAAATTCGCGAGTTATTGCAGGTCACCCCACATTCACGTGTGTTATGAATCAAATATGAATTATCGACGGGGATTCAAAATATTGGCAGATATGGGTAATAAGTATGCATGTGTTGCATATACATACGTATTTGCGATCATATTGTATATTGAGTAGTATGTAGGATGGGGCGGGGCACAAAAGTCCAATTTGACTTTGAGCAATTATAATGTCAAAACCATACCAATTTTATATTAAATCAAATAACACTACCTGAAGAACAACTGACTATGTTCAATAAAACTCCTAGCTAAAACATTGTAGAAATGTGTTTTTTTACTGTTTTTTCCAAAATTTCTCACCGGGTCCTCTTTTTTCCATTGGCGGAGTAGAACGGCCAGGGAGCAAACAGGTCTAATGTCTGATTTTTAATTTTGAGGGGATTTTACGAAATAATAGCTACATCATTTAACCAATAAAAAATATAAATTGCTTGGGTACATTTTCTTGTAACCTTGATCTGGTATTTATTTAGAAATTTTCACCAGCAGAGTTGGAATAAATATTTTATCAATTTATTACTTGAAATAGCATTTTTTCACTGGCGGGAATAGCTCACTCAGTAGCGTTCTCGACTCACACGGAGGAATTCGGTTCGAATCTCTAGCAATACCAGAATTAAAAATATAAAATATTAAACTAGATTAAGAATTGTTAATTTGTAGAATAAGAGAAAATATTGTATCAGAAGTAAGAAGGAAAAAAGAAGTTTAGTTTAGAAGATGAGAAGAACATATTGAGAGTAGAAATCAGTAGAAAGAAAATTAAATGGAAGATTAGGATATAAGAAAAATTAGTATATATATGATGAATTTATAAGAAATATACAATGTAAGAATTGTATAGTATATGATGAAAAATAATATGAATAATGCAGGTGGTTAAAAATGCTGTAAAGCGGAGGCCAATAAAATTAAAAAAAAAACTGAATTTACTTTTATATTGTTTACACTATTGCCAGGATAAAGGTTTAGTTGGTTCTTTTTACCCCAGCTTTTATAGAAGTTACAAAAAAATTATTTTATCTAACTTAACCCTTTGCACTCGGATTTCGCGAGTGGAAAAGGTTAAAATTAATAATACATCCTATAAAACAATTAGCAGTACATTCACGAAAGTTAGTTGTATACCTATTTTTACTGAAGTGAACGAATTTGACTTATGCAAGAAGATGAAAATTTTTAAGGAATAAATAGTTTCAAGCCAATTTAAATAAAATGTTTATAATCAAAAAAATCATGGAAAACATTTTTTACCATTTGGTAAAGTGCATGAACGCCATACTTGGTGCTATTATTAGCAGTTAGTGTTTATGAAACTTGGTTTTCATTTTGTTCAATTTCAACTTTTATGTTTCGTAATTAGTAGCTAAACGTTTTATAATGATTGTTTATATAAATTGTCGGAATTCAAGCTTGGCCAAGTACGAAACACTGTTTGCAAAATATTTGCTTTTTTAAGTAGGTAATAATTTTTTATCGATCGCTATGTTAGCGTCAGGTTTGTAACAAACTTGACTATTCCCTATAAGTTTTCCCCATATTATTGAAATCAAGACAAGTTCTGTATTAGATATAATTTTTGATTCCAACAAATACTTTCTACAGATAAATTATAAAATTGCCTTTGTGGATCAGTTTTTCTGCCAAACTGTGAGTAAAATTGGCTCAGACCGTATAAATAAAATAGATAATCGACATTCGAAAATGCAAAATGAAGGGATCTGCGAGAAAGAGAAATAAATATTTACATATATGTATTTCATTACATAACTAAAAACCAATGTATGTTTGTAAAAAGTAAGTTTAAAGTTTTGTGTGTATTAAGTCGAATATAAAATTAGCAAGTCATATTTTCGAGCGAAAATAAACTTCTCCTCAAACTTTTGTCATACTTGTGGTAGCGGGTAATAAATTATAAAGTTACTCAACAAATTAAGTTTTTTTGAATTTGCCGGATAAAAAAGATTCCTTATTAACACTTATTCTTATATTTTTTCAACACTTCCGATAAATATAGTCCTAAAATTTATATTTAAATCTTTTGACACTGTACAAACATCTGATCGTGTAACATAATATAACCATTAGTAAATAACTATGAATAAAAGTTTCATTAATTTTTTCTATTTGTTGTCCAAGAGAAGTAATGTTCGATTGTTTCTGTAAAAAAATAGTTTAATTGATAGATCTGTTACGAATGTATGTTAAAAACCACTAATTGTGAATTGTACAATACCTTACAAATAGTGGGGAAAAACAACATACATCAATGCATTTAAATGATTCAATTGTCAAATGTAGAAATGCTTTTAAATAAAACCCATACGCTGCTTAATAAAAGAGCTATTAGTGTCCCAAATGTGTGACGACACGGTCGGAGAGGGGCAAGAATTTTATATGAAAAAAATGTTACGCGTCAATCACACTTTGAAATTAATTCAAAAATAATGTTTGTATCAAAACATTATTTTCATTGTCTGCAAACATATAGTTGATATGAGGTCCCAAGAATCAATACAATTAAAACTAGTGGTGCATGAGGCAAGTTGCTGGAACTTTCCGTACCGAATATTATAATTTAAGAAAGCTTTTTTTTTAAAAAAAAAACTGAGAAAAATAAATTTTAGAGAATTTTCGAACTTTTTTTCAAAGCAATCCCCCTGCGTAGCTGTTTTAGAGACAATATATTGATGCGCGTAAGCGCCGCGACGCAGCCTAACGGATAAACATTGGTACGGAACCCATAGAAATACAAAACATGTTTGTACTTATTATTAAAATCTATAAAATATCTAATAATTTGATGTGCATATGCCTAATGATAATTTTTGACTGCCATATGACTTGAAAAAAATATATTGAATTTCCAAAACCACTGAACTGGACTGGCCTTCCCAAACATTTAATCAGTTCTTCGTTCCGACAATACAAATAAGATATTTTTTGAATTATTCAAATCGAACGCTCCGTTCTCGCAAAAACTGAACACCATTTTGGGCACTTTTTGTCCATAACTTTGCAAAAACCAATCAGCACGTCTTCTCATTAATACGAATCGAATGTTTTTAAATCATTCAAACGATACCCATAATATAAAAAATTGTATCCGCACAATCACATACATCAATTTTTTCTAAGATATGTCAGTATATTCAGAAACCTGCGCATTTACTCTGCGGGAAGTTACTATTGATTCATTTATATAAATAATATAAATACCCATTAGTATTCATTTTTAAATATTTTAAGATAGTTTGTTAAAATTTATAATATATCAGCGAACTAAATGAATTTTTGAATTTTAAATGCTTAATATTCTATAATATAATAATATAATATTTTTTTAAAAAAAGTGGCGTTCTAATGAACGAAGTTAAGCCTTAACATTTTAAATCATCTTTGTTTACATTTTGCAACATAAGTACTAACAATTTTCAACTAGCTATCTTATTATATTTTCAGATTTTGAAGGTGTAGTACTTTTTCGAGCACTGACAAAATATTATGATACGTTAGTTGTTATAAATAATACAATACAAACCAGTATTAATAAAACTACGTGATTTATCGTCCAAAAATCGAAATTGAAAAGTTTTACATTTCTTCACGTTTTGAAGGTTTCTGAACATTTTAGCATACCTCTAAAAAAATGGATGTGTGAGTGTATGTAAGTATGGATACAATTTTTCGTTCACGTTTTTAGGCGCACGAATCACCCGATTTGAATGGTTCAAAAAACGTTCGATTCCTATTGATAGGGAGATGTGCTGATTAGTTTTTGGCAAAGACAAGTCCAGCCGTTTCGGAGATACGGAGCAAAAAATGCAGAAAATAGATGTCGAGTTTTTGAGAGAACGGAGCATCCGATCTGAATGATCTAATAAACATTGAATTCGTAATGAAGGGGAGAAGTGGTGATTAGATTTTGGCAAATGCAGATTCAACCATTTCGAAGATACCGAGCTAAATGTGCAAAAAACGGCAGTTTTTGAGAGAACTAAGCATCCGATTTGAATGATTCAAAAAACTCTCTGCTTGTTTTGATAAAAAAAAAATTGTTTTTGAAAAAAAAATATTTAAATTTTTTTTATCAAAAAAATTTTTTTTGTGTATCGAAAATAATTGAGATTTTAATTTTAATTCTGACTTTAAAGTTCTAAAGCTAACTTATAAGTATATATATATATATATATATATATATATATATATATATATATATATATATATACATAGCTGGGCATTAACTCGTTAATCCGTTAATCGTTAATTAACGAAGTTAACATTTTGATTAACGGATTAACTTTTAAGTTAACTTTTGAAAATGTTAACGGACACGTTAACTTCCGTTAAAATGCCAGAAGTCCGTTAATCGTTAATCCAATGCCCAGGACCGTGCCTGGCCAGCGTGCAGTGCGTGCACCACCAAATGAAAAAAAGAACAAATTCAAAGACGGCCATAACAAAAAATGGTCGAAATAAATAACTGTTGCATTAAAAGTCTACTGAATTAAAAGGCGGCCAAATTAAAAGACTGTTGGATTAAGAGGCGGCCAAGCTCAAAGTCCGCTGAACTCATTCGCTGCCGTAAAGTCCGCTGTATATATCTAAAAGACCAAAAATACCGTAGTAAAAATCAGCCAAAGGCGGCCCTATTGAATGCGACTCTGTTTCTAAATAATTTATAAGTTATAAACTTGGTGTAAGTGGCAACTTTGCCTAAATCAAGTTGCATGAAGTATCCAACATGTGTTAATCGTCGACTTAACAATGAAAATATATTAATTCATGAGTACATTGCAATGTGAAAAACTATCGCAGATTATTCAATTTTGTACAAATTTTCTAAAGATATTAGTTATGTTTTATAAATAGTTTAAAAATTACATATTATTGAACAAGAAACAAACTGTAGTAAATTAAAAACAAGATCCAAATTTCCAAAGCAATTTGTTAATCAATAACTGAAAAACGACTCGTCGATTATTGACAAAATTTAATCAGCAAGATTCTCAAATGGAAAACGTTTGTAATGGTTTTTGAATTTTTAAAATCAATTCACTAATTAAAAATTTGAGACTTTTTTGAAAATTCTAAAGGAAAAACTAAGTAGCACGAGTGCTTATCGAATTTACGAATTTTGACGATTTTTTAAATGGGATTGTGCATTTTTGAGAAAAGGTCCACTAAAGATGAAATTTTGACTCACGTAAAAAAGCGCCGCTCATTTTTGCAATCTTTGATAGTACATATTTTAAAAATTAAAATGACTTTATGTGGGTCGAAATATTTAGTTATCTTAGAGACCATGATCACTATCGTCAAAAAAGTTTTATAAATATCATCGTAAAGCAATATTCACCAATTAAACACGAAGAAACGAACCGACCGATCTCTTAGAAGTAATCAGCACGATTCCTAAATGATATCTTTCAAACAGTTCCTGAATTTTTAAAATCGATGCAGAATTTTTGGCTAAAACGTGTACAATAAATTTTATATTTTTCCGTTGATTAGAAACAGCTTGGCCGGTCGTCGCACAAAACTGACAGGCGCTAGTCATTATCTAGTTACATCAAATGACTTTTATACTTTTGAATTGGATTTAACCGTTTTTGAGAAAACGTTGCCGAAAATTAAAAAATCGGCTTTCAAACGATTCAGAATGGCTTAAAATGTCGAGAAAACTTGAAAATTACAAGACGATTTTTTTCGTGAGAACATATTGGATATTTTCCTATTATGCTATTTTTAAGGGCGGCCATTTATATGCTCGCACGCAGGCGGCCACATACCCAGGCACGGCTCTGCCAATTATTACTATTTACCGGACGGCACAGCTTTAGCCAATGCCTTATTAAATGACATAGAGAAAAGATTTGGACCACTCGTGCATGATGAACAGTGCCAACATGTTCAAAAGACTCGGGGAACAGATATTCATAAATCAATTTATTAAATACAATACTGCTATACCCTCAAGCGCTGCAGTTGAACGTTTGTTTTCCACGGGTAAAGACATTTTGACACCAAAACGAGCCTCGCTTTCAGACGAGAACTTCAACATGTTAATGTTCATGAAGAGAAATATGCACCTAATACCCGACGCTTAACCCGTCGCGCGTTTCCTATTTTTCGCAAAAAAACTCTTTCCCTTTATTTAGAAAAAAATTCTTGTAAAAACAATATGCAATCATAAAAACAGAAAGTTGACCAATAGCGTTATTATCACGGTGTGTGCATAAAGCGCGTCGCGTCATTAAGGGGTTGAATTACGCATTTGAATTATACAAGTATTTTGTTTTATTCATAACCTGTTAACTTCCAGAACCTAAACCAATAAGTTTTTTAAGTTCACTAACGCAACAATATAAAAATGTAATTTTACACATATTAACGGATTAACGATTAACGTTAACTTGCGTTAATTATTCCGAAATGTAACGCTTTAACGTTTAACGAAGCTAACTTTTTTTGTAGCGGATTAACGATTAACGAAGTTAACTTTTTGATTAACGGTGCCCAGCTATGTATATATATATATATATATATATATATATATATATGTATATATATATATATACACTTTAAATAATTTTAACTTTGCAATTTAGTTTATATAATTCCTATAAGCATTAGAGAATGTATTTATAATAATCTATCTATATGAAAACATTTAATATTTTCTGAACATATCGTTATGGTACGGGAAGTTCCTGCAATTTGCCTTAAGGCACGAAGCCATACACAACTAGTTTTCGATATATTTCACGATCACGACAAAAAGTGAAAAATTCGCACAATTACAATTACAATTACAATATTGTCTGTCACACAACGAAGTAGAAAAAATACAATGAAACTACCGAATAAACATAAATAGTTTAAAATGACCGGGGCCTATTTTGTATGTATGGATGCAAAACCTAATAGGGAAATAACAGTACAATAATATCTAGAACGGATAATACAAAATTTGAACGTACCCTAATCAACAGCACTCTCCTCAGCTATACTTCTCAATGGTACTAGTTCAGAATTTGACTGCTTTATTTTTATTTACGTTTACACAAAATGGGCAAAAGTACTGTTACACTTAACGTAGATAATATAAATAAAACACTAAACTGAAAACTGAAAAATTAATGTCCAATGAATTAACATTTATGCTGCTGACATCTGTGATCATTTTTTTGACCCACATATTCTAAAAAGCAAATTTTCAAGATCGAGCGAAATATCGTACTTTGTTATAATATTTTGAATAGCCCACTTATGTTTTCTTTTGTAAACGATTACTTGTAAAACGTAAATATTACTGTAATTCTAAAGAATGTAAATTTAGTATATTTTGAAAATATTTTCACAAGTGTTCGCTGAAAATATGTTAGATCTAAATATTTAGTATTAATTGAAAATGCATATATATTTCAGTTAGCAATATTGTTATGACTGCATAAATGATACAAATATAATTGTCATATAATAGTATAAATATCACTTTCACTTAAAGACATTATTAGTTTAATATAAAATGCATATATTATACTGCATAAACAATTACAAACATTCTTACATTTTTTTTTTTCAAAACAAACTTGTTTCAGAAAACCTAATTTCTTTATATTATATTTTTCCTATCTAAACTGGTTTATAATCTAATTTGCTTTCAAGTTTTTTATTATCTGCAACCTTACGAACAGCTTTCATCAAATCTTCTTGTACAACATACTCTCTTTCAGCTCTGATAGCAAACAGTCCAGCTTCTGTGCATACATTTCTTAAATCAGCCCCATTGAAAGTGTCTGATAATTTCACTACTGCTTCATAATCAATTTCACCATGTTTCGCTATAGGTGCAGCATGAATTTTAAGAATTTCTAAGCGTGCTTGTTCATTTGGCAGTGGTATTTCAATTTTTCTATCAAGTCTTCCGGGTCTCAATAAAGCGGGATCTAATGTATCCGGCCTATTAGTTGCCATAATCATTTTAACCTGACCCAACGAGTCAAAACCGTCCATTTGGTTTAGAAGTTCCATTAAGGTTCTCTGAATTTCACGATCAGCTGATGTGCCTTCAGAAAATCTCCTACCACCAATAGCATCAATTTCATCCATAAAAATTATACAAGGTTGGTGATCTTTAGCATAGTTGAACATTTCTCTTATTAGTCTGGCAGATTCTCCTATATATTTATCGACAATAGCACTCGATACAACTTTAAGGAAATTTGCATCAAGTTGAGAAGCAACGGCTCGAGCCAGTAATGTTTTACCAGTTCCTGGCGGGCCATATAGTAAGCAACCTTTAGGAGGAGTAATACCCACACGTAAGAATAATTCCGGGTTCATTAAAGGAAGTTCAATGACTTCACGGAGTTCACGAATCTGTTCAGCTAAGCCTCCAATAGCGGAATATGTAACATCCCCCGGATCTTCATGGGACATATTATAAACTAAAGGATCTACTTCCCTAGGCAGATATCGCATAATAGTTAAGGTTGTCATGTCTAAAGCTACTCTTGTCCCAGATTTTAACTTAGCTTTATCCAACTGCCTTCTACAGCCGACTACGTACCTTGGTCCATTGGTGGCTTTAACAATAAACTTTTCTTCTGTAAGTTGCTTTAGGACTTCGCCAACTATTTGTCCGACACTTTGTAAAGCTTTAAGATCGTTTTCTGATTTGTCATATTGTTTAGTCAATTCTTTCAACTCATCTCTCATTTCTTTCAACCGAGACTCGACTTCTTTGTGTTCTAACAATTTCTTCCGATAATCTATTAAACATTTTTCTCGAACGGGGTCTGCCACTTCTGCCATTTTGTATATAATACGAACACTTTTTACAATAACAAATATTCAGTACTTTTAACACCAAAGTGAGAATGCACAATTACACGATGAGTCTTGCTAGCGTATGACATGACATTTCAATTTCGTGTTGACTTCCAAAAAGCACGGCTGCCAACATCGATAAAACATTCTTTCAAACGCACGTGCCAAATTCAAAATCATTTTAATTCGGCATTGAAATAAATAAATAAAACAGTATTTAACATGTTATATAAACGTTATTCTGTATTTTATTGACATAAAATATATACTACAACACTGGACATGTTTATAGATTTTTTTCTGTATTTTTACTAAAGATAATTAACTTAATATCACAAGATTCAATACTATTAAGTAAATACTAACAATATTTGATTAAAATTACATTTCTTACTGCTGCTTTTACCACAGCATTTCCCAATATATTGCTTCTAAATTGAAAAAGAAAAATCAGAGTTTAGCAACATCTCTTATTCTCTGAATTTAATCTGATTATTTTTATAAAAACCTTAACAACTCGATAAAATTTTAATATTTGTTTATATACTTCAAGTATTGATAATGATATCTTTATTCTAAATTTTTGATCATAGAAAAAATAAATATTATTAACCATGTAATAAATTTTATGGCACAAAGCAGTAAAATACCCACAATTCATACTTGCACAGACAAACTTTGCAGAAATATATATATATATATATATATATATATATATATATACATATGTATTAGTAGGCATAAATTCATTTAGAGACTTTTCTAACTCGCTATTCAACAATCAAGGTTTTCACACGGAACGTCTTCATGAAAAACTAATTTCATCCCAACTTTCATCATACTCATCATTATAATACTCTGTATTTTCACCCGAATCAGCTTGCAGTTTTGCATAGTCATTATGAGAAAGACTAGTTGGTGCAGTATTTGTGTCAGAGAGGAGGACTGGGTCTTGAGGTGTGATAAACCCACTCATTGTGCCAGCATTGTAATACTGATCAGGATTGGCTTCACGTGGATCTAATTTGTAAATAATGAGGATTGAATCATCAAATTTATTTTGTTTTATATAAGCAAGATAGAATTGAGATACACTATAATGAATAGAATTCTAAATATACAAAAAAGAAGTGTATAGAAGGGGTTTAATTGTACTTTCTTTTATATCGTCACTGTTCTTATTCATATATCTTATTGTTAGATAATCATTTGATAAACCTATATTAAAGTTAGTAGTCTAATTTAAAACACAAGCATGATTTAAGGCATAGATTACCATAGCAGCCAAAAGTTTAATTACCTACAAACTATATTATTTGTATATATTTTTTGTACTCACCACATTGAACTACTTGTGTAAAATCATATTTTGATATATCAACTGGTTGCAGCAACCATTCAGAGGCAAGCAATTCTTTTAATGTGCATCTCTTCAAAGGGTCTTTGCACAACAAGGAAGTCAGTAATTGTTCTAGTCCTGAAAGCAATCCAATTTATATTGCAAATATGTACCCAGTTCAAACAGTTAATAAAACTTGTAGACAGAATATTATATTGCCAAAAACTTTAAAAATCTGTTTATAATAATACAACTCAAAAATTGTGTTTATTATTTGTTTTTCAAAATATTATATATGAATAAAGAAAATCACCTTCACTGACTTTATGTGGTAATTTTAGTATGCCATTCAAAGTTTCTTCTGCATCTTCAAAAGGATTGATGCTATACGTTAAGACATACAATGTAACACCCATCGACCACATTTCTAATTCAGGTCCTGAATATTTATTTCCTGCTAACACTTCCGGGCTACAGTATTCAGTTGTTCCATAAAAGGTACAAAATTCAGATTTTTCATTAAAAAATGTAGCTGATCCAAAATCAATTAGCTTCACTTCAAACTTGTGATTAATAATAATATTTTCATCCTTGATATCCCTGTGCAGTATATGCAAAGAATGCAAGTACTCCACTGCTGAAACAATTTGCCGATAAATATAACTAATCAACGGTTCGTCTAACTTTGGTACTCTATCAATAAATTCAAAAAGGTCCATTCCAGAGCCATGTTTCTCCATAATTAATTGAAAATATAATTCATTCTCAAAAATATCATAAACAGAAACAATGTTAGGATGAGATAAAGTAGGGAGTAAGCTAATTTCTAGAGGTACTTCTTTTCCCATTGTTTTATCCCATATCCAAAAATCATCATTTACTCGATCCTTCAAAATAAATTTCGAAACTACTAAAAGCTTATCTGAATTTCTATATGCCATTCTAACCCAACCAAAGGCTCCTTTACCAATTTGGCAAAGAGTTGTGTAATTTTTATTGTATTCGCCTCTCGTCTGTTCTTCCTCGCATTGGGAAGCAAAGGATACTGAATTTGTACAACTCTTATTTTTAGCAGCTTTTAGCTTAATGGCCTAAAGTATTAATTACATTGAACAAACAGTTTCAAATAAAAATATTTCATAGAATTATTTATACCTGGCCCAAGGAATGTTCTATTGTACTATTGTTGCTTGATGTTATTGTACAGGTATCTTGTGCGATACAATTAGCATGGTCAAAGGAAATCCAAACGCAATACACATTTCGATTCTGGTGAACAGATTGTTTTAAAACAGCATAGCAAACATCTGGAAATTTTTGAATTACCAAATTATAATATTGAAATCATATTTTAATAATATTTACAACTTACCAATTGATTTTCCATTTGAATGTCTTCCAGTACCTTTATATCTACCTTCCTTAAAAACTTCAGATTCATTTTTATCTCTATATGATGGAGTTGAGGTAGAAATCTGAGCTTCTTGTAAAATGTTTTTATAACGCCTATTAGCTGGAGTTAAGAAATCTATATCATGCATCTTAGAAACTGCAACAAGTTTTATAGTTTAAAAACATACACACACAATAAAATTCACAATTAGATAATATATTAAATCTAATAAAAAATTACTATACTTCTCACTTTGAGAAATTAATTTTCGAACAAGATTAAGTAATTGTTTAAATTAGTAAATATAATAGATTTTTAAGAATCACATACTTTCATAATTAGACTCATTCAGTGATATTAAACCTCCACTGGAATCAAATTTCTTAGGTACTTGTTCCTCAGATTCATTGATAGGCGTAGCTAACTCATCATCTTCTTCATAACTTATGATATCCAAATGTAAATAGGATTTGTTAGAGGAGTCTAAGGCTTTCTTTTGAGGTGTTACTGAGATGTTCGAGATGTTAAGGTTGTTTTCTAAATCACTACTGAGCCTAGATATGGATTCATTAATAGGCGTTAGTAAATCTTCTGAACATTTGGTCATTTTTAATGGTAGTTGCATATTTTTTTTGTCATCGTCTTTTAATTTATTGATGATATCTTCCTTTTTATCACCTTTATTTTTGTTATCTTCATGACTAATGGATTTTAAAGTATAACACTCGGTCAAACCAGTATCTAAGGTTTCTGGAATTAAGTTTTCATCACTTTCAGCTTTATCATCTTTTTTGAATGAATAGAAATGGAAAGAATCAAGTTCCGCTTCAGAGTTACCCATAGGTGACCTGCTATAATTTCTATTGTGACTTAATTCAGTACAATCGAAGTCTTCACAAAAATTAGGCAATAGCAATGTGATTTTTTGTCCCACAATTTTGTTTTGTGAGTATCCAAAAAAAAACATGACAAAGTGATGGCAAACACATTCAATTATCCCTTCTTCATTTATGATAAGTAAACCACTTAAATTTATGTAGACTGTAATGTCAATTTTAAGATATTTTCTTTCAGCTTCTTCATTTGTTTTATGATACTTTTTCTCATAATATTTTACAGATAAACTTAATGGAAGTATAGAGCCATCTAACGTAGTGCCTGTAACCTTCTGCTTATTAAAGTAACTTATGTTGGAAACTAAATCTTGCGGTTCAGAAAGCAAAATAGATGGTATAATACGTTTGATATCCAAACCCAATAATTGACCAACCTCACATTGAAATATCAAGCATGCGTCCACATCAGCAGCTAAGATAATACCTGATTTGTTTACTATTATCTCTCCAACAACTTTTTGGACAGGTTCAACAAAAGCAAAACTAGGACCATCTTGATTGTATTGTCTAATCCACAAAGAAGTTGAAATACTAGTTCCGGTGGATTTTATAAAATCAACTACTTTGCCAGAAAGTAGAACCATAGAACCTGTTTCTTTATTAAAATATCCTTCAGCTAATGCAGACACAGGATTAGAAGGAACTTTCTTCATAAGATGAAACAGTGTCTTGAAGTCAAAGTCTTTGGGCTTGTAATTCAACAAAGAACAAGCATTGTTGTTCACATTGTAAATTTTGGTCAATTCTGGATCAATTATGAAAACAGACTTATATGGATTTACATTCTTGCAGGAAGCCTGTATTAGTTCATGAGTCAGCAGTACTGAGGAGTCATTGATGTTGCTCGGAGAATGTGCATCAGATGTAAGCGTGTCATAGTTCAATTTGACACCTTCTGCTGTTGATGGCAATACTAATAAACAATCATACATACATTTATACAAAATATTATAATTATTACCTGAAATACTATCCACCATTTCTGAAGATAATACTATTTTGAAAGAACAATCTTCGTTTATAGAACGTCCTCTTCGTGGGAATGTTTGATTACAATCAACAGAGAAAGGTATTAAGGAAATGTTACCATTCTTGGAATATTTTCTTTTCCTAATAAAACATTTGCAAATTAATGTACTTATTTCTTATATCACATAAAATAATATGTATAGGTTAACCTTTTTATTATTAAAAGGTGTGAATGATATATAAATATTGCAAACCATTATAATAGTATATATATATACAAACTGTTATCGTAATACAATTCAAAGCAATCAAATAATTTTCTGTAAAGAAATATTAATGTTATACCTAAGTCTTTTCCACGGTGTTTGATGTTTAGATATAAAGTGATTAGAATGGTATAATCCCTTGCAGACATTCTTAAAACAATTCTGAAATTAATGAAATCATTTAATTTTGATTTTGAACTGTTCAAAAAAAAAGAATCAAGTTATTGAATTAAACTTACTGAAGAATATGTTCTCTTAAGGTATTTGGGAGCAATTGAAAAGATGCCACACCCAGGCTTCTTAGGATGTTTTCTAAGATTTATTAATTTATCTAATCTGCAATTAAAACAGTAATTGCTTTATTAGTGAATCGTACGTCGTGTTTTGTTGTCTTTCTCAGCCACATTTGTAAACTGTGTCAGTGCACAGGATAAAATCAATAAGTGAGCGCGACAGCGCCAATTTGTGTATATAACCTACTAACAGAATTGAAAGGAAAAAAGAAAACAAACTTACCCACACTCTACACGGTCCATATCAGCAATTAATTAGTTTTATATATTTGAACGAATTAAAATAGACAAAGTTCCGCAATTGATAACTGAAAAAATTTCAACCAACAAAATATATAATTATAATCATGTCATTTAGCATTATTAATAAAATATTTTATTTTATCATGGATAATGCGATATTTTTATCAACAAATGTCATATAATGAATACTTACATTTTGCAGAAGATTTAAAAGTCACCCTATAATAAAGAATAAATACACATTTATAACACGTATCGTAGTTTGAAGAACATTTTGAACACAACGATAACATAAAACCAGTCGCTATCAATTATTACTACCAACATATGTAGCTAAAATAATAACAATGTTTCGGTGGTTTGGGTCCCTAGACAATATAATAATAATAATAATGTTTGGGTCGATGGTCGATGGTCGATGTTTGGTTGAGAATATTAGAATCCTAGACAATATAATAATGATAATAATGATTGATATGATTAGAATCTTATTAGAATATTAGCATCAATTTAATAATCAATATTATACTCTTTTTGTTATTTTTTTAATAATATAATAATCAATATTATACTCTTCATAGATAAATAAGAATAACTCTTATTTTATCTATGATTATAATACAGAATACCTGCTGGACATTAAGATGCCTAAACAATAATAATGTAATGTAACTAATAATATGATAATATGCACATGAAAAGATTTATGTTTTTAGATTGTTAATATGGTTGATTATTAACATATCAATATTAAAACTTTTATAAATATATTCATAGATGAAAGAAGAGTATATGAATATATTGATCGCAACCATTGTACAATTTGTTATTTAATTTGCCTATTATGAAAAGTAATTAATGGAATTGAACAGAATCAAGTTAGACAATATAATAATAGGGAGTTTGAGAGAAGCCTGCCTTGAAATTTGGGCGAAATCAGTTGGTAGTGCAGAGGGCTATTTGCGCAATCACAGATTGGCACAAGCAATCATATCGTGTATGGAGCGTATGGAGTCCCGAACACTTGTGAAAGTGACAGATGACTTCAGACTGGAAGAATTTTTGCAAATTTTTGACATTTAAAAATATGACAGCTTGAAGCACACGAACTTATTATATTGTCTAGGCACAGTGCACACGAATGCATGTGAAATATGAATAGGTGCTCCGTACCTCCGTACTATTAATGCACTAACAAAATATGATATATTTTTATTCAAGAATATATTTTCTATTTAGGTAAATATGTGTAGCTTTAATAATTATTTTTAACTCAAAGTAGTACTTTTATTGTCAAGCATCTTGCAGTATCTTCCATATCACACTAGGGGGGATCTCTTTTGTGACTATGGATTCTGGCAAGGTATTTTGTTTTTGATCAATCTCTATTACTCAATACTTACTGTAACAACATTCACAGTGTCGCATTTTGAAGGAAAATATAATAGATCCAAATAAGAAAAGCAAAGACATTGCTGATAAAATTTGTGCTGATGCAAATGGAAAATTAACTAGATCAAAATCACGAAGGTTACGAAGAAAACGAGCTATAGAAAAGTTATCAAAAAAAAGTGATAATTCGTCCCAACTTCTAAATAACAGCCCATTGAAACAAGAATCAAATGTGGGTAATTCATTATGGAAATGTTAAAGTTTTAATTAATTTATATATTTTAATTCCAGTCACATAAAAGGGAAATCTCACATTCTGAAAATAATTTGAATTTGCCAATTATTAGTGCTATAAATAATATGTCTGATAAAGTGTGCAATTCAGTTAAAATTGAAAAAGCAAGAGAAGTTATGTGTGAACGTGAAGTTCAAAAGTTAGCTAAATCACAATTAAATAACAAAGTTAATAAAACAGAATGTATTTCAACAAATGTAGATAAAATTAGCAATAAAATTCAAAATATGTCTAGTAATGATTCTGATACTTCAGCGAAAAAGGTAGAAGAAGTAAGTAGTAAACTAAACAACATGTCCATTAATGCGAGGGCAGAACCTTCAAATGGAAAATCAAGAGAAGAAATTAAAGCAGAACGTGAGGCAAAGAAATTAGCCAAACAACAAGCAAAGAACAAAAAAGTGAATGCAGGCGATAACTCCGCAAAATCAACTGATATATCAAAACATGTGCCTAATTCTGCAGAAGCAACTAAAGATACTGATAAGGCAAAAAAAACAATTTTGAGTAAAGATGAAGTTGATAGAGCAGTTCTTATGAACAAAAGCGCTGATATAGAAAAGGTATAAGAAAATTTAATACAATATTCTTTAAAAAAATGTTCTAATTGAATAATGAACATAATTCAATTTTTTCAATTGTATAAATATTTGTGATTTACTATGAATTTTTAATTTTAATCTAAGTAATATATATATATATATATATATATATATATATTCTAAAGACATATAATTGTTTTTAGAAATTCATATTATCAATTTATATAGTTTGCCAGATTGAGCTTTTTGTTTTAGTTGATAATTTATTTAAAATTTATACTATTTAAAAATTTCTTAGGAAAAACCAGAAAAATCAAAAGCCGAACTGAGAGCAGAACGCAGAGCTAAACAAGAAGCACAAAGAGCAGCTAAGTTGGCTAATGTAGAAAAGCCACCTAGTGAACCCCCAACTAACACACAAAAAATTACTTCAAAAGTCACTCCTGATACTGAAAAAGCACCTAAGGTAACAATTTACATTTGATTCAGTTGATAGAATTTTTATGTTTAAATTGTATATATAGCTGAATATGAAGAAAAAATTATCCAGCCCATTACAAATTCAACATAAGGTCAAATTATTTAGTCATTTATACTCGGAAAAGAATAATGTCAAGAACTTTTCAACAATGCATCCTGCTTTAGTAAGATTGGGAGAGCAATTTCGAGAAGGCATTGTAACAGGATCTAATGCTAGATGCATAGCATTTATTAATGCACTTAAAATTGTAAGTATACTTCAGTAGGTATAAGTATGAGACTTATATACATTTTACTAAACCTTACTGAATGTGTTGCAACCCCTTTTAATTAATATAATTATATGAAGTAATAAATAAAATGTCTTTTTTTGATAAACATTAGTTATTACTTTATCAAACTATTTCATAATGTAGGTTATCAGAGATTATGTAACTCCACCTCAAAAGGAATTCAAGAGAGAGTTGGAATCATCTTTAAAACCATGCATGGATTATTTACATCAATGTCGTCCAGTATCTGTATCGATGACTAATGCTTTGCGCTTTATAAAGCGTCAGATATCTCAACTTCCTACGAATATTACTGATTTTGAAGCAAAAAATAAATTAGAAACTGCTATAGATGTTTATTACAAAGAACAAATTTGTACGGCGGCTGATGCCATTAGTGGGTTTGTCCAGAATAAGATTGTCGATGGTGATGTTATTTTAACATTTAGCTGGTAATTGTTTTTTTTTTTTTATCTAGTAATTGTTTTAATAGAATTTTTAATATTTTAACTTATTGTGTACTTGCAATATATATATTGAATTTGCTACTTCAGCAATTATTGATTTTTTTGAATATTTACACTTATTTGCTTTATTTTTTCTTAGCTCATCTCTAATTCAACAAATATTTGAAGATACTTCAAAGAACGGAATTGATTTTCATGTTGTGGTTGTGGATGGTCGCCCATCTTTAGAAGGTAGAGAAATGCTACGCAGACTCATTGAACGTGGTATCAAGTGTTCCTATGTACTTATTAATGCAGTTAGCTTTATAATGGGAGAGGTAAATTTGAAAAAATAAAAATAGATTAAAATCAAATAGATGAATTTAAATTTTCTGTTTCATTCTTCAGGTGACAAAAGTTCTTTTAGGCGCTCATGCTCTGTTGGCAAATGGATATGTTATGTCAAGAGTTGGAACTGCACAAATTGCAATGGTTGCACAATCGTTCAATGTACCAGTTCTAGTCTGTTGCGAAACTCATAAATTTATTGAACGTGTGCAAACAGATTCATTTGTGTACAATGAAATAGGTAAGCCACATAACAAACAAAATGTTGAAATTGTCTTCTATTTATTTATGTACTGTTTGATAATTATTTTTTACAGGAAACCCCGAGAGTTTAATTTCATCTACTGATGCAGGCCCACTTTGTGGGTGGTTGGATATGCCAACATTGAGTCCTCTCAACCTACGTTATGATGTCACTCCACCCGAATTAGTGACGGCAGTTGTGACAGAATTAGCTATACTACCATGTACTAGTGTTCCGGTTATTCTTAGGATAAAGCCAACTGAAATTGGATATTGAAGCTTATATAGACCTTTGTAAAAATTACTGATTATTAAACTATTATATTTCTAACATGTATCATTAATTTTTGACAAGACTATTCTTATATTTTATTGAGTTGTTTTCATCCATTCGGTAGTATAATTCTATTCGTAGTAAGAAACTACAATTTTGATACCTGGTACATCTCCTCAATATGCAGTTTATTAGTTTCAGTAATATGTTTTGATCTTTGATCTTGAGTAGTAATTCACCAAGTTGCCATGAGTAAAGAAATGCTTTTAGCCCATGGTTGTTTGAACAAAGTCTGTATCTCTATCTAATAAGTGTTACCAAATATAAATTGCAAAATAGTTTTCAATAACATTCTAGATTTATTTGTTTGCTTATACCTCTACCGGCCCATTTAACTTTTAGCTCACATTCTAAATTTTTCTATATTTTATCAAACAATTGTGGCTTTTTTGTGAGATGATGCCTATATCTTAATTCTATAACATTATCAAAACAACCAATATTAGTATTTAGACCATTTGCTGGGATCTTCAACCTGAAACAAAGTAATGCTGCAGAAACTGTCCAAAGTGTAAATAAGGGAATCAATACGATTGAAGTAATATTAGATGTGTTTTTGATAATCATTACGAAACAAAAATATGGACATAATAGCTTCGGGATCGAATATCAATAACAACCTATTTGTATGCATTTTAATTATCATTTTGTTTCTGTTTTTTTTATAACACAGATTTGTAATTTTGATGTAAGTGGCCCATTGTGGTAGATTTCAGCATATAAAAAATAAAGCTTCTGCTTTCTTTTGTTAAGCAAAATATGAATGCAAAATCATATAAAAAAATACAGAGAAATTACATTTAGGCAATGTCCGATTATTTCTGACAATTATTAGTAGATTTTGAGTCCGATGAGGATGTAGAAGTGTATATTTCCGACAAAAAATAAATATTATAGATAGAAAGAAAAAGAAACAAGGGCGTCCAACTTCAAATGAGGTATATAAACAATTGCAAAATAAAAATAGCATATTACGGCTTTGCGTAAAGACGCCAATTATTTTTCGGATCAGCAAAAACTTTTCAAAAAGTCCGGACGCCCTAAATGCAATGTTCATTTATGTTTCACGCCAAATGCAAATTTTTTTCAGAATTCGACGCAAAAATGTCCATACACCGAGTGCGTACATTATAGATTAAATATTTATGCAACATAAAAAGTATTTTCAAGCAAAATTAATGATTCAAACGCAGGTATTCTTTTTATTGCACTCTATTATATCGAGTTGGATATTTCAATGTAAATAAATATTTACATATTACATTCTAGACCCCAAATGTTTTGAATCAATACACATGTATTCTAAAATAATTTTATTTATTTTACAAATTACAAATACAAATTCATTTGTGTTTTAATAACACTGCTGAAATGTTTCAATCTTTATGTTCAGTTTTGTGTGCATTTTCAGTTTTATAAATTGAAAAATCTAATCTAACATAAATAATAACACTTAAAAACAACACATACAAAAATATTATTATCAGTACAGGTTCCTGCAGCATCATGAATCTAGGGAATGTGTAATGCAGATTGAAATCTTGAATATGATTTTCAACAAGATTATGCTTTGTAAATGATATAACAGGTCTACCTTTTGTGTCGAGATAAGTGTAATGTAAAGAATCAGGTAGGCGAGTAACTGAATATGGAGGAATCAATTTAATATCTTTGCACCCTTCTGGCAATATAATTTTAGTGACAACTTCTTCAACAATCATATGGTCAAAGATATGATCAATAGCCCGCATTTTCAATAAATATTTATCACCTTGGCTAAACAAATATTCATAGCTTGGTACATTGTAGCCTAAAGTATAATGAGTTTTCCAACCTCCAAACAATGGATACCGAGGTCTCAAAGTTAATTCAACAGCATCTTTCTTTACTCGCATATTGGATGTAGAAATATTTCCATTAGTATCACGGTAGTACACACCAAATGCAGAAGCTGGAAGCATAGTTTTATATGATTTTACACTTGCCAAACCGCTTCGTGAATCTTTTTGGAATTCATATCTGGAAAACGACCCTTTCAGTAATGCACCAGAATGCACCATGTCAATTGTTTCTTCAACCGCAATATTTCCCCAATGTGATACTTCAATTGTTCTTTCCAATTTTGTAACTGTTAAAAACGGTGTATGATTCTCATAATGAATCGTCATTTTGTCATGAGTAAATGCTGGTATGTTTTCATATGAGCCATAAGTTATTGTGGTATCACTTTGTGAAAATGGTTTCAGTTTAGAGAAGCTTTCGATGTTCTTAGAAGCAAGTTGTACAGTTGTTTGTTGTTTAATAGTACGATAGGCAGAGTAAAAGTAATGATTTCCATGATAGAGTACAAGTTGACGCTCTAGTTGAATTATGCTTGATGGATAAGGTACTAAAACTTTACTGAATACCGCGTCGATCTGAATATTGACAGTTTTCGCAGGTTGTAAAGGTTCCTTAAAATCTATTCTCAAAAAGGAGACTCCTTCATGGGAACTCACAACTGTATCAGTTATTTTCAATTCTTTCTTAGAAGAATCTCGCGCAGCGATATGGGCGTATCGATTTTCCTCATTGTGTATAGGAATCAAATACGAAGAGATTGGATTTTTACCATTATTTTCTACTGTTATCTTCGTTGAAATCTTTGCCAATTGTGATGCCAGATCAATAAATCGTTCTACATTTTTATTTACAATATCACTATTTATAACATCTGCGGCGGAAACGAACGCTATTTGTACCGCTACGCATACAAATATTTTGAGAAAATGCATGTTTTGTCGAAATAAATATATTTATAACTAATTTTGTCTCATATTAAACATAACTTGATTCAGAAATTGACACGCCGGCTACGTGTAGCCAACAGAAGGAAGTGAAATACACCACGTTGGAAACAGACGAAGTAAAAAAATAGACATGCTCACCTTTTTGGCGTATTTCATAAATAGCTGGATAACTGGATAACTGGATAAGTAGATAGCTGTACTTCTACTGAAAGAACACGTAAAATATAATTTTGTCAACACTAATATCTAATATATTATGAGAAACATTTTTCCCGTTGAATACTGAACTGCCATTTGATAGAAAGCCATCTTTTATATATTTACGGGACTAACTGATAGCACTAAATAGTTTTAAATATTTTAGTTAAAATATAGTAATAATTTCTGCTTTATTATTAAAATTATCACATTCGTACCTCAACAAACAGCAAAAAGCTAAATAAAACCCAAACCAGAAAAAAAACATTCATAACATGCTAGGGAATTTCGATTTGAATATTGTCCCCGATCGCGGGCAATTCTGCTCAGATTTGACATTTAATATAACCTGGAAATTTTCTGTTTGTTTACAAGTCACCGACTCACATATATTAATGTAGTCGAATAAGATATCGACCAAACTCCGCATGTTTTAAATAAAAAATTCCAAGTGAAATAAAAAAAATGTTCAAAAACACGTTTCAATCTGGCTTTTTATCGATTTTATACAGCATTGGCAGTAAACCATTACAAATCTGGGATAAAAAAGTTCGAAATGGTCATATTAAGAGAATTACAGACAACGACATTCAATCCTTAGTACTAGAAATTGTTGGGACTAATGTTAGTACAACATTTATAACATGTCCCGCAGATCCAAAAAAAACATTGGGAATAAAACTTCCATACCTAGTGATGATAATAAAAAACTTAAAAAAATACTTCACTTTCGAAGTCCAGGTACGTTTACCACAATTTAGTCATTAAAACAACTTTGATATATAAAACAATACATCTATGCCGTTTGCAAATATTACATTAACTGTAATAATTCCTTTATTGTACTTAACTCATTTTGTACTTATCAAGTCTTATATTCGTGTTCTCTAATGGCACAGATACCATAAAATATATTGCAGGACATTTAAATTTTAAGATTCAATTTTGCAAGTAACATATGGTAGAAAATATTTTTGACCACTTAGAACATATCTAAGTTTGAAAGTAGTATTTCTTTTAAATTTGTTGTGAGCAGTTATATAGTAAGAGAACATTTGTATGCATTTTCTGTTCAGATAATCAAATTAAAATACTCACAGACGCTTTCAGAATTTCGTTTGTTTCATAAGTGTATTCATCTATCTTTCAGGTACTTGATGATAAGAATGTCCGCAGAAGATTTCGTGCAAGTAATTATCAATCTACAACTCGAGTAAAACCTTTTATTTGTACCATGCCTATGAGACTAGATGATGGTTGGAACCAAATACAGTTTAATTTGGCTGATTTCACAAGAAGAGCATATGGTACCAACTATGTTGAAACATTACGAGTGCAAATACATGCAAATTGCAGGATAAGAAGGGTATATTTTTCGGATCGTTTGTATTCAGAGGATGAACTGCCAGCAGAATTTAAACTATTTTTACCTATTCAAAATAAAAGTAAACAAGCTATGGCCACATGAATATCACATAGATATAAAATAAACAATATGATATAATCATGTATTTTATAACCCATTTGAGCATTTATATTGGTATGTCACAAGAATTAAAAGGAATCAGATTTATTAATTCACATTTGATTTAAAGAAAAATATTGTAAATTTTTAAATAGAACAAAAATAAACTGAATTTTCAAAAGTAAAGATTATTTTATTCATATATATACTATTTAATACAATTATAATAAAATGTTACTCAATATGAATGAGTTACATAGCTAACATATAAAATGACATAAAAAGATTCTAGGAATAAGATTATTGCTTTAATAAATGTGAATAATTAAGATAATAATTGAATCAATTTGTCTATTGAATTCGAATTTGCAGGTAATTTCTATATTCATGATAGACCTTATTATTATATACAACCAACATGCATTTAATAAATCATAACATTCCTAAAATTTATCACAAAGTATATATGGAATATAACGTTTTTATTAAAAAAATCATCTGTACAACAGGAATTTTAAATTAACATAAATATATTATAATGTTAAATTGAATAATTAAATAACTTCTTGATACTATAATTTCTAAAATGAAATGCTGGCGAATCTCATACTTTAGAATGTAATAATATGATGTCAGGTAATCTATAGTCAACATATTAACAGTATTATTTTATGAGCTCAACAATTTTATCTACTGGGTGTTTAATCCTTAATTATAAACATATATTACTTATTACTTTACATCACCTTATCTACTGGGTTCTCGATTGGAACAGGGCTTTTAGATGCGATGTGTGGTTCCGGTGGCATTCCTACTTTTGGTTCAATTGGAGTACTAGATCTAGGTGAAGCTACCTCAATATATTCATCAGAGCATTCTGCTTTGACTTGAACCTGCTGATCATCAGATTTAGCGTCTGCTTCAGCGTGTGTGTAACTGTGATTGTCAAGTTCAGCTCTGAAGTAAAATCTCATATCACACCTCGAGCACTCGTATAGTCGTGCTTGTGGCCCGTGTTCGGATAGGTGCTGCAACAAACCGGGCGCATTTGTAAAAACAGCCGAGCATATATAACAAGAAAAACCTCGACTGTCACAGCCAGCAAACGTATGTTCTATTAAATGCGCTTGGAGTTGTTGTGGACCGGCGGGCCTGTACGCGCACAATCGACATTGAAGGCTCGAATCACGGCTTTCGTGCAAAGCAACGTGTGCCTGCACTTGTTGTTCGGTGTCAAAATCCGATCTACATTGAGCACAGCTCCACGTTTCTGTTATTGTACGTGTCCTTCCCGAATCACAACAATTTCTGCAAACACTTCCACTAACTTCGCTTACCTCACATGGCTGTCTGCATAGCGAGCAATGCGTCCTTGTACTAACCACAGCAGTTTTTAAATGAAAACGAGCATGCAACCCAACCTCTAAATCGGTCGACAAGGTCTGACGGCAAACCGGACAAGGCGCTGGAAGTTCACGACCACTGTGCTGGGAGAGATGTGCTCGAAAAACTTGCTCGTCGGCAAATAATGCTCCGCATTGCGCACAACGACCCCCGGGACCGACTTTGCAATGGGATAGTTTGTGTTCGGCGAGAACTGCGGCAGCAGGAAATACCTCATCGCAAATGACACATTTGTGTTTACTAGAAGCAGAAGTGCGGTGGGCGGTTTTAATATGAGTTTCTAACTCAGCTCGAGATCTGAATGGTTCATTGCAGTAAGCGCAATGAGGACTAACGCGAGATGCCCCCTTCAGATGATGGACGAGCTTTCTGTGTGCAGCAAGTTCGGATTCACTCATGAAATCATCACGGTCGCAAATATCGCAATTTTTGCGAGCATTGTTGTTATCATTGGTTCGCGTAGGGGATATGCGCTCTAAAGGTTCTTGAATGTCAGGAACAGCAGCCGGCATTGGTTGTTGAGAATGCCTTGTTTGTAGATGACGATCAAGCAGAAACTCGACGTGAAATGCTTCAGGACACAATGGGCATCTAAATTGCCGAGCGTGAGCCGCTAAATGAAAATGCATCTCTAGTTCGGTGGCGCATGCTGCTCTGCAGAATGCACATCGCAGAGGGGCGCGTGTAGATGGTATTACCGACAAAGGTGAAATAGTAGGAGCATGTGGCGGAGTTAAAGGATGTCGCAAACGCACATGCTGCCTAAACTCGCGTTCAGAACGCGTCTCCGCCCCACAGGCTGTACAACGAAACAGGCGCGTTTCTTGCGAATGCTTAACCGCAAAGTGTAGTCGAATAGAAGCCTCGCTTTCAAACAACTCTCTACAAAGTGAACAACGCAACACACGGGTCGTATGTTGCTCAAGGAGATGACGATGCAAACTTTCTGGTTCCTGAAATATTTTTCTGCAATTTTGACAGCCAAATTCCGATGTAGTTGATAAAAAATGAGCAGCTACATGACGCTCTAAAGCTCCGGCGTCGGGACATACTGCACCGCATTGAACGCATGACAGAGCAGGAATTGTAGCTACGGTTCCATTCTGCTGCAAGTGGATTTTAAGATGCGTGCGGAACGCTTCAAAATCAGGCAGAACAGCAGAACATTGATTGCAAAGTAGTGGACCCGCTCCCATGTACTGTGGAGTTGGATGTTCAGGTTCGGCGGTTCGTCTGCGTTTCGCTGTTTTTTTGCTCAAGTCAGTTGGCGTGAGTTGTTCAGGAGTCGGGCTATTTGTAGGATGAGCTATAAGGTTATGCCTTTGCAAGCTTTCCAGGGATGGAAAACGCATGGTACACATATCACATCCGTATGGAGTGCTATTATGTGCTGAGCGACTAGCCTGTTGGCTTTCCGCGGAATGTTCAGTTGACGTATGACGCTGCAATTCTTCAGGTAACTGAAAAGATTCTGTGCACTGCAAACATCGAAATGATATACCATTGCTTCCATTGGCGCCATTTGCTTCTGAGGTCGAAGAAATTTGCTTTTTATGATTTTGCATGTGGGATGTTAAAGCAGCTGCTGTGTTATATCCGCGATTGCATACAGTACATTGAAATGGTTTCTGAGTATCATGGGTCTTCATGTGAATCTTCAAATGATCACTGAAAATTAAAAAAAGTGTTAAATAATTTAACAGACTTATAAGTTAAATAATATCAGATATCAATCTACAATACGCGATATATAACATTTTTTCAAATTCATTCTGAATAAGTTTACAAAAATTCAAATGAATTCAAATTCCAGTTTACAAAAATTTTGGATAGCGTTTCTAAATTATAATCATAATGCACCATCTTATCGAATAATATCTTTCTAGAAAATATCAAAATACAGTATTTCACAGTTAATAATTAATTGTAAATATCAGTGTGTAAAATTGTTTATTATTTTTTAATTACCTGCGCGAAAAGGCAGCTTCGCAATGCGCACACCTATAACGTCGGTCTCCTGTGTGTAGCTTTGTGTGTCTATCACGGGACCTCTTATGTTTGAAAAGGCGCGAGCAATACTCGCATCGAAACGGCATTTGATCAGAATGCGTCTGCATAAATAATAAAAATTTCAAATGAACATTAATTTGTAAAGCTTTAAATATAAAAATAATGAAATTTATTAATTTTTAATAGAAAGTTTGATATTGAAATTATTAACTTTCCGAAGGAGAAGTTTGATAATTTTATGTTTTCTCGACGTTTAACTCTTTTTTTACGATATATACTATGGTCTTATAGAACATACTAAAATATTATGGCCCGTATTACGGATAAGTCGCTTAATTTTAAAAATTCATCAAAATTTGAAAAAATATGATTGTCAAATGTTGGGTCAAAAAACGCTTTTGTGATGTGATGAGTCAAAATTTGAATTTCACAAACACCATCGGAATAAACTCGATAAGGAGAAGCTGCAATTGGACAGCGTCTCTAGTTTTGTGAAAAATGTTACCATTTATTTAAATGATTAAATAATATCAAGGGCTACGTACATGATATATGTAATCGTGCTAGTATTTTCTTATAGCAGATTTTTAATATTTCACAAAATAATTTATTAAGATTTTTAAAAAAAAGTTTTGACGTTTTTCATGAAATTTAAAATGGCGATAAGTTCATGCACAGTCCTACGAAAATTGTTTGAATTATGTAAATTAATTAAAATTTGGAATTTTAGGGCATACAAGGACGTGTCTGCGCACTATAATTAATGTAATTACTTATAATTTAAATGTGTTTGAGATATCAATTGAAAATCGCAATGTTTAGATTTAAGTGAAATCGACAACTCGATTTTCAAAATAAACCGTTGAAAATGTTATCTAAATATCTGAATCAATTTTGGTTGATTAAGTCAATTATTACATCTATCGAGACGTTTTTGCAACTTGCCTTAAAGCAAAATGACACTTTCAACTTGTTAATATTTTTACGAGACATTAATGTCTTTTGTAAAATGTAATAGATTAAAATATTGTTTTGTGTATTTTTGATTGTTTGTATTCAAGGTAATAGGCATTACTTATGAATCTATTATATTTTTTGCTCAAATAGACATTTAAAATTTCGATAACAAAGCAATAATGAAATTGTGTTTTATCAAATAGAATTACCTGTTCGTGTTTTTTGAGATAGCTCAGCCTAGGAAATGCTTTAGCGCAAAATTGACACTGATAGGGAGTCTGTTCCGTTGCACCAATCGTGCAGGATGCTTCAGCGGCTGCTGCGCCGTCAGGGGTCGCACAGGACGAAGCCGAGTCCGGCGTGGAGGCCGACGAACGCCAAGAACTACTGCCCTGGTCGCTACTAAGAGCTTCTAAGGAAGAAAATAGTAATTTAATATACGATAAGCAGATTTTTTTTTCTAAAAATCTAAATGTCGTGCCATTTTTTTATCATTACCGTCATTCAAGTAATCTGTGAAATTAAGTATTCTGAAGTGCTCTACGAGATTAGTAACACTAAATTGGGAAAAACTCCTGGTAATGATGCGATTATTTGGTCTAATAAAACACCTTCCTGATAAAGGTAAGAGATTTTTAACTATATTATTTAATGCCATAATACGGCTGAAGTATTTTCCTTCATCGGGGAAATTGGCAAAAATGATCTTAATTCTCAAGCCTGGAAAAAATCCCACTGATGCAGTTTCCTACCGGCCCATTAGTCTTCTGTCTTGCCTCTCAAAAATGTTTGAAAAAGTTATTCACAAAAGAATCATTAATATTTTAGAAGATAATAATTTTATGCCAAAACATCAATTTGGGTTCATTAGACAACACTCAACAATAGAACAAATACATAGAGTTGTGGATTCCATTTATAAAGCCTTTCACTTAAAAAAATATTGTTCAGCCCTTTTTCTTGACATCAGTCAGGCGTTTGATAAAGTTTGGCATAACGGCTTGTTGTACAAATTAAAGAAGAATTTACCATACAACTATTATCTCCTCCTAAAATCATATCTGTGTGATAGAAGGTTCTTCATCAATTTTAATGATGCTTCATCTAATGTTAAAAATATTTCTTCCGGAGTTTCCCAAGGTAGTGTTCTTGGTCCACTGCTTTACATTATATATACTGCTGATATACCTACAAATGCAGAAACCATGATTGCTACCCTTGCAGATGATACGGGAATTCTAGCTCAACATGACAACCAATTGCTTGCCTCGGAAATTCTACAAAAACATGTAGATGAAGTAGAAAAGTGGATGAAACTATGGAGAATAAAAGTGAATAACTCTAAATCAGTTCACGTTACTTTTACCTTACGACAAGGTTCATGCCCCCCTGTTAGATTGAATGGTGATTTGGTTCCTGTATCCAATGTTGTTAAATATCTGGGAATACATTTAGATACAACCTGGCATGAACATATTCTAAAGAAGCGTCAGCAGCTTGAATTAACACGTAGGCAACTTAATTGGTTAATGAGCTGGAAATCACAAGTCACAATAGAAAATAAACTCCTAATATTCAAGATAATTATCAAACCAATATGGTCCTACGGCCTACAACTATGGGGTGCGGCCAGTAAATCGAACATAACTATTCTACAAAGGTTCCAAAATAAAATTTTGAAAGAAATCGTAAACGCTCCAAAATACGTTCCAAATTGGTTGATACATCAAGATCTCAGAATTCGAACTATAGAAGAAGAAATTAGTCTTTACTGCACCAGATACAAAGCTCGTCTAAGTTGTCATCCAAACGTATTAGCGTTAGATCTGCTCAAGCCTTTACCACCAAAGCGTCTCAAGAAAGAATCTGCAATGATTTACTACAAAATATTACATAACATCTATGAAGGCGCTATCGCAGGATAGCGATCCTTCTCACGCAGACAAATAGTATATAACTGTAACAAATGTAGCTGAATGTACTTTGTATAGCTTGCTATGAGAAATAAATCAAAAAAAAAAATTTTTTTTGATCAGCCATAATTTTGGTGATTTACCAGTTAGCTGGAGGAAAAGTAAATTAAATGGTAATTTGAACAGTGCTGGAACATAACTACTTATGTTCAACTCACAGCAAAATAACAAAAAAAGTGATCTATTTGTATACAATTAGCAGTTATTATTAGAAGAATTTGAACATGAAAACTTACTTTTGATTCTTTAATAGTAATGCGGTCTACAGATCATGTTAATGTAAGGCACTAACTGAAAGCAATAATGGGAACTTGTTCGAATAATCATTCTACATCTCAGTTTAGATTTTATGACAACCCAGTCTCCCCTACTATAACTGACTTGTACATTCAATGTTATTTTTTTTAACAAAACGTATACGATTAAATGTATCTTAAAGGAGTCCTTTATGTAACTTTGATTCTAAATTATATTTTATTAGAAGCATTATTGGTAATTATTATGTTTCAAGCAATAATCTATGACTAAGTCACAACTGAAATGATTAATTATAAATATGGTCAGTTGTCAATAAAACAATAATTAGTAATATTGCCCAACGCAATGCAATAATAACATTATTTAGAAGCACTTGTCGACAGAAGATCTTCAGCTCAGCTAACTTGTTCTGATTATACGAGTATATCTTCTATAGTCTTCGAGTGCATTAACAAATGACATATGGGGAGAAGTGCGAATTCTCTCATTCGCACACATAACTAATGTCATTCCTTTTATATGGATATTTATATCTTTCTTATATAATGACACTGTGAAGGATGTGCACTCTTCACCGGAATCCATGAAGATATATTACTGATTACGAGGACGCCCTAAACGTGACAGATCGCCGACTGTTTCATGTGACGTAACAGAATGCGCGCGTTTTTTTTCACAAATTGAAATGCCGAATGTAAATTTACAATGTACAAAGATGTGTATTTGAAATTATTAAAAAAACTAGTGGTGTATGGCATCGTGCGTTAAGGCAAAATTCTGGAACTTGCGTACCAAAGATTATTTTTCAAAAAATTTTTTTTTTAACTTTGAAAAAATTTGATTTTTGAGAGTTTTGAAATTTTTGAAAAAAAAATGATTTTTGAGAATTTTGAAATTATTGAAAAAATGACTTTCTTGAATGTTTTTTATTTTTAAATATTTTGGAATTTTTAACTTTATTCAAAGCAATCTTGCTGCTTTAGCTGCATAGAGACGAAATATCCAAGCGCATAAGCGCTGTGTCGCGGACAAACAATGTTACGAAATCCATAGAAATGTAAACAAATTGTATACTTATTATTAAAAACTCTATAAAATATCTGATAATTTGATGTGTGTATGTCTAATGATCATATTTGACCGCCGAATGACATTTTTTTACTTTTTCTTCTTTCTTTGTTTCTTCATTTTGTCAATAGTCAATAGTAATAAAATATGTTTTTAATTATTGAAATTGGACGCTCCGTTCACTTAACAACTGAGTTACCGTTTTTGGAACTTTTTGTACCGTATCTTTAAAACGGCTGAACCTGCCTTGTCCTTGAGATAAACAGCACGTCTCCTTATCAATAGAAATCGAATGTTTTTTGAATCTTTCAAATCGGTTGAATCGTGTTCCCGAAATCGTCGACGAAAATTTGTATCCGAATACACACACACATACATCCATTTTTTCTAAGGTATGCCAAAATGCTCAGAAACCTCTGAAACGTAAAAATATATAAAAAATTTCATTTTAGATTTTTTTGCGATTACTATAAATTACCCTATGGGAAACTTTATGGTTAACAATATGAAAGTTTGAATCACTGCAGAATATATATAGCAGAATTTTTATGACTTAGACTTACAATTAGCCAATATCTTTATATTATTTTGAAACAGTATTCAAAGAATTTAAATAAGATTTGTGAATATATATTGTTTATCGCTTATATGATTTAGTCAAAATAAATTTGTAATATATTATATTATAAAATGATGATAAAGATTGCATTATAATCTTCATAATCATACACATTTGAACTTCCGAAAAAAGTTTATGTATGCGTCAAAAAACAATGGAAAAAGATTGTTGAAAATAAATAAAAGTGTTTTGTATGCATATAACAAATAAAGACAAAGCAATTTATTATTATTTTAAATTTTCATTATTACAAAGAAGAACGTTATTATGCCTAAAAGAGTTGCCGCAATTAATCATGATGTTATATTATCCGCCTATTCAATATGAAGCTGTTTGACGTACTTCCATAAACGAAAAACTAGTTTTTTGGTCAGGATAATTTAATTAGCCGATTTATGAACTACATACACGAAATTTATGCGGACGTCGTTTTTGGTGGAAACGAGTTTTGAAGTATGCTCCCGATGAACATTTAAGTGTTCTTCAGTATGAACAGCAGTAATATAGTGATTAAACAGGTATTCGACGCTATTAAACATAATTATTAACATTAAGTATTTACCTGTGATAAACAACTGTGAAGATTATATACCACCTGCTTGACTTAATTATATAATGCCCCTATAATGCGAATTCAGTAATTTGGTATGACTGACGTCTATAATATGTGTAAGTGGTAATTAAAACTTCTTATCTTGTATTATTCGACTAAGTTCTGATTGTAATGGAAACATCTAGTAGACTCTGAGCTGATGTTGAGTGTTTTAAGAGTATTCGTGATTGAAAAGGTAAGATGCGACATGAAACACGCATCATGCATGAAAGTGTGCTTGTATTAAGAATTTTTCTGGAATTTCTGACAAAATCATTTAAGTAGAATTAAATATTCCTAAAAAAGAACATTTCTGAATAATTTTAACGAGGCTTCTTCCACACAGTAAAAAGTTAATTATCATAGGTGTTAATTATGACCTCCGAGAAGAAGCGACCGGATAAGACCGATTAGCGCGCCCATCGACGACCCCGGGTCACATTTAAGGCAGACGCGCGACGCCCGCTAAAAACTTCCTAATCAAAATTGTCTCAGCAAGATCTCATCAAGATCTACAAGAAGAAATTAAAGTTAAAAGAATGACTAAAATGATATAATATTTTATGACGTATAAAGCAGCACTTACATATTGAGATCTGTGCTGAAGTATTAATTTATACCGGTTAAAAAATATATTTAAAACGTATATGGAATAAGCAGTAAGTAAGTAGTATTTATTTATTCAAAGCAATGGGTGACAAAAAATTGACGATATGGCAATAGAATTGCATTCATTTTCAATATTAGAAATGTAACTGAAGAAATTTAGTAAAAATGCATTTATGCTTAATGAAGATTACAATGTTTATTTTTTGAATCATGATTTTCTTTATTATTAATAATCATATTAAATTGTGAATTTTTGATTTTAAAATATTAAAAATAAAATTATAAGATACCTTAGCAAATTCGTCCTTGATTTAGGGCAAAAATAACTCATAAAGCACTCATATTTCACTAGCAATACTAACATATTTTTATTATTACTTACATTTATTTAAAGTGTAGTCATAACTTAAGCTATATTCATAAAATAATATGTAAAAAAAGTTATTAAAAAAACTACATGATTATACTTCTTGTATGTCATGTTGATGTTTTCTGTTATTATCATTGAAAGGACTCTAACTGAATAGTTAGATCCTTGTCGAACGACCAACAAAACGTTAATTTGTTTTACAGCTAGAACGACAAGCTCTATCCTTTAGTATCTCTTGGTCAGATTAAGTCATAATATATCAAATTTATTTTAAAATCTGGTATATCTATATACTGTACAGCATACAGCAAGAGTCTTTAAGACTATGTCTATATCTCCATCGTTAACAAAAGTTTCATAAAAATCGTCGAAAATATTTTTTTCAACAGTTAATCACAAAGAAATTCCGGCCGACCATTACCAAAGACGAATCAGCACGATTCCCACACAATATCTTTCGAACGGTTTTTGAATTTTGAAAATCAATTCAGAATTGTGGGCCGAAACGAGAACAATTTTTTTTACACTTTTCTGTTATTTTTAAGAAAGCTGCTCAGCCGGATGTCGTGCAAAACTAATCAACGCAAGTCATTACCGAGATAAATCAAGTAGCTTTTAAATTTCTGAAATTGTTTTAGCCGTTTTTGAGGAGTCGACAAAATGTCAAAAATCGGCTCACATACACACATACTTTGTCCACATTTGGTCTCATTTGATTCAGAATGACATGAAACAGCAAAAAAATATAAAATTAGCAAATCAGATTTTCTTGCAAAAACAAACTTCTTCTTCGCAAAGTTAGTAATAACCATTAAGTTCATAATTCTTCGAAAAAATCTTAAAACTTGGAGAACAACCTGTACCGCAGACGGTGCCTCGTCACCAGTGAGAGCCCGGATATCATCATTCGTCGGATTAAGCAAATGAGTTAATTGCATTATAAGATGATTAGTTTTATGAGCTTTTAAACAGCGCACATTATGTAGGCGACATTTTTAATAAGTTATTTTTATTGTTATCTATATTCAGATAAAGATGACAGAGTTATTAGAATTGACGTATTGATTGCATTCCTTTATTGCTTTTCTTTTTCTATCTCGCGCTAACACTGGGCTAGTTATAGATATGAGTTTTTATAGTATTAGTTATTTAAGTATTTATATAATAATCGGTAAATAGTAACCGCATATTTCACACTAGAAAGAATTACCATTGGGCAATCTTTGTAAATAAACTATATATTGCAACATATATATCAATGACTAAGTGTCTTCACTAAGACAGATTGTTATTTGAATGGTAAATAAAGAAAAAGTACCACTACAAAAATCTATATCCAGATACATTTTGTTTGAAACCTGTATAAAAAGTGATTGGTAAAACCTAAGATATTTCTGTAATATACCTGAGTGTCACCGTTTCTGATTCATGAAATCTGTGCTAAAAATTATACTATTATCTATTTGTATTATTGAACTCAAGATTAGATAGAATGTTATTGTAAACTATTTAAAATATAAATGTTTCCTACAAACGATGCAAAAAACAGATATTAAGACAATATTGTACTTTAAATCTCTTTCATCTATGATTCTATGATTACTATTATTTTATGATTAACATACTGTTATTGCTTTTACAGACTATTCTTCAAATCATATTATTATTGAGTTGGTTTTTGAAACTATAGTTTAAAGTAATTTATAATTTTTAAAAACGTTATTCGTTTATTAAACATAAATATCCAATACTTTTATTTGATAAAGCAACGTGCATGCTACAATTTCAAATATGTTATTTGATATATTTCTCGAAAAAAGCAAAGACAATGCTTTATGAATGTGAAAATTATGAATAATGGCGATGATATAAATATGATTCAATCCATCAATTTATAGGAATTGAAAATGACATGTGAGGAGTTTTTACTAGCTATTTTTGGCGAATATTAAAAGAGCCAAATAATTTAGTGAACATATATGCCTAAAAATGTATATATATATATTAACAGCAATATTTTAAAATGAAGGGAAAAAGATGTATAACAAGCCTTCAACTTAATTCTTATGACGTTGCTATCGGGAAATAAACTAGAATGTTTGAAAATCTATTACAAAAGTATTTTCTTTCGTTGTTAGTTTTTTTCGTTGTGAGCACGGTTGTTTAGTTTACGAGACCTGAATATAATTTTTAAGAATACGTTATTTAATTGTTTTATAAGATGTATTGTTAATTTTAAGTAAGTATCAACTATTTTTATATAACCGCTATAAATGCTTACACCTGGGAGGGGTAAAAAGAACCAACTGACCCTCAACCCTGGCAAAAATGTAAAAAATAAAAAAAAGTAAATAAAGCAAATTTTGAAGAAAAAAATTAAGTGAATAGTTATTGCAACTCGGCTGATAAATATTTCTGACAAAATAACAGATCGTGGTTATTTACAGTGTTATCTCTGTAAAAAATGCACCCATAAATTTTATACTTTGCATTGGTTGAAAAGCTATTATTTTGTAACATTCCTTTGAAATTAAAAATTTTAAATTGAACCTGTTTACCATCTGAATGTCTCAACTTACCCTGCCAATGGGGTAAAAAAATAGGTTAAAAATTTTTGAAAAACAGCAAAAAAAACACATTACTGAAGTAGCCGGGGGTTTTACTGAACACAGACATATAAATATTGAATTAGTTTCAAGAAAATCTTCACGATCACCCACGAGTCGCTCCATGAGCTAATTAGAGATAACACGATGCTTATCACGTTGACAAGCGTTGATTAACACAAATGTCGTGACTCTATATTAATTGAAATATATTAAGAGCTGGATTATGATACAATCATAATAATCTAAATATCATACCTCTAATGCTTAGCTTCCGCCAATTAGGCAAGAGGAAATGTTATTAAGACTGTCTTTCAAAACTCATAAATAATCTTTACTTTTTGTACTAAATATTTGAGTTATCTATTCTAAAAATGAAAATTTTAACCGGAATTATTTTATCTTAATTTAAAATATGTAATATTTAAAAAACTCGATAAATGCTATGAAAAAAATTACTGTCCCTACCAACAAAATTACTTCATTCTCGGCAAACGGTTTCGAAAATTTAAACGTGCTATGCCAGCTTATTTTGCTTATTACTTTGATAATGGATTGTAAGTTAATTAAAAATGTGTAGTAATTATAATAATATCAATGTCTTATCATTTGATTTCTTAATATATGGCAACAAAGATTGTTTTATACAAAATTCTCTTTCAAACCATTACGACTATCATCGCTTTACTAAAGCCTGCCACGTTTCTAAAGTATGAGCTTTATGTACAATCATAATTCTAGTAATACCTTAATCTCTCACCTAATCTATGTAACATCTATATCTTTGCGAGCTTTTAGTGTTATTATTTCATACAATATAGTTTCAAAAATTGAGCAAATGCGAATGCATATTTCTATTTCCCTACGGCATGCTATCGCGGAGCCATATCGCACATGGGTTTCACCTATTTATCCTTTCCGCGCGTTTTCTATAACAAACGATATCCGCGGAGGCTGTAAACGAGGGCAATATTTTAAGTCGGAAAATAATAACACAAGACTGTACTCAGCACTCGTTCCTACTTCCTTGGGAAAAAGATTGATATTTAAAATAAAATGAAACTAGTAAATTCGAGATTGAGAATGACAGTATGTACCTGACATATCGAGTCAAATCTGCCAGACTTTTAGACAACGTCATTAAATTGTATTTATTGTTTTAGATATGTTGATTTCGTAGAAGTAAATACTAAACTAGTGGTTCATAGCATCGTGCAAATTGCTGAATCCTTCTGTAATGATTTTTTTTAAAACGCTTTAAAATTTTTTGAAAACTATAAAATTAAGTTCAAAAACTGAATTTTTTAAAAGTTTTAATTTTTTTATATTCCGAATTTTTCTTGAAAATTTTGTACTTTTTTCAAAATAATAACGGCATTGTTCAACCAACCCAAAATATAAATTACATGGATACATTTTTTCCAGAGATAACACTGTATATAACCTAGATCTGGTATTTCGTCAAAAATATTCAACAGCAGAGTTAAAATAAATATTTATTTGATTTATCTCTTTTATTTCTTTTAACTTAATTTGATTTTTACTTACTATTTCAGTTGGCCTTTTTTACCCCATCCACGTGTAAGATTTTAAAAAGGTTATATAAAAAATGATGGCAGATTATACATCTTTTTCTCTCTACTTGCACATATTATTTTTAGAAAATTCTTAACTTTATTTGTTTTTCTGTGGAACTTTAAAGCTCGCGCTAAAAACTGTTAAAATTGCTTCATGGTGCAGTTTATTACAACATGTATTCCCCAAAAAAATAATCATGCAATTTTCTTTATTGAACAATTTTTTATTAAATAGTAACAATTAGTTTCGGAAATGAATATAATAATTCAAATAGTTATTACTCAATTTCAGAAAATTCGTTATGAAAAAAATGTAAAATAATTTTTGAAACAATAAAACTTAAGTCTAAAATTCTTTTAAAGTCCTTTATTCTGTTCTACCAATTTTCACAACATTTATAAAAATAAGAAATTGTAAAATAGTTGTAATGAAGAAACTTCTTAACAAAAAAATATAAATGGTACTAGAATATTGCAATTTTAAAAAAATATATTCTAATAGAGAAAAAAACAAGAAACGTTATCTAACAATGCACGGTAAAGTTTCAAGAAAACCATAAAAAAATTAAATATTGAATAATTTCTTAAGTCAGTTTGATTTAGTAAATATCCTAAATAAAATCGTTGGTTCTGAATAAATCAAGTCTGTTGCTTCAGACATTTTCGCCCCATATCATTTTTGCCAAAAGCCACCCCTACAACTCGACAAACGATCTCCTTCGCACTGAAAAGAAAGTATGAGGCCGGCAAACGTAATGGACCGCGAAATTGTGATGGATCATTTCGTGGCATGCGTTATAAAATAAAATATAAAAAAATAACACACATGACCTGAGTAATATATTTTTGTGAAAATATATAAATAGATAGACATGCACATATATATTTATATCAATATTAAAAGCTAAAACATGTACAAAAAATCGTAATTATGATTTGTATAAGATTTATTAAAGTTTAAAACAAAAGGCAAATATACGCAGTTATTGAAATTATTTTTTTAATAATTACTATTATATAGATACTTTTCACGCATTCAACATGTAAACCGAAACATTTAAATGAAGATTATGAATATAATATAACAAAACATCACTTTTTAAACAAAGTTTACAAGAAGTCATTTTTTCTCTATTTTGTATTTTGTCGTATTGTTAGTTAAGTTAGGTATTTCTTTATCGGTTTAATCTTTACCCAGAAAGGGCAAGATCCACAACCACATGTCTTAACCATGCCCAAAGCACACTTTTGAAAACAAATCATTGTTATGACTGAGCTAAATTATCTATGCAAAAACTAATTGCTGGTAATTAACTACTAATGTTCAATTTACAACAAAAAAAAACAAGCAAGTGATCTATCTGTATACAAGAAATAGTTATTGTTAAAAGAAATCGAATAAAGAAATTTTTTGACTCTTAAAAAATGACGCACTCTACAGATCATGTTAATATAGGAAGCAGACTGAATGCAATAATAGAAACATGTTCAAACAAACATACTACATATTCTCCCTTTGGACTTAATATCAAAATCAGTATAGTTTAGCTGTTATGGCAACAGTAACCTGGCACAACCGTACCCAGTCTCCCCTACATCAATATTATGGTACAAAATGTGTATCAAAAATGCAAAATATGTATCTAAAACCATGTAGCAAAATGTGAATTCAATTGAGACACAAGTTGTTTTATAAATTTGTTAAATAATGTATATTTATATGTATATCAACATATTAGCCAAATAGAAATGTTTTATTAATTATTCTTGTGTAAAACAAAATACACGTCGCGCAGACTAGCCCCGTTCGAGATGCCTAATTGATGTTTACGAGGCATGCGTTTTCTCTCAGCTTGGCCAGTATTTAGTTCGGGTACACGATAATTATAAGTAAAATCTGACTAATTTATGCATATTGTTAGGCAACATGATGCAAATTTTATAATCATTTTTAAGCGTCCTTAGTCATTATATTTAAATCATACAGAAAATACCTCGAGGTGCATGAATATATTTGTTCTGATTTAACAAATATATTTAAGTTAACAAGTTAAGAATAATCAATGATACTTTTTTAAATTAAAAAAATAATTATAAACAGCATATATAAGTTGTTATAAATTAATTTAACCTTGCGGGATGGTAGAATTAATTCGTATTTTTCCTATAATTTCGTTTTTTTGTTAATAGGAAAAAGTTATATTATAATCTTATGTGAATGTTTAAAGCTTTTAAAATGTATTATTACTATATTAAGGATTTGTTTAAGTGTTATGTACAATATTTATGTTTATTGCCTTGATCCATCCAGTCTGGATTTTATTTATTTAGTTTACAAATTTATTAACTATTTAGTAGACAATTAATAAAATTAAGCAATTAAAATTGACTAGGCAAAATTAAGTTTTTAAAATTTACTAGACAATGTGTGAATAACTTGAAGTGAATAAACAGTGTTATTTTCGAAGTGCCATATTCCACAATTTGTTAAATTTTTAGTATTATAAAATTTGAAATATATTTAATTTAGAAAGTTATAAAATTATTGAGCAAATATTCCTATAGATAAATCCCTTGTTTCATTGTATGATGTATCTTCACATTCGGGCTAAAAACACACTTGATCAACTGTACCACATCATAAATATCTTTCGTCTTCGTATATCTTGCTTACCATGTCATAATCGTAAATATGAGTCGACATAAACTTAAAATGAGCATGATCAAAAATAAAGTAATACCGAAACAACCGAATGCTAAAATTATTCGGCTATCAGAAAAGCGTCCTGTCGATTTTTGTGATTGAAACGTTGCCGAGTTGAAAATGAATTCTATGCCTTGTGTGGTCTTCGCTTGGCGTGTTAACAAATCTCGCGTGTAAATCGCTTATATTACGCTTTGCATTTGTTTATCGAAACGCCCAGTATACACGAGATGACGAGTTTTGCAGGAAAATGCGAACTACGGGTACAACGATTTTGGTAATGACTTAATAAATTCGAAAAATTGGTTTTTATCAACAAGATACCAGTGTAGGAGAGACTGGGTACGGTTGTGCCAGAGTACGGTAGTGAAAGTCGTAATAACAGCTAAACTTATACTGATTTTGAGATAGGGTCCAAAGAGAGAAAGATGATGTACGATTGTTCGAACAAGTTCCCATTATTGCTTTCAGTCAGTGCCCTACATTAGCATGATATGTAAGCCGCATTGCTTTTAAAGAGTCAAATGTAAGTTTTTTTTTGTTCGATTTCTTGTGATAATAACTGTTATGTACTTGTATACAGATAGATCGCTTTGCTTGATATTTCGTTGTAAATTGAACATTAGCAGTTAATTAGCAGCAATTAGATTATGCTTAGTTAATTTATCTTAGTCATAATGATGATTTGATTTCAAATCATCATTATGACTAAGCGTTGGGTACGGTTGTGACATATTATTGGGTACGGTTGTGACATGTATTTCTTGTCCTTTTCGGATAATGATTAAACAGATTAAAAAAATCTAACTTAACTAAAGACAAATATGATGTATGACGAAAGAGAAAGAAAAAGAAATATTCCATCCAAGAAAAAAAAATCACAAAGAATCTTGTTAAATTTGTCTCAAAACTTGTTTAGTTATATATTGTTATATTTTATTCAAAAGCTTTGTCTGAATGTCACATATTATTGTTATTAACGACAATAAAAGTCGTTATAAACCATTTTGGTGTTTATACCTACTGTTTTTTAACCTCTTTTTATTCCTGTCATAACCGTCCCTCGTATTTAACGACAGTATTTTAGTATTTTCACGTAGATCGCAGACAATTCTTCAAGTTACCATTCAATTTACATTTCTCCTAGCTAACTGGTAACTAACAAAATTATTGCTGATCAAAAAAGAAGTAAGACATCCGTACCCAGTCTCAGCTAGGTACTAAAGAACAAAGTTATAAGACTTTGTGTTAATGAAATAAGTAAACGCTTGGCCTTGACATTTGTCAATACTTCAACCACCTTACATTTCAAATTGCAGTAGTTTTTTAAATTGTCAATTACGAAAAAACATTTTGGCCAGTTTTCAAATAATATTGGCAAATATTAACCATAAATATATAGGTTATATTTAATGTTTAAAATATTTTTACTAACATAAGAAGTAGGTAATATGCATGATTTCCAGGTAGTATGTTCCGAGCGGTTTTAATTTTTAAATTTTATTAATTAAAAAGACTGATGATCAATATAGAAAAAAACTAATCAAGGCAAGTCATTATTTAGTTTTATCAAATGATTTATACATTTTTGAAATTGCTGCAATTTTCGAGAAAACGTCGAGGAACAGCAAAACACACATACATAAATTTTAAAATAACAAATACAAATATAAATAACTATTACAACCATGAAGATTGTTAAATTACAGATGAAACAGTACATTTTTTGTGAAATAAACGAAAAATCTTGAAACAAATTCTACGAACACTTTCTTGAACATGTTAAATATAATATTTCACAGCGCATTTTCGCAGAAAAAGAAAAAGTTGAAACACACCTAATAATTACGAGAAAAACTCTAAAAGGACATATATACAAAATCACAATCTGGAATAGAGAATAGCGCCTAACGCAAATTAACGGCGCGCGTTGCAACGGGCGTGTTCCGGCAAAAGGCGGAGCCAACGTATATCGTTGGGAGCTGGAGATTTCGACGAGCGAAGTTGTACTGTGGGTGATTTTATACAGAATTTTGCGAACTTTAATTGTAAGTAATTGAAATTGTCACTCCAAATTTATAATAAAATTAATTACTTAATTATAAATCCTACACATTTTTTATTTTTAAAATATACGTGTATAAAATGGTACTATTTAAGATTTCTCTTAATTTTTAGTTACTACGAACGAATACAGTTTTCACAAAGTTATAAAATGGCTTAAACAAACAATTCGGTTTGCTATTAATAATTTTATAAATAATTGGTCGGTTATTTACTGTCATACTTTCAAACTATTCATTATAAGTACCAACAATAAGAATGCTTGCCATGAACGATTAGAAAACAGGGCAAACAGAAAGACAGTTTGAAAGTTTTACAAAAAATTAAATAGATGATGTAAGGTAGTACAATTTTTAGTTCACTCAATATTTCAAGTATGTTGGATTCAGATGGTAATTGGTTTTAAAACATTTTCAACTTTGCCCAATGTCCTGAAGATGCCAGAATACAAACTAATAGATAAAAAAATAGTAAATCTTTATAATTATATATTAGTTCGAACCTTTATAATTAGTTAACAAATGTTTACACAAGTCTGATTATGATATCGGTGCCTGATAAATTCATTGATATCTTGTACAAATTGTATCGCACAGCTTTTAAACATTTGTTATTAGATTAAGGGTATCGATTCTATTCATACATAATCCCAAATGAGACAGTTTTAGAAGTTCAAGAAAAATATTATTGAAAGCTAAAAAATTGTGTTATAATTATTTCTAAATTTCAATTTTCAGTTGATTCATTTTTTTAAAACTCGACCACGTTAACATGTCTGCTGCAAAGAAGAACTTTGTATTTTTATTACTAGTCGCGTTTTCCTTGCATATAACTATAAACATTCTGGGTTTATGGGTCATTGTGTGTTTCAATGCGTTTTAATAATGGGACATGATCAAAGGACAGGTTCTAGTGCATCTCACTGCGTTTGCATGCAAGATTTATGCTAGCACGTACTTTGACCATGTACCAGCAAAAAAACAAATTGGTATAGGCATACATAAATATACATATACACTCAAACAAAAAAAGGTATATATATGTATATATATATATATATATATACCTATATACAGTATAAGTTTTTTATTCGCGGTTTCTTTGTTCGCGTTTCGCTATTTGCAGACAAAAAATACGACTCAATTCCTATATTCGCGGCTAGAGATTTTTATTAGTATATATTCCAATATATACCCTACACAATAACCTTTGTAAACGCCGTCATTTTGAACTAATAAAAATACTTTGACATAAGTGGCTTTCCTTGCCTTGGCCGTCTTCGCCGCTATCGGTGTTATTCGAAATATAAAGACACAGAATGAAAATAACATCAATAAATAAAATACATTTTGATATTGCTGTTCCGATATATAGTAAAATTTAACTCAAACCGACATAAAACAAAACATTCTCTGTCCCTTGAAGAAAAGCAATTCAATTGCTACAACTAACAATAGAAACGTAACATTTAATTTGAAAAATGTTAGTGAAAATAAAAAATGGGAAATAATCTGTGAGATTTCTATATAGCAAAATGGCAAATAATCTATGTAATTTCTATATGAATATTGACTAAGCAATTACTGAAGACCGAAAAAATCGTCTTTAAGAAAGTTTTGACTTAAAATGGGTTCACAAAATATTATACGAAAGTTTATTGTATATGTATAATATAAATAAATAAATATATATATATATATATATATATATATATATATTTATATATGTGTGTGTGTGTGCGTGTAATGAGTAACCTTCACTAAAGTTGTTTCATTATAATTTAAATATTACT